>NC_072803.1:3030303-3333333 GCF_028583425.1 Eublepharis macularius
ATATTAATTTTAAGAGAGCAGACAGTCGGACAGTGGGGCCAAAGGGTTGGGCTGGGTCACGTCACACTTCAGGACTCGCTTGATGGCTTTTCGGACCTTCTCTTCCTTTTGGACCCACATCTCTCTGGAATATAATAAAAGATGAATGGGACAAGCCCTCCACCCCAAATCTCCCCCAAATGTCCCTCCTGTCTAGGGCTGGTCCACACATTCACATATCACAGGATCCTGAGGAACTGTACTGTGCCAGAATGGAGCTTGAACCAGAATTCCTATTTCTGCAGACCTGCCATGTTGCCACCCACACGTCAGGGCTCACTGCTGAAGCTTGCTTCTGTAGTGTGGATTGTCACAGATACTGTCTTGGACCCAGCCCCCCTACACCTCTGTAGAGCGCCCAATGGGGCCAGATGTGTTTTTAACTACCCCTCCCAGTAGGGTTCCCAGGTACCTGCCTAGTGGCAGGCAAACTCCCAGAGGTTTGCCACCTTGCACACCAACCCGCCAGTGGTCAGCGGGAGGTGGCAAGCTCCTAGAGGTTGCCCGCCACTGGCAGGCACCTCAACAACGTGCGGTAAACGCACAGGCCAAATCAGCCCCTCATGGAGCCTGGGAGTGCTCCCGTGGCTGGCACAACGACATCACTCCCAGAGGTGGCGTCATTGCACTGATGCTGGAGCATGCATGCGCTTTGCACTTGCGCAAAGAGGACCTTGCTGCTGGCACCCCTGCCCAGAGACTGAACTCCTGGACTGTGAGGCCTTGGCAAACAGACATGTGGTTTGACTGTCCACAGAGAGGGGCTGTCAAAACTCCATTTCCTGGAGCAGCCATCATTCATCCTTGTAGGACCAGCCCCCCCGCCCCCCAAGACTGGAGGAAGTTCCAGACTTGCAAAGTGCCTCAGTGAAGGAGAACAGCACAGCTTTCAGCCCATGCCCCTACTCATGAGCCAGACTGCTGTCCTGGTATTACTGTTTTTATTGCTGACTTCATGGATACCCCAAAGGGGACTCGAAGCAGCTCAAAATGCATTGTAACAGAGCATCTTGCCTTTCTTTCCAATATTACCTTTAATAGATTTAGAAAAGCCTTCATTGCCATCTGCTTCCAGACTACACCAACAGCTATCTTAACGGGTCATTATACCCCCAAACCTGTTGTTCGGTGCCTGTGTCCCTAAGGAGCCCTAGAATAGGACGTTCCTCACTACATTTTGTCCTGTCTTCGCTGTCTTGAGCCTAGATATCAATTTCTTGGGGTAAGCTTAGCCAGCCTTGACCTGGGTTCAGAGACAGGGGAAAAAATTTCTGGCTGATACAGGCCCACATGTCACCCTCATGTTCTCAGTGCCTGCATGGGCTGCTATGAGAGTCAGAGCCACAGCCAAGCGCCAGGCCTAATTTGTCATAGCTTGATTTGCATGTTTTAGGGATGCCAGTTGCCCATGCCCTCTTGGAGGGGGAGGCCCGGGCGCTTAAGCATGAGCGTGCTCCTGCACCTACATCACTATGTGACTTCCAGGAAGTGACACCATCGCACACACATGGAAGCATGTGCACACTTCTCAGCAGGCTGATTGGGGCCCCGAACGGGCCCGATTCAGCCTGTTTGGGGCCAAAATCAGCCTGCTGAGAAGTGCAGCAGCACTCTCAGGTGTAGTGCAATGACATCACACCCAGGGGTGACATTGTCACGCCACCTCAGGAGCACGCCCGGGGCAGTGTTCCCACACCTTTCCTCCCCAGCCAGCCAGGTGAGTAGAGGAGGGGGGAGGGGGGAATCCCCGCCCCCAGAGGGGGAACGGCATCCCTAGCATGTTAATTTAATTCTTAAATTAAGATTTCTACGTATTCTTAATTTAAGATCATAATGGACTTGGGCCACATGCAATAACATTTTATTACTAAAAACACACGCATAAAATCTAGAAAGCACAGGTAATTGGGAACAGATCAATAGACAGAGAGTTACAGGCAGAAACTCCAATAAAATAATCAAAAGCTATATTGCTAGATCACCCTGTTCTTCCACCCGACCCTCAGCATTCCCGTCCAAGCAGTGGGTTCGAGGCAGCAGATTTGGCTCAGCCGGAGAGAATCTGTCCATGTCCAGAGTCCTGAATGGATTCCGGATGGGCCTGGCTGGACTTGCCTTAGATGTCAGCATCTGGGCATGGAACTCCAAGCCCGGTGAACGGTTGTATTCCAGCAGCCCGGAAAGTTTGCTTTTCAACACAATCAGAATTCTTCAGAGTTTTTCCTAGAAGAGACGACATCATGCTTGTACTGCTAGCCCACCCCTGTCACCATCCCCCAAACTTCCCACCAGCTGCCACCTCTACATGGCATCCCTGTATGGAAGTCATGATCTCCAGACTTCAGGGACTTCTGGCAACATGACAGAAGTGAGTGGAAAGGGCCTGGGAGGCAGGGTTACCGGTGGTAGCAGGGACTCCCCACTTTCACCCTCCAGCCCCCGCCACCACTCACCTGGTCAGTGGCATAAAAAGTGCTGGAACGGGCCTCCTGGGCGCCTCCTGGGCGCACTCCTGGAGAGGCGTGACGATTTCACTTCCTGGGAGTGATGTCATCGTACCGCCCCAAGAGTGCTCCTGCACTTTGCAGCAAGCCAATTGGGCTGTTTGAGGCCCAAATTGGCGCGCTGTACAGCGTGTGCGCGCTCCTGCACCTGTGCAATGACATTGCAGGGAGATACATTGAGAAGATGACTGCTGGGTATTCTCCCTCCTGCCAGCAGGGTAAGGGGACCTGGTAACCCTACTTGGAGGTACTGTAGGAGGAATGTGGAACAGGAGGGAAGAGGCAGGAATGAGGGGGTGGGGTCAATGCAGCCTATTAGTATCTGCATGTGCATGAACGAGATTGTTCATACGTCCTGCACGGAAAAGCTGCAAAGGCCAAAGCATTGCATGCCCCCCTCCAAGTGCCCTCATGCCTCACATCACAGAGATTAGTAGGAGCAACAGTTGGAGGAGAGGATTAGCACAGTCTCAAATGGGATATGAGGAGCAGGTTTCTGCAGCTGTACGGAGTCCGTGATGAGCACAACATGAAGCAAAATTACCTGCTTTGCAGCCAGTGGCCTGGCTTACCAGTTGCCCGCTGACAGTGGGCAGAGAGTCACTCAATGTGATGATGTCATGTCCAGGTCTCCGCTCGGAAGGGATGTTGCCATACTGTGCAATGCTCCCCCCACCCTGAATCTGCCCTGCACCCCAAAACTCCCACCTAAGCTTGATGTAGGCCTGGCAAACCTATCTCCCACTCACCTGGCAACTTTTTTCTGTTTCTGCCACAGTATCTTCTACCCTGCCTCCCTGCTTTGAATATGAAAATTGAATTACCCAGATTTGAGAAACCTGAATATGGCAAATTGAAGGCCAAGCTAGAAGTGATGAATTACACTTGAATGGCAAGTGAACAAACTCGCATGTATTCCTCCCTGTTCACTTGCTCTTCAAGTAACACTTTTTGACCTGAATTGGGAGAGAGTGCTGAACCAAATGTTCTCTTAAGGCCATTCATCCTCCCTATAACAAATAAGTATGTCCCTTCTGGATTTTTAATTACTGATATAATACAAATTGAATCAGTGGTAAGAAGACCAAGCCCTACAAGGAGACACAGAGGGACCTGGGAATGTTCAGTTTAGAGAAGAAAAGGTTGACGAAAGACATGATTGCTCTCTTTAAGCATTTAAATGGCTGTCACCTAGGAGAGGAAAGGGAACTGTTCCTGTTGGTCACAGAGGATAGGACTTGAAACAATTGGTTTAAACTACACGAGGGAAGGTACCTGCTGGACATTAGGAAAACATCTTCACATTACGAGTAATTCCACAGTGGGATTGGCTGCCTAGGGAGGTGGTGGGATCCCCCTCACTGGCAGTCTTCAAGGAGTGACTGGGCAGATATATGTCGGGGATTCTTAGGCTGTTCCTGCATTGGGCAGGGGGTCGGACTAGAAGGCCTGTAATGCCCCTTCCCACCCTAGGATTCGATGGAACTGATACCTTACTGCTGAGTGCAATTAATACACTTCTTGTTTTATTTGGGCCTGCTGCATGTAAAACCTGCCCACTAAATATTGCAGATAGATATTTCCTGTGTTCCAGTTTCACGTGAGTGTCTTGTATGAACAGAGAATGTCTACCTTCTTGTTAATACTTTAGGTGGGTAGCCACGTGGGTCTGCAGTGGAAGAGCAGGATTTGAGTTCAGGGGCACCTTAGAGACCTACAAGACTGTCAACGTGTAAGCTCCCTAGGCAGCTCGGGCTCTTGCTGGTCTCTAAGGTGCCACTGGATTCAAATCCTGCTGTTATCCTTGTTAAGAATCACTCTTTTTTGGTCTTTTAATAGGACTAGTTAGTCCATTCACATTCACTGAACGATATTTAGAATTCTTCATGCTTTATTAATTAAATCTCAAAGAGAGCAGAAAAAAAGAAAAAATCTTCTATTAAATGTGCAGTCCCTTTACACAAATAATATCCTATACTCATTTTTCCTCCTGAATCAGCTTATACTTAAATGCAATTGAATCCCTTCGATCCTGTTCATTTTCTAACACACCAGAATCGTTCAATGGAATGGTCTCGTTTTTGTTTCCTTTTCCTTTGCTGCGCAGGGTCCTTCATTTCATTGCCGTTTCTGGGCTACCAGGACATACATGCCTCGATTGTTGGACACGTCCAGTGAATAACTCACTCGGTTCAAATCAGTCCAAACAATATCAAAGCCAGCCCCTCTCACAGCATCATCAACAGTTTCTTGCTCCAGATAGAGGCAGAAGAAGCGATTCTGGCCAACCATGTAGAAGGTTGCTTCCAGAGATGTCACTAAGAGAAGATGCCCTCCTGGCTTCACGAGAGAACTGATGTTCTTTAGGGCTGAGCAGTAGGTTGGCAGATCTTCACACGCTGATTCCAGGCAGAGGAGAGAAAGGACACAATCGGCAGGAGGCAACTCCAAGGGAGCAAGAGGATTGGCTTGGGTCAGGTCACATTTGAGGACTTGCTTGATGGTCCTTCTGACCTTCTCTTCCTTTTCAATCCATTTCTCCCTGGAAAACAATAAATGAGGTTGGCACAACACTCCACCAGGCAATGCCTCCTTTCTACTATACAAGCAACCCTGCCTCCTGCTCTAGTATGTCAGATGATAGGCCTGTGTGTGTCTGGGAAGGAAGAAAGAGAACCCGACCAGCTCACAGCTGACACCAGAAAGAAGTGGAAGAAAATGCACAGCCCAAACCTGCCTGGGCATTGTATTGACCATCACACACCTCCCTTCCCACCAGGTCCTGCATGCCTCTGCACCGTTCATGGAGGGGTTGGTAGCCACAAGGGAATAAGGCCTTTTCAGCCATGCCCCTCCCTGAAGGTTTTGAAGTGCCCTTCTCCTTCCTTGTTCTTCGCACCTTTGAAATTTTTCAGACCCAGGCAAGGACTTTTCTGTTCCAGATGGGTTGTTAATTTTTGCCCCTGGAGTTTTATCTGCAGCCTGATGGACCCCACATTGCTGTGGTGGAAAAGAGTGCGCCAGCCTGCTTTTATCTGATCCCTGTTTCACGGCTTGTTTTGGGCTGGATATTCTTACTTGATGGTTATGGATTTTATATTTCTTGATCTTACATTGCCATGTGGATTGTGTAGTGGAGGGGCGGTATATCAATATTTTACATAAATAGAAGTTCAGAAAAACCTTTTCAGGGGGCATACACTGAACAGTCAGTGTTGAGGGCAAAGGAAGCTCTTTCAGGAGTAATTTCGTTTTAAGATTTTCTCTAGTGGTTAGAGCAGCTCCAAGAGGCCAGTTTGAGCTCATCAGAAGTTGGGAGCTAAGCAAGACCACAGTGAGTACTTGAACAGGAGATTTCCAGGGATGATCAGGCTTGCTACACCGAGGAAGGCGATGGCATAACACCTCTGTCCATCTCATGCTTTGAACAACCTGTGGTTGGGGTCAGTATGAGCTGGTTTGTGACTTGACCTTTTCTTCCCTCCTCCTCCTCCTCCTCCTTTGCTGTGGTCAGAGTGTAGGACTAGGATCTGGGAAACTCGGGTGGGAATTCCCACTCGGCCATGTGAACTTGGGCCAGTCTTTCTCAGCCTAAATTTTCTAACAGAATGATTATGAGGATAAAACGGGTCCCTCTTAGGGAGAAAAGCTGAGCACAAATATCTAAATAAATACTGCCATCGCTTCTCAAATGGATGTTGATCTACACACTGTTGCTGTTACTTCTGTTGGAATACTTACATATGAAAGCTCATGAAAAGGGACTCTTGAGATCATTCAGTCTTCACTTTGCCAGATGTTTGGGCTCCCCACATCCTCCCCTGTCTAGCTAGTGCATTTTTCTCTTGCTCTCCAAGCAGGTCAATGTGGTTCTTCCTTCCCCTCCACCTGGGGAATTGGGAAGATGGACACGGAGGGGTAGATGCCCTCTTTGGGAATCCAGTCCTTTGCATGGGCTTAAGGAGTCCCTAAGGCAGGCTAGAAAAGCCAGACTCTGGAGGGAACTACTGGGTACCCATTTAGACTCCAGTTCCATCCTTGCTGCTGCTTGAGAAACACGTATAGGAGATAGTCAAGGGGGCCTTTTACCAGCTTTGGTTGGTCTACCAGGGTTGGAGGTAGCTGACTGGGCCTTAGTGATGTGTGTGCCTTGGTAACATCCAGGCTGGATGGAAGGAACTTGCTGTCCATGGGGCTGCCTTTGAAAACTGGAGGGAAGTGGAATGTTAACAACAATATCTACAACAACAGTGTGCTGATATGCCACCTCCCGGGACAGATTAGTGCAACAATGAACAAACTCAGTGCTGTCATTATCCCCACAATACAGCCGGGGAGCTGGGCTGAGAGGAGTGGCTGACCCAAGGCCACCTGCAGAGTTCATGGCAGTAGTGGGGCTTGAACCAGCTTGGCGCCCAGCCCCTTCACCCCCTCCCCAGGGATCATGTCTCCTCAGTGGTAGTGCGTTCTAGTTTCATGAATCAGGAGTCCAGGAGAGCAGCTGCCAGTCTGAGTAGACAATACTGACCTTGGTAGACCGGTGCTCAAATTCAGTATAAGGCAGCTTTATGAGTATATAGGTGTATTGCTGTTCTTTTGGTGGGTACTCTGGTTATTCTTGCTGCTTTATGCTGGTTAAAGGCTTAATGTTTTAGATTTTAAAACTGCTGTTTCTTCCTGTTTGTGTGTTGTGTTTTTGCATTTTTAAATTGTTTTTACTTGGAAGCCACCCTGAGTACTGAGAATCTCTGGGTGGGTGAGATATACAGAAATTAGATCCAGAGGAGTTAGCCATGTTAGTCTGTAGTAGCAAAAGAGAAAAGAGTCCAATAGCACCTTTAAGACTAACCAACTTTACTGTAGCATAAGCTTTCAAATCTGATGAAGAGAGCTGTGATTCTCGAAAGCTTATGCTACAGTAAAGTTGGTTAGTCTTAAAGGTGCTACTGGACTCTTTTCTATTTTACAGAAATTAGAGAAGTCAATAAAGCTGCTTCGGGCAGATTTTGGAGAGTGCGAGATGTAAATCTTTTAAATAAAATGCCCCCTCCCCACAGCTTTACCTCCCCTAGAAAAACAGACAGGTGCCCACATCATACCAGTCACAAACTCACACGCCATACCTGTCCCCCTCCAGCTCACATGCATATTTCACCACCGAGGACCAGTCAAAAGCTCCCGGCTCCTTCCTCAGCCACCGCTGCATCTCCTCCCGGTTCTGGTCGGTATAATCTGTGGCGATGATCTCTCGGAAGGACTCGCAGGCAGAGAGGAACTGGTAGATGGTGGGTCCGCTTCCGATATCAATCAGGGTGTCTCCTTTAATGCCACCTGCATTTTAACATGGGTGATATTTTTCCCCATCTCTCCCTCCTTTCCTCCCTTCATTGTACTTCCTTTTTCATACTATTTTGAAAGATGCTTTCAATGGAAAGAGATCTGAAGTTGCACAGCGGGAGCATTTTCTTCAGAACTTTCTTTTCCTGGGTGGACAGTGTGCGAATCCACGAAGCGGAAGTCTCTCATCCAAAGGTTGGCACTCTAACAGCACCCCCCCACACACACACGCACAATTTGGCTCTCATAAAAGAGCAGGGCCGGTCCAAATCCACACACTGTGTCGAGTGCAATGGTGTTTTTAGAGGTCTTCCCCAGGGACCCGTGCCGGGGTTGGTCTTACTCTCACCTCTCGTTTAACTGTCCAGTGCCAGAGCTGTAACACTACGGTGGATACTGGGAGCAGGACTGGAGCCAGGGCAGGGCCAGAGAGTCCACCTCCTGCTGGAGTGCTGATTTGCTGCTCTTAACTCAGCTGATATGTCTCTGACTTTACCAACTATAAATATACCAACTATAAACAGGCATGATGAGCTGCTGACTTCCCCGAGATGAGCGCCTGATTTGGGCTTATTTGCCTTCTCCTTTCATGTGTTGTTTATTGTAAGCAGTTGTTTTGAAGTACATAGCATCTCGTGGAGTGTGAATGGCAGAAAGGCAGCATGCACATGTATCCAATAAATGAAAAAGAGCTGCTTTTGTTGCTTGTCAGAATAGCAGTGATTTTCCATGTATTGGTGTGAAATATGGACCCATACCCAGTCAGGAAGGCTGTACAGCCTGCTGGGGCACCCCCCCCCCCGCCCCATCACCTCTCTCGAAGTATGTGGTGCAGCTGGCAAGGTGCCTCTGGCTGGAGGCTCTGTGGTTTTCCAATAAAGCAACAGCCTATGGAAAGGGGGTGCAGAGGCCTGAATGTCAAGGCCAAAGTGTGGTGCGGGTTTTCCAGGAGGGGCCCCGTTTTTGTGGATGGAGGAGCAGAAAGCACAACAGTGCCCTTCTCTGAGTCAAGCTACAAGTGATGAATGACATTTGGCCGGCAAGTGAACCAGCACGTGTATTCCTCCCTGTTCACTTGCACTCCACTTGCGCTCCACTTGATCACAGGGAGGAATACACGTGCGTCTGTTCACTTGCTGTTCAAGTGTCATTCGTCACTTGTAACTTGGCCCTGTTACTAGTGTTTCTGGGCCCAGGCACTGCTGGTCACTAGCCCTGATCACTCACCCTTGCTGCTATTTCTCTGTCTTGGATGTCAAGTCCAATGGTTAGTGTTAGGTTTGCCAGTCTCCAGGTGGAGCCTGGAGTTCTCCCAGAATTACAACTGATCTCCAGCAGACAGGGATCAGTTCCCCTAAAGAAAGTGGCTGCCTTGGAGGGTGGACTCTCCGGCATCACATCTCTGCTGAGGTCCTTCCCCTCCCCAAACCTCCCTCTCCAGGCTCCATCCCCAGATCTCCAGGAATTTCCTAACCCGATGTTCACAACCCTCTTTAATAGGGCTTTTTTTCTGGGAAAAGAGGTGGTGGAACTCAGTGGTGGAACTCAGGACCGCACAATGACGTCACTTTGGGTCAGCTGGAACAAGGAGGGAGTTTTTTAAAGTTTAAATCGCCCTTGAATAAGAAATTGATATGTCAGGCCAAGTATCTTCATTGGCTCTGGAATTTACTTTTTTTAAAAGGGATCCTGATAGAGATAAGAAACACATTGTTCATCTTAACCTTGGCCGATTCCAGACGGCCCTCCCCATCCCGAAACGTCACGCGTCGTCGCACGGAAAACGCGAAATACTGCATTTTCTCGCGCAAAACTCTCACGAGAAAACGTGTATTTCGCGTTTTCCACGCGACGACGCGCGACGTTTCGGGATGGGGAGGGCCGTCTGGAATCGGCCCTTTTGTGCTCTGATGAGCCAACTACTTTGTCAAAAAATGTGGTGCCCAGTTGGCAACCAATTATATTCCCTTACGGCCAATTCAGATCTTAGACAAGCATTCATATTTTAATGCTTCTCCCTGCATCTTTAAAAAAACCCTCCCTGCATATAGTAAACTTGCAGGCCAAAGGAATGGATTTAACAGACCTCTCCCCGCAGTGTGTTAATTTATTTCATATGGGGAACTTTTTGGGAGAGGGACATTTAAACATGTGGCCTCCCCTCTACCTGCAGTCTGAAGTTGAAGAGTTCAGAATTCTACCCTCTTATTCTGTATAACATGTAAGTCAGCTCCAAGAGCCCTTCCTATCTCCTGTTGCTTGTTTTGACAACTGTCTGGGGAAAAAAAGCCCCACCCTTTTAACAACGGTTTAATGGGATGTTATTTACCAAGTGCTGATATTTACCTCTGTACTTCAGGTGCCCATTTCCACACAGGAAACCCCTGTAAAAGGGGCAAGACAGTTTTTCTCCTGGTTGTTGGCATCCTAAAGGTCGCTGCTTCCTAGGTGCTTTGGCCAAGACTGTGTATTTTTAGAGCCACAGGATGCCCCAATCACCTCTTGGAATGTTTAGTCTCCCCCCGAAACTGATTTCCCTTTTTATCTACTCATTTATACTTTTTTCAAAACATCAGGCTCTCTGCTTTTCTCAGGGGACTGTAGTACCCATGGGGGACAGATGCAACGGAGGAGAGCAAGGGGGCCTGAGGAAGTGGTTACCCTGAGAACCCAAATGGCAGGAGGAAGGATGCCTGAGCAAGTCTGGGCTGTGCAAGAAAATGCTGGGGGAGTGGGCATGCCTATCCCCTCAGGCCCTGCAGACTGGATCTGACGAGGTGTACCATGCATACCCGCCTTGCCACTGGAGAATCTCCCCAGCATAGAAGGTAGCATGCAAAGGCTGGGGCTGCTGACCAGAGATTGTGACCTGGGTGTTAAACTGACACAGATCACCCAATGCAAAGCAGATCAAAGACTGCAAGGTCCAAAAATGCTCTCTTGGGGTAGTAGGAGGCTGATCCCTCCCTTCTCCAAAGTTACTAAGTTGCCGGGGGTGGGGTGGGGTGGGAATAACTGTGCTCATGCCTGGCCTTTTCACATTGTCTTCCAAGTCCACTCGCTTTCCTCCCCACCACAACTGCTTCAAGAGCAGAGGAGAGCTGACATCATCCTTCCTCTCTCCAATGTTGATGGGAGAAGCACTTCCTCCATTGATTCCCCAGAGTGGGTGGTTTGAGGGGAAATAAAGAGGAAGTTTCCTCCACAGCATGTAGAGGCAATAGATGCCAAGTATTTTGGACTGGCACAGACTCACCTGAAACGAAGGCCCTGTGGAGGTTTTTCAGAGAGAAAGTTAAAATGGTGTTTTCTGCATAGCAGTCAGAGCTCAGAGAGTAGTAGGTTTTGATGTAGTCTTTGGGAGCAAAATGCTGCTTGTAATCTTCTTTCCCAATGAAGTTCCCCTCCATGGTGTCTCCCAGCCTGCACAAAGTCCAAGTGACCCTCGTTCCCTTCTGCACCGAGTTTTAAAGCTTCCTTTTCCCCACCCCCATCTTGTTGATTCCAAGAACTTTACCCCAGCCCTGGAAAACAGACCTCAGATCATAAAGTTAAAGGGAGGAACAACTGGGAGCAGAGACTGATCTGGGCCATATTTTGGCAGTGAAAATATGTACGTATGCCCATAAGTGAGCTTAGTGGAAGATTGCCAACATTTTGGCCAACTCTACTCCCATGCCTTAAATAATTGTTGGGCATGCAGATGTGCAGAAGGGGAAGCTTGTCCAGGGGCTGAGAGAGGGAAATCTTTGCCCCTTGATTTTGTGTGCCAGTGTTTAGGGGCAGGAGCAGGGCCAGTAAAAAAAAAGGGGGAGAAAGCTGTCAGCTAATTCTGCCAGCCACCTTTCAGAAAGGTTCTTGAACATCTGCTACAACTGTTTCCCTGACTTTCTGAATTTTCTCAGAGTGGTTTCCAAATATTAAAGATGGATGTGGCTCACACCTGGGCTCTCAACCCAGGTTGATGGGTTGATAGAGGGAGAAGATGGGGCGGAGAAAAACAAGAGTTTTGCTAAGGAGAGACATGCTTGGGGAGGAGGGAGAGACAGGAATGCTAAATAATCTTGTACTTCCACACTCCAAAAGAAAGTCACTAGACTCCAAGCATGGGTTAAACTAGAGTTTATTAAAATATTTTGTAGCTGAACTGAAACTCATCAACCCACTAACCCATAACTTAGCTGCTCCCCATCATAGCTGGTACCTGGCTGGTGTGCAAGCGGAGAGATTCTGACCTGTGTGGAGTGGCCATGATATGTAGTAGGGTTACCTTTCCCCTAACTAACATAGGCTGTTTCCACACAGGGATTTTCCACGGAGAGGTCAGCAGCATGCCCCCCTCTTTTCCCCTTGAGCTGGCTCAAAGGAAAGCCGACTCGGATATACCTGAAAGAAGGACCTGCGGGATTGCATCCTCAATTTTCTATCAGTGCAATGGAACTTTCCTGCCTCACCCTTTCCACTGCAGCCCCCTCATCTCACTGATATGGTGAGGACATACTGAGGAACATGGGTAGGGGGTGACGTGGGAAGGGGGAAGTTGGTGGATGTTTCCAGTTTGGTCTAATTCCAAGCATCCGAGTGGCTGTAGGCAGAGCATCCAGGAAGGGAGTGGAGCTCAGCACCCCCTCCCAAATGGCAGAGCCCCCTTTGGCCCTTTAATAGGCTTTTCTCATTCAAAGCTGAACCCTGGTGCTGAACGTGATCAAGTGGAGCACAAATGGAGCACAAGTGAACAGGGAGGAATACATGGGGGTCTGTCCACTTGCCGTTCAAATGTCATTCCTCACTTGTAGCTTGGCTCTGAGGTGGGAAGGGACAAGGGGAGGAGGTGAGGAGGCCTGGAGCGATTGTTGCCATGCTGGTGCTTCCGCAACGCTCCAGTTTGGTAGTGGAAGGGAGGGGGAGGGTTGCAGAGAAGGGAGGGGAGAGGGTTGCAGCAGGGATGTGGGATACTAAAGGAAGAAAGTTAAGAACATAAGAAAAATACAAATATAATATAGAAAAGATATTTCATTAAAGAGTGCGAGGTATATGGTTATGGAATAGATGTATTTCAGCTCCAGGGCTGCTAGCACTCCTTGGAAGAAGACTTGGGGGGCAGTGGTGAGATGAACCACCACACATTGCTGAGCCAGTTCTAATCCACATAATGCCAAAATAAGAGTAAAGAATTAACTTGTAATTCTTTATAGTTTGCCTTTCTCGCTGAGACTCAGGGCATATTACTGATTATAAGATGATGATGATGACGACGACGACGACAACAACATTCGATTTATATCCCACCCTTCAGGACAACGTCCACTCAGAGTGGTTTACAAAGTATGTCATTATTATCCCCACAACAAAACACCCTGTGAGGTGGGTGGGGCTGAGAGAGCTCCGAGAGAGCTGTGACTGACCCAAGGTCACCCAGCTGGCTTCAAGCGGAGGAGTGGGGAATCAAACCCGGTTCTCCAGATTAGAGTCTTGCCACTCTTAACCACTACACCAAACTGGCAATGCAATCAGACTGCATAAGACAACCAATGAATAATGCCATAGGACTGAGAATTACAAAATGAGAGGACATTGCAAAAAACATGATACCTAAGTCAAAGTATGCTATAAACAGTACAAGATTTGGATCCAGTAGCACCTTAGAGTCCAACTAGATTTCCAGGGTGTGAGCTTTTGAGAGTCAAATCTCCCTTCGTCATACCCTGGAAATCTAGTTGGTCTCTACAGTGCTACTGGACCCGAATCTCGCTCTTCTACTACAGACTAACACGGCTACCCACCTAAAACCATAAACAATACAGGAAGCAGATTACAAGGTAAAGACAATGGAGTAGAAATCAGGCGATGCCGCAGAGCGCCCTCCTATTCCGTGATAAAAGCACCTTCCCGGTCTGTTCTATTCTCCTTCAGATCTCATCTCTTTTAAAAATGCCCCCCTGAACATCTGTGTTTTGCACATTCTGTGGACTGCTAAAGGTGTGGGAGCCTTCCCGACTACCACAGGCAGCCCATTCCACAAGGCGGGAGCTACAACAGAGAATGCATGTGTACCCAGAGTTGCCGAAATTGTCCATTTGCAGTAATTTCAGTAACTTCAGAAGGCTTTGCTCAATTCTTGCATTAGAGCATATCAGGAAAGATGATCCTACAGATGGGGTCCAAGGCCATTCAGGGCTTTGTAGGTGATAACCAGGACTTTGAAGAGAACTCATTCACTGACTGGTAACCAATGGAGTGTTTGCGGAATGGGTGTGAGGTGCGAGTTCCACCTACCTGCAGGACATTTGTGCCCCTGCCTTTGATGGCGCCCAGCTGACGCTTGCACACTCATTCAAGAGCTTAGAGGTTAGACTGGATCCAGCACCATTACTGGAGAACAAGTCAATGCAGCTGCAAAAAAATCCTTCTAACAGCTTCATTTTGCTTCGGACAGGGCTGGACCCTGGCCATGTGGATTCATGCTATGGTTACCTCAAAACTCTACATGGGTCTGCCCTTAAAGACAACTCAGAAACTATGCTCTTGAGCTAGAACCATTCTAACTTCCATTAGCTCTTGTCTCCCAAACAGCCTTCTGAGTTAAAGCTAAGTTTCTCGCTTCTCAATATTGCTAAGTATCGTGCGGGGGTGGAGGGGAGTGTCCAGGGCAAGTGCTTCAAGCCAGTTGCTCATTGCTGCAGTCTTCCTACTTCTTGCTTACAGTGCGTATTTCCTTAATGTAGAATTGTTGTTGAGCTGCACAAACCTTCTCTTCAGCTTTTCAGGCCAGAGACTCCTTTGTTTCTAAGCCAGCATCCACAGCGGCAGGAGTGTCCCTATGCCTCCCAATGCTGCCCTGAATGCACAGGCATTTGCAGGAGCAATGGGGCCCCTACACAGAATTGCCCCCATGTGAGCCTTGCCCCCCCATGGCTGCCACCCACCCCCACACACACACCACTGGAGGGATCTTTTTAAAAACAGTTATTGAGGTGGCAATAGTGTTAAGGTACAACAATATGTCAAACTAGAAACAGAGCCCATTGTGCAAATAAATACAACGGGCTCTAAAAAGCTGGGGCTGGGGGAGTGGTTAGGAAGGGATGGCAGGTGGGGGGCAAGGGGGGTCTGGGGAGTGGTGAAAAGCAGGAGGGGTCATGGGAGGGATGGCAGGTAGGGAGGCAATGGGAGTTTGGGGAGGGCTGAGAGGCAGGTGGGTTCTGAGGAGGATTGGCAGGTGGGGGGCAAGGGGGGTCTGGGGAGTGGTGAAAAGCAGGAGGGGTCTGGGGAGGGATGGCAGGTAGGGAGGCAATGGGGGTTTGGGGAGGGCTGAGAGGCAGGTGGGTTCTGAGGAGGATTGGCAGGTAGGGAGGCAATGGGGGTCTTGGGAGGGCTGAGAAGCAGGAGGGGTCTGGGGAGGGATGGCAGGTAGGGAGGCAATGGGGGTCTTGGGAGGGCTGAGAGGCAGGAGGGGTCTGGGGAGGGATGGCAGGTAGAGGGGCAAGGGGGGTCTTGGGAGGGCTGAGAGGCAGGTGGGGTGTGGGGAGGGATGGCAGGTAGGGAGGCAATGGGGGTTTGGGGAGGGCTGAGAGGCAGGTGGGTTCTGAGGAGGATTGGCAGGTAGGGAGGCAATGGTGGTCTTGGGAGGGCTGAGAGGCAGGAGGGGTCTGGGGAGGGATGGCAGGTAGGGAGGCAATGGGGGTCTTGGGAGGGCTGAGATGCAGGAGGGGTCTGGGGAGGGATGGCAGGTAGAGGGGCAAGGGGGGTCTTGGGAGGGCTGAGAGGCAGGAGGGGTCTGGGGAGGGATGGCAGGTAGGGAGGCAATGGGGGTCTTGGGAGGGCTGACAGGCAGGTGGGGTCTGGGGAGGGATGGCAGGTAGGGAGGCAATGGGGGTCTTGGGAGGGCTGAGAGGCAGGTGGGGTGTGGGGAGGGATGGCAGGTAGGAAGGCAATGGGGGGTCTGGGGAGGGCTGAGAGGCAGGAGGGGTCTGGGGAGGATTGGCAGGTAGAGGGGCAAGGGGGGTCTGGTGGGACGTCGCGCCAAACTCGAGCGAGAAAACACGCTATTTCGCGTTTTCCCCGTCGCGATCCGGAACATGGCGGCATGCAGCGCCTTCAGGTTAGTCGTCTGGAATCTGTGAGTCATCGGGGAGACGCTAAGGGACTTATATAGTAGGATCCCGGTTTTAAACCCTAAGAATATGTTAATTTAATCATACCTCCCTGTAGCTTAAAATTATTAACTGCTTAACACAATAGTGATATGTCAGTTGCTGATTTTTGTTTTATAAGTCCCAAATTGCTGTCCAGTGGTGGAGGGAATAATGGTGGCCACAGTGTGTGTGTGGGGGGGGGGGGGAGGCGTAACACAGTAAAGAGATGATCCATACGCTGTGAATGCTCCAAAAAAGTTTGCTCCAGTATAGATGCAGAATGGGAGCCAACCTTCCTTTTTAGAAGTAGCCTATGTAAACCAATCCACTTGGTCCTAGATTCAAACTGTTTAAGCCCCATGAGAAAGCATGTGGTGATTTTCTACGCAGAAAGAGTTGAGCAACTATTGAGCAACTATCTGGAAGAAGGGTAAAACTTTCAAAATGTTTGAGTTTTTTTCCTCACTCTTTGCCAGCTTATTCGTCTAAACAACCTATGTGCCGCAAAAAAGCTTATTGTCTGTTGTAAGACCATAATTCATCAGAAGTGCCACATGCAGGCTTTGACTTTATGCCTTTCAGACAACCCTAGCTGTCATTCCGATTTCACAGACAGAGAATTGAGCCTGTTTTTTGCCCAGGGTTTCTCCGTGAGCCAATAGCAGAGATGAGATTTCCCTTGTACCTTCCCAGATCTAAGGTTAACTACAAATCTACCCCTTTGCTCTCTTTGTTTTATGCCTCCTTCTCTTGGAAAGCTGAAGAGAGTATAACAGCGAATAATGTAACAGCAAACCAGAATCGTGAAAACTAACTAAGAAATGAAGTAAACCATTTGTTGATTATACTCAGGGGTCATTTTGTAGAAAAAGAGCTGGAGGAACTCATTAGCATAACTCATTAGCATATGCCACACCCCTTGACATCACTGAAAATGTGTCATTGGCATAACTGACTTGCATATGCCACACTCCCTGACATCACCTATCCTGGCTGCTTTGGACCCAATCCTGGCCATTCAGGGCCGAAATTGGGCCCAAAATGGCAAAAAGGGGCTGACAATGGCCGAAAAGGGGCCCAGAATGTTCAGGATCGGGCCACTGCTGAGCAGGAGAGTGATCCACCACCCATCAGAGGCCCAAGCTGGGCCGTTCTGCCCCAATCCAGAATGAAAGGGGCCCAAAATGGCCGAGAGTCAGGTGGGTGGGGCCACCTGACATGTGACCTCTTTGGGGAACTGCCGGAACTGCGTTCCTGCGCATTCCCCCTCGAAATGAGCCCTGATTATACTATAAACCATAATGAAGCTTCTACTGAGAACAATAATTGTTATTGTGTTCAGATAATTTTTGTTGGTGAAATTGTGGTGACGGAAGTCCAAGAATTCTTAATGCAGTAATGTGGGTGGCTCTCAGAACGGTCCTTGTAAGTTCAGTATAATCGGTCTTAACTCCTCACTGAATAACTTCTGCTTTGGTGTCTCTCTCTCTAGGTTCATCAACAAGATGGCAAGACACTGCTCCACAATTGCATCCGTACCAGCCACCTTCCCCACAATTTCACCAACGGAAATTTGTAGCAAAACGTCTTATATTTATCAACTATTTATTATGGGCTGACCTTTTGTAATATTTATTGTAATATTTATTCCAGTATTTATTATATTTTTCTTCTTGCAGTCTTGGTCAATGGAGATTAACACGTACCCATGGATAGAAATGAAAGACCATTCATTGTAGATTTGGGAATGAAACCTCCAGTGAAAAATCATTGAACAATTTCAGAGTATGCTGGTGGCTGGCAATAGTGACTAATTGTATTTCCTATAGTATTTATCAAATATTCATTGTTAGATATATTTGAGCACCTTGCACTTTAAAATTGTAAAAAGACTAAAAATACTTTGTAAGTCTTAACAGACAACAATTCCCTGCTGTATATATCCTCAGGAATGAGAAACTTTTAGTAAAATTCTAAGAGTTACTCCCGTCTAAGCTCATTGAAGTCTGGATTAACTTTGCTTGGGATTTCTCTGTTATTTTATTAACTTCTTTTCTAACAACTTAAGGAGGGTCAACTGCTCCCCCAGCCCAGTTACCAACATGGCCATCTGTTACTGCTAATGAAGTGATGTTTTTCATGTGCCATCTGTGTCATACTTGATTCTTAACAAGCTGGTTAAGTAGCCCTGTCCTAGTGGGCTAAAATTTGGGCCCCTCTTTTTACATATATACATTCCTCCAGGAAAATCTCCAATACCTGGAAACATTCGATAACAGTCCCACCCTACATGCTATCTCTTAGTTTACTCATTTCTTTAGGAAAGCTGTAAACTTATTTACATCTTAAGCCTTTGAATTGGGTTGAAGAGCACGAGGTTTGTGGCTGGGAACAAACTGGGTTTAAAAGAGGTTCTTTGAGATCATTGTTTTTGTTCTTATCAGCTAGCTGAGAGATATATTTGTTTAGGTGGTTATCTTTTTGCGGGCTTTATGGGTCTCAAGGGGGCTTTTGACTCAATCTGCTGAGCAAGACTGTGGGCTAAATTAGCAACTGCCTCTATTGACAGCTGTCTGTTGTGGCTTATCTATCTACTCCATACAGATCTCACTGCTCCGGCACAATGTGGCCTTGAAGGCCAACAGTCTTGATTGTTTAATTTAGATACAGGAGTGAGGCAAGGGTGCCTTTTAGCCCCTATATTGTTCAATCTTTCTAAACAACCCGTCTTCATTCTTTCCTGAGTCCGCTGACCCACCTAAGTGGCTAGCCGCAGCCTCCCAATTCTTCTTTATTCAGATGACACGGTTCTTGTCTCCCAGAGCAGGATGGGGCTTCTGGGAGCACTAAGAATTTTTTCACATTATAGTTCGAAGGTGGGCTTGAATATTAATTAGAAAAAGAAACCCCCTTCTTCAATGGGCTCTTGGATAGTCTTTTGCTCAATCAGGTGAAGGAATGTAGGTATTTGTGTATTCTTTTTAAACTCGAGTTATCTTGGAATAAGCCAGCATCCAATAAGGCCAAATCCAGTGCAGGGGCAATTTTAATTTTTTTCTTGTTCTAAAGGTGGATGTTCTGCTTCAGGAGGGGCTGCTGGGGGCTGCTGAGTTAACTCCGGCAGATAACGAGAGCCAGCTTATCAGAGGCAGGATGCCAGAGCTGCATGAACAGAGTCCGTATCTTGCCCAAGAGTTGTCCATCAAGCCTCAGGGAATGCAGTGAAGCTAGCCTGAAGGGCCTCTCCCTCATACTCTTACACGCTGCAAGTCCTACGTCACGCCTGCAACAGCTGTTCCAATCTCCTCTGGTGCTGTTCCTCCTTCCTCTGCAGCGGATTGCTGGTGCTGAGCTCTGAGGCATGCTGGGCTGGGTCACCTGACCTGGGTCTAGGGATGCCAGCCTCCAGGTGGTGGCTGGAGATCTCGCATAATTACAACTGATCTCCAGGTGATAGAGATCAGTTCCCCTGGAGAAAATGGCTAATTTGGAGGGTGGACGCTATCTTCTTACTATATAATTCACTTAGTGTCTTTCCGACGACTCACAGGTTTATCTCTGCGCAGGCGCCCTGGCAGGAATAAAAAGGCCAACTCGTCCCTGGAGGCTTCATGCTGCTGCAGGAGGAGGTGGCAGGAGAACGGCTGGAAGGAGCCTTTTCTTGAGGCCAGTAAGGTGGAGCTCCCTCGGGAGCTGGAGTTAGCCCTGCCCTGCCCCGCCCAGCTCACTACCCCTCCTGCTGAAGGCTGCTCCGAGCCCTCCCGGCTCAGGCCAGCTGCTGCCACTCAGCCCCCTGGGCGGGATACAAGCTCTACTCGCCCCCGAGAGGAAGGCAGCGGCGACCCCCAGGGCAGCCCCATCGGGGGAGAGCTGGACTCTGGCATTGCTAGAGCAACAGGAACCGGGCATTGCTGGGATTGACTTTCCCGGGGATAGTCAACCAGTGGGAGGAAAGAGTGCCAATTAC
This sequence comes from Eublepharis macularius, assembly GCF_028583425.1. NCBI lineage: Eukaryota > Metazoa > Chordata > Lepidosauria > Squamata > Eublepharidae > Eublepharis > Eublepharis macularius. Next base: position 3,050,286 of record NC_072803.1, read on the forward strand.
GTCGGCTGTTGCTAGGCAGATCTAGCCCGGGCCCAAGAAGGAAAATCCCAGAAAACATTCACAACAGAGTTTGCAGAACTCGTTTCTGCACCAGCCTGCCCCCCTCTCAAACGTTTGCAACCGCCCTTCAGAGGAGTCATGTAGCAAATCAGAAGGGAAGAGGAAACCTTTGCTTTCAACTACTCAGGGTAAGTGAGGGAGCATGCAAGTTCCCGGGCAGCACAGAGCTCTTCTGCAGAAAACGCTGAGGTGAAGCGGGTAGGGTTGCCAGTCCCCAGATGGGGCCTGTAGATTTCCCAGATTTACAACTGTTATTTCCGGCAAACAAAGATCAACCCCTCCCCCCCCAATAAACTGGCCTGTTTATGAGGTTGGCAATCTCCAGGTGGAGCCTAGAGATCTCCCAGAATTGCAACTGATCTCCAGATGACAGAGATCAGTTCCCCTGGGGAACTGCTTTGGAGGGTGGACGCTCTGGCATACCCACAAATCGCACTCCCCCCAGTTTCAATCTCCAAATCTCCAGGAATTCCTCAAGCTGGAGCTGGCAACCTTATCAGAGCCGCAGGGAGGTGAGTGGGAGCCCAAGGCACAGCAGCCTTCCCGCTGGCTTCTGCTATAGGCAGGTGGGCATTGCCAGCACCAGCGGAGAGGCTGCGAGGGCTGGGGCAGTTCTCCCATGCACTCGGCTGCTACACTCCAGTGCAGTGCCGGGGCTGCAGCTTAGCTTTTCAAAGCTGCCTCACCCTTGGAGTGTGAGGAACTAGAGGCAGAACTGCACTCCAGTGGCACAGCTGCCGCTAAAGAGGTGAGGTGCCATGCAGCCAGTCCTGCTTCCCAAAGGCTCGCCTGGTGCTCAGTGGACGTGCAGGCTGGCGGGGTGAGCACGGGTAGCGGCCCAAGTACGCGTTCACATGGCAGCCAGGCGCAACCAAGCTGCACACAGAGCATGCATAAAGTTCTCAAAACCAAGAATATAGTGCATATCAGCAAATAAATTAAGTGGGGAAAGAACAGTATGAAACATGTCCGGTGGGTTAGGGTTAGGATTCGAGTCCAGTGGCACCTTGGAGACAAGCAAGATTTGAGGGGGGGGTGCTCTTGGAGCCCCAGTATGAAATGTGCCTCTTGGATGAAATGAGCTTTGGCTCCAGAAAGCCTATACCTTGGAAAGGTTTGTTAGTCTTTTAAGGTGCTACTGGCTTCAAATGTTGTTCATCAATATGAGAGTAATAGGAAGTAGGTTTTAAAACAAAATTCCCTACATTTCCAGTGTCAGGGCTTGTCGCTGCCGCCACTGGGCGGAGCGCCAGCTGGGCCAACCCTGACATCAGAGGGGCACCAGGGATGCTGCAGGACCCTGCTCTGTGGAAGGAGGGGCAGTATACATCACCCTGACTCCCTCTCAATCCACTCGCTGGCCTGCTCAACCTGGCCTGCTTACACCCTGCATCCTCCATCATCTCCTCCTCCCAGAACTTGCCTCCATTCCTGCTCTGCTCTCACACCCACCTCCTCAGAGCTCTTCCCAGCCAGCTTTTATAGGGCCTTCTATCAGCACCCCACCCACCTTGCAGGCCCTGCCTGCCAGGCCACACCCCTCCTTGGCCTCCTCACATTGGCCTGGGCTGTCTCAAGCTGCTGCAGCTGGGGTAGCTGGCTGGGGTGCCTGGATCAGCAACAGCTGCATTATGTTGGCTGGCTGCCAGGCCTCTCTGGCTGAGCTGATTATTGAAGGTAGATCCAGCTGTGGTCCCTTGGCTGGCTGCCCAGCTCTTCCTACAGAATGCTTTCAGCAGCTCTACCTGGAGGGGCTTGGTTGTGAGCATCTCCTGAGCCAGGCTGCTGTCTTCAAGCTGAGGTGGAGGCTGAGGCGTGGCTCTGGGCTGCTGTGGCTGCTTCTCCTCCCTGCCAGGTAAGAGCACTGTTTGGGCTACTGCTGGGCCCCTATTCCCCCTGCCTTGGCCCTTTTCCTCTGGCCTGCTTAGCCCCCTCCCCTCCCCCTGGAGGGTGGGACTGGCTGGTGTCTCCTTGCTCCCTCCAGCCCTCTGAAGCTTTGGCCTTTTGCCCCTTCCCCCTGGAGTAGGCAGGTTCTGGCCCTGGTTGCTGGCTGGGGTGGCAGGGTTGCTGCCTCCCTTTGGCCTCCCGCTGTTCCCTCCTGGCAAGTCTGGGGGCTGGGGCTCAGACCCCGGACAAAATTAAGCCACTTTTTTTTTAAAAAAAGATCATTGTTAATTTTGTTCGCAATAGTGTTTTTCTTGCCAAATGTGGTTTGGGATTAACATAACTGGAGGACCGTTTTTGGCCTTTCAACCTACCCTCCCACTGCATTCATCTTCAGTGGCCCCGTTTTTGTGCTCCTGCCTTCTGAACTAAAGAGGGTGGCAACCTGGGAGAGGCAGTTCCGCACAGAAGTGGCATCGAAAGTGTGGAACTGCCTCCCCAGGGAGATTTGTCTGCCCCTTCTATTACACTCTTCCACCAGCAGGCAGAGGACATTTTTAAATTGTTAAGCCACTTAAAAAAAAAAAAAGATGTATAGGAGAGTTACTTTAAACACTGAGAATTAGCTAATTAAGCTTGAGCAAGCTTATGCTTTTTTTCTGTATTATTTTAGAGAAGAAATAGAAGTGGCCATAGATCCTCTCATGGCATGCGAGGAGGAGATTTTATTGCGTCTACAAGAACAGGAGGATTTGCCTGGCTTTACCTTCCAAGAAGTTTATTCTGTGTTAAGCAAGTGGGATTCCTGTGGAGGCTTCGTACCAGACCTGTGTTTATTAGATAAAAAAAGTTGAGATCTTCTAGTGGCTTTGTGCCTGAGAAGATTTCCTTATCTGTGCAGGAAAGAGGATTGTAAAGACAACCTAAAGACTTCTCATGTATTATTGTATCTAAACCAGAGTGGAGTCCTGTGCAGCCTTCACGGCTGACAACATTTCAATGCAACTGACAGAAGCAGGAGTCTTGTGGCTTTCACAGGAATTGAACCTGCGACCTCTGCATCCAAAGCAGGTATGTTCTTCCCCTCTCTCCCTGGGGACCTGTCCTCTTTTTGCATGATTGCTAAATTTACTGAGGGATTTTGTCAAAAGCTTTTTTGAAGTCCAAGAATATAATGTCGCCTCCTGAATGGTCCTTGTTCTGTGTTTTCAGTTTAGAAAAAAAAGATCTATGGGGGGAAATGCTGGAAGTTTGTAAAATTATCCCTCAGTAATGCTTCCTTCATGTGCTTAATAATTCTGTCATTAATAACAGTTTCCAGCAATTTACCTGGAACAGACTAACTAAACTGGTCTATAATTTCCTGCCCCTTCTCAGGATCTCCCCCCCCCCCCCCGCCCCTTAGCTGTTAATAACATTACATTCACAACCTCCTAATTTTCAGGGAGGCTGATTTTAGCAACCCGATGCATAATTCTGTTACAAGATTAGCATTTTTGCATTTGTGTCCTCTAAGTGCATTTGGGCTTATGCTGTTTGGACCCGATGACTTTTTAGTTTTTAATTCATCCATCAGCCCCAGAACATCCTCTTTCATCACCCCTGTTTAACTCAGTTCTTCCAGCACCTTCCCAAATACATGCGGACATACTTCTGTATTGTTGGAAATTAGCAGTTAATGCAAAGATTGTGCATTGGAATTAATGAGAACAGACACGCACTCCAGTGTAGCTCTGTAAGAATACTTTAATAAAGGATAAAAATAGGGTTACATTGGAGAAAATAATAAATTGCTAAACTGACTACATCATGCTAGAAAGTGAATGAGAAAGACTAGTGAGAAAACAAGTGAGACAAAGAGCAATAAAGCTTCAGTATATAGCATCACTTAATTGCCCCCCCCCCAATAAACAGGTTGCTTAATAGAAAACTTTTCATTGTGCTTAGAGACTCCCCTTTCTATGGCGGGAATCCAAATTTGAGGCCTAAGTGGTTACATGCAAATAAGTTTACAAATTAAGTAACACAAACAGTTACAAACAAGCTCTTTCATGACTGAAATGAAAACGCTTGCTAAAATCCCAACATGTATTCATTGACTGGATGTTGCAGTCACATTAAAGATAACCGTGTGCAAAAGAGTTATCTTGAACTGCTTATTAGCATGCTGTGTTAAGCGGTGCTGTGATGCATCTTTAGCTGTGCCTGGCATTACCTGCCCTTTGGGCATCATTGGAAAACATGTCTGCTCCCTGTCCCCAGGGCGCACAGACCCAACCACCAAGGCAACCTCTTGCAGCCTCCTTGGCCCAAGGAACTTGAGGCCACAATGAACATGTTAGTTTTTAAAATGCCACAAGAGGCTCACTGTAATGAACTAACTCAAGCCACCTCTCTGGAATTGTAATGGATCGCAGTGGTCAGAGAGCCCTTGGCAGCCTCTTGTGCAGTTTTCCTTTCAAGGGCAGGATCCAGCGCTCAGGCAGGGACGCTCACGCTGGAGGCAAAATGCCATTGATGGGGGGGGGGGGTAACTAAGAGCAGCAGGGCCTCAGAGCTTGCATGGGGATGTGCCTCGCCACCCACGTGATGCTTCCTACCAACAGACTATCCTTGCAATCCTATGAAAGCCACAATGCAGGACAGGACAGGGTTTTAATAATAATAATAACGATCAATTTATATCCTGCCCTTCAGGACAACTTAATGCCCACTCAGAGCGGTTTACAAAGTATGTCATTATTATCCCCACAACAAAACACCCTGTGAAGTGGGTGGGGCTGAGAGAGCTCTGAGAGAGCCGTGACTAGCCCAAGGTCACCCAGCTGGCTTCAAGTGGGGGAGGAGTGGGGAAATCAAACCCGGCTCTCCAGATTAGAGTCCCACGCTCTTAACCACTGCACCAAACTGGCTGTCCTGGGCCGTTTCCAGACGGCTTACCTGCCTCCGGAACGTCACGCCATGTTGCGGGGAAAACGCGAAATATCGAGTTTTCTCGCGCGAGTTTTGCGTGACGTCGTGCAAAACTCGCGTGAGAAAATGCGATATTTCGCATTTTCCCCGCAACATGGTGCGACGTTCCGGAGGCAGGTAAGCCGTCTGGAAACGGCCCTGGTCTGTGCCCACCAGTGTTTGCTTTCCTGGTTTGTGCCCGCCAGTGTTGTTTAGAGAGAAACCCCACTGCTTCTCGTTTCCCACCACCAGAACAAATAACAGCTTGTCTGTATATGGATGAGAGAAGGGGAGTCTGCCGAGTGCTTCACCATGGAATTGCCCACCCAGAGATCTCAACTAACTAGTTGGAGGTAAACCAAAATTGCTTACACATTCATAAATAATTGTTTATATTTTGTCTGGAAAAGTACAAGGTGCTAAAGTGCTAGTCAAAAATATATATCAGCATAGTATATGCAAATCTAATCCAACATCCAGTAAATCATTTTCCTATCAATCTATAAATAATACATCCAATACCATACAATAAATACACAAAAATACTTCAGTTCCTAATAGAAAATCTTATACATTCTAACAATGCAACTGGTGAAGAGAAACCTACGTAAGGAGACCCATAAGAGGTAAGTTGTAAAGTAGACGTAATAAGAGTTCCAGAGGTTATATCTCACAGTTCCTTTTTTTCTTTTCAGGTGGTGTAATCTAAGTGGGCAGATTCTCCAAGGTGATAACAGCAGTCTAGAAAATCATGTTGAAAATGGAGTTGAAGCTGAAGAGCCTAATGGGTTTTGCCAGCATATCGCACAACCCGTTTCACAATGAACTTTTTCAAAGGCTCAGATTCAACAAACCATTCACTGTAATAAAAATATGAATATCAATACATTCAAAAGCTTCCTTCTCTTAGAGATACTGCCCTTATTCATACTGAACCCACAGTTATTTACTTACAACCAATAGGCACATTCTGTTGCAACACCAAGTTGGTCTAAAGTTGACCAGGGTCGAATCCACATTCACCCATTACACGCATGTTTATCGGATATTTTCGACAATACATCGGACATTTTCCGTTTGCCTCCAATCCGCGATTTTTTCCTCTTCGTTCACATTCCTACTTCCAATCCGTCTTTCTCGTGCGTCCCTCCGGTCACACGGCCGCTCGAAAACCGCTTTTTTGGGCGGGACCTTTTTTTCCCCGCCCATTTTTTTTAATTTTTTTGAGCGCACTTTTCCGTTATTTCGATCTTGCCTTATAAGGAAACATCATTGAAGAAAATGATGCCTCTCTTTCCCCCACTGACAGCACTGATGGCTCTCTCCCATTTCTTTTTTGGAAATTTGGAAGCATGTGGGAAGCTTTTGTGGGCATTTCCTATGCAGGACAGTTCAGTGCCTGAATTTTACTGAAGTTTCACTTCCTTGGAGTGTCATTATTTCGATATTTCATAATTTCAATATTACAGTAATATAAAATTTAAAAAAAAACAGTTAAAAAGGAAGTTTTGCGAGTCCATTCTGAGGATGGATTCACCCCAAAATGATTTTTCAAACTACCAGATTTGATTCAGAAACAGCATAATCAATAAATGCAATGCTATGATGAAGTCAAAAACAGTCTTTTGCAGACTACGGAGCACTTGCAAGTTGAATCAGCCAATAGGAACTCTCAGAACAGCCGGAGAGACAGGAAGGGGGGTGGTTTTTAAAAAAACTGCGTAAATTGCGCATTGGCCCGTTCACAGCCATCGTGAAACTCCCGTTGAAAACCTGTGACCACATATTCGGGAGAAATGCGAATGAAATGCATCTGTTTAATGAGGTAATATGACCGGCACTTGGGATTGCGCGGGGAATGCGGGGAACATGCGACTTAGAATGAGTAATGTGGATTGGACCCAGCAAAGCCGTATGGCGCAGCATTTGCAATTCTCATTTAGGTAGCTGTCAATTTTAAAGAAACAGACACAATTTAATAAAAAAAATAATACTCAAGTTCATTATTTAGTCCATGTGGGGCAAGAGGATTTAATCTAAAAATCCATTCAGATTCTGTAATAATTTTTGTTGTATATCATAATTAAGATAAGCTTTTAAAACGCATAGTACTGAGACTTTAAAGTCTCTGCAGTCCAGATGGCACTGTATAAAATGAGAAACCAGGGGGGCTTCTATATTCTTATTCTTAATTCTTGATAATACGTTCTTGAATTCTAATATTTGATGGACAGGAAGTGCTTCCTACATATAACAAAGGGCAACTGCACTGTATCACATAAACCACATTGGGGGTCTTACACGTAGCGAAAGCAGAATTATATAAGGGTTTGTTTGTCTTGGGGTTTGTGATAAGTGAAAGCTTAATGGAATGACTGCATAAATTACAATTTCCACAAGGGAAATGTCCTTTTGGCTGTTGCACTGTGTTTGGAGAATCCTAGAAATTAGAATGTACAAGGATACATTCTAATGTACAAGGATAATCCCCACGCCTTGCTGATGTGGGGATTAGGGGGACAGTCTTACAGTGGCTGGTCTCCTTTCTCCAGGGTCGGGGACAGAGGGTGGCGCTCGGGGGAGATCTATCGCCCCGTCACCCTTTGGTGTGCGGGGTTCCCCAAGGGGCGATACTCTCCCCGATGTTATTTAACATCTATATGCGCCCCCTCGCCCAGTTGGTGCGGAGGTTTGGGCTGGGTTGTCATCAATACACGGATGACACCCAACTTTTTCTGTTGATGGACGGCCGGCCAGACACGGCCCCAGACAATCTGGCCAGAGCTTTGGAGGCTGTGACGGCATGGTTGAAACAGAGCAGGCTGAAATTGAACCCAGTGAAGACGGAGGTCCTGCAGCTGGGACGGGGGCTGCCAGATGTTGGGATCCAGCTCCCTGCCCTGGATGGGACACCACTGGCAACTTTGCCAGTGGTAAAGAGTCTGGGTGTGTTCCTGGATGCCTCCCTATCGATGGAGGCCCAGGTCACGGCGGTTGCCAAGTCTGCATTTTTCCATCTTCGTCAGATCAGGCAACTTGCCCCCTACCTGACGCCCCAGGACCTGGCTACAGTGATCCATGCAACGGTCACCTCCAGGCTAGATTACTGTAACTCACTCTACGCTGGGCTACCCCTGGGCCTGATCCGGAAACTACAACTGGTCCAGAATGCGGCGGCACGGGTCCTGACTGGTATACCTTACCAGTCACACATCACACCTGTCCTGCGCCAGCTGCACTGGCTTCCAGTTGAATTCCGAATCAGGTTCAAAGTGTTGGTTCTTACCTTTAAAGCCCTGAGTGGGTTGGGACCGGCATATCTTCGGGACCGCCTCTCCCTGTACGTTCCCCGGAGATCGCTCCGATCAGCGAATAAATATTTACTTGTGGTCCCCGGCCCTAAGGAAGCCCGCCTCGCTTCAACCAGGGCCAGGGCTTTTTCAGTCCTGGCCCCAGCCTGGTGGAACGCTCTGTCAATGGAAACCCGGGCCCAGCGGGACATATTATCGTTCCGCCGGGCCTGTAAGACAGAGCTGTTCCGCCAGGCGTTTGGTGATTGAAGGGGGCGGTGCCACCTTTGGGGTGGGGAAGGTTCTCCCCACCACTGCACCTTGTTAATTTGTTTTATTATTTGTATATTGATTTTAGTTTTTGTTTTTATCAATTTTAACTGTTCACCGCCCAGAGCCCCTGGGATGGGTGGTATATAAATTGAATAAATAAATAAATAAATATCCCTCAGATTCTTTGTTCTCCTATATCCAATAGTGGGTGAGCCAGCTACGTCCCTCACAATAGGCCAGTGTTTGCGTATAGTTCTACTGATGTCCGATGAGAATGAGGTGTAGTCAATTGCCAATCTAATTCTGCTGTCCAGTTCTCTATTTTTAGGGGTAAGCAACAAGCTCTGGGCTATATGAGCTGCTTTTCTATTAGCTTCTTAAATGATCCACATAGGGTAACCCCGTGCCAAGAAAGAGCTATCTAGAATTTTGCTTCCTCTCACAAAATCCATGTTTCTAGATGAGTTTCTTTTTATCCTACGGTATTGCCCTATCGGTATATTCCTTCTCAGATGTCTTGGGTGGAAGGATGAGAAGTGTAGGTAGGAACATCTATCTGTCAGTTTCTTAAAGGGGTGTACAGCTAATCTACAGTCCCTGTCTTTAAAGACAGTGACGCCCAAAAAACTGATGCATTGTATGTTGCCCTCCCATGTGAAATGGATATTGGTGTCAACAGCGTTTAGCCATTCAACTAGTGCCCCAGCATGGTCTGAATTATTCATAATCAAGAAAACGTTGTCTCTGTACCATTTAAAACAAATCTATTTACAATGAGGGTTAATTCCCCCATTCAATACGTGGCTCTATTCGAGTTGTGACATAATATATAATATTATATAATATATACATTTATATAACATAATATATAAGTTAGCTATGGAAGGGGCAGCGGAACAACCTATCACCACCCCCTTTGTCTGGTAGTAATACTGTTCACGAAAACGGAAATAGTTCTTTTCCAAAACAATATTAAGGCGTTGAGGAGTGGGAGAGGAACTAATTCTCCTGGGCGTACAAAATTGTTTCTATCACTCTTCTGGCTCCTTCGTGGGGGATCGAGGTACATAAAATTTAACATCTAGTGCAGTTTTGAGGACTTCCAAATTTTCTACCATCCCTATAAAAGTCATGGTGTCCTTAATATAAGCAGTGGTAATTTACACAAAAAGTTGGAGAAAACTGTCAAGGTAACAAGCCATTAAAAATTAGAATACCAAAAATTAGAATATTAGAACCTATATCAAGAACGAAGAATAAGAACATAGAAGCCCCCCTATTTTCTCATTGTATACAGTGCCATCTGGACTGCAGAGACTTTGTCTGGCTTGGAGGGGGGGGGGTTGTTCTATAGTCAGGGCGCAAGTTTCGGCCTTTGCCTTTCCCCCACCCCTGACAAGTCTGTATGCAAGACAGTCAGGCCTCTTATTGCTGAGGGCGGGGGGGGGGGGGGGGCGAAGTGTAGCTCACTGTATCTATTCCTTCCTCCTGTTTTTGTATCCCAGGTTATCCGTCAATTAGTTCAAGTGAAATGTTTATCTCAGACGAATGCTGCCTACTTACTGCGCAGTGCAAGGACTGAAACCACTGCCCCGTTCCAGCCGGGCTTTCAGTGGGTCCAACCACTGTGTTTCCCTTACCCTAGCATGCGGGCCCGGGAGCCACATTTACATTCAATCAGAAAGTTGTTGCTGAGTCAGTAAGACTGCACAACTCTCAGCACAAATGTGCCGTTCAGAATCATCCTGTTTGGTGGCAAGTGGGATGCACCTGACTGTGGGTGTGCGCGTCACTCTCTCCACTCTCTGCTCCCGCCTCTCCTGCCACACCCAGACAATTAAAACCTGACAGCGAGTTGCCAGAAAAACAGATTGAAATTCTTCTGCCTGGCCAAAAATGTTGGGAGCCGTGCTCTTAGGAGTTGGAGCACTTCTATTTCTGATTGAGACGTAGTTCAGGTCAGGTTGTGGCCCGGACTGAGGGCCCCGGTCACCTCCTCCTCCTCCTGCAATTCTTTTGGTGGTGCCTCCTTTTTGCAAGGGGAGTGTGGCCTGGACGTGCAATCAAGCCTGAGATGTTTAAGATTCCAGCAGGTTGTAGAAACTCATGTTAAAAGAGTTCATTTAACAGAAAAGCAAGAAGTTAATAAGTTCTCCAAAGAATAAATCGCTTGCTGATGCTTTGGTCAATGAAAAATATCCCCCTGGGCTAGTGGAGCAGAGACAAGAAAATGATCAGGGGGCCAAACTGATCCCTGGTTCACCTGTAGATTTCTTGATCCAAATCTGGGCCAGGATCCAATCAACAGACTTGTGCTCTTTGCCTAAGGGGACACCCACAGCAGCTGCCTTGCTGAACTGCTACAGGAAGTGGAGAAGAATCAAATGAGTTTTCCAGACTCCCTGCTCCTTGCTGGAGGCTGGCTGCAGCCCCCCCCCACTAGAATGAGTAAAAAGGGCCCATCTAGAGGCTTGAATTTCCCACGGATTAAATTCTCCCCAGAGAGCGAGAAGCTGTTTCTACCAAATCTTACTCTTCCTAAGATAAATAAATGGCACCTGAAAGACCTGTTCTCTGGTCAAGACACCCAAGTGACTGCCTAGGGAAGCCAAATGAAGAAGGTGCCTGGTGTGTGTGTGGGGGGGGGGGGATAGCCAAAAAAGGCCTCACGCCAACGGCATGATGTCACTTATAACATATACCTGGAATGAGGTCACATTGCCCCGTCTATATGGTTTACTGCAGCATTTTAGCAAATCCCATAGTGGCACATTGTGTGATGTCACTTCTGGATACTTAAGGACGACACAGTCTCAAAAATTAATACATATATTAATTGTGAATAAACAAAGTCATAAAGTGTAATTAATATATCAACCAATTAAGCAGAAAGTGATTACACATAATAATGAAAGGTTTGTGATTGAAGAGAGAGATTAATTCTTCAAATACAACCAGAATAAGTCCCGTAGATTTCTGGCATTCGTAAAGTTGTGGCAATGGTCGCAGCTGTAAATGATTCAGCTGTAAAGCCGTCAAGATGAGACGACGAAGCGAAGCAACCGCGAAGTCGAGGTAGATATGAGACAATGCTGGTTGAGGTGGGTAGAGGGGCAACGAGCACACGCCAGCCAATTCCCTCTTCGCTCGTTTCAGATCCAGTATAATCCTTCTTCAGGCCACAATATCTATAAATTAACAGTCAAAATAACAGTAACATGATCATGACGCCAAAGATTGAAACGTAACGCCCATATTACAAGGGTACTCACATTTCGAATTCAAACAGTCTAAATCATTCCACACTTCAAGAGACAATATGCTCCAAGGTGAAAGTCGGACATCACTTTCTGCTTAATTGGTTGATATATTAATTACACTTTATGACTTTGTTTATTCACAATTAATATATGTATTAATTTTTGAGATTGTGTCCTCCTTTGGTACACTTCCTTTTGTGTTAGTTTTGTGTCTTGCTGAGGAAGTGTAACCCCCCTTTTCTTGTGTTACTTCTGGATACTTGCCAGCAATGGCACTGCACCATTGGCACTCCTCGCCCCCACACCCTCCCTCTGCCACTGTGCCTGCCGATACCCCACAGGAGCTCTCAGCCATTAGCATCAGGGGAGACGACCAGCATCCTTTTCAGCGCCTACTAGGTCCCCCCCCCAAAAGCTTTGACTTCCAAGGTTCTACTCCCAAATCTCCAGGAATTTCTCAAGCCAGAGTTGGCAACCGTGGGGCCCATAGTACCATTGGCCGGGTCCAAGCCAAGTCCTTGTGCTGTTGCTGCAGGGGCTTGGGTTGGACTGGGTCAGTTGCAGCAAGGGCCCAGGAAAGGATGGGGGCAACAAAGGAGCTTGAATCTGCTAACAAAATTCTTGTGCCAGACATTTGGTGATCCACAAGGCACTTCGGCTAATTCCCTGGAATTCCTTCCTAGAAAAAAAATGTAATTGTGGGCTGCTACTCATTTCCAAAATTGCACTGTTTTAAATCTATTTCAGACATGAGTTCTCCTGGACTGAGATGAAACTGTAGTTACCTTTCCCCCTAACCTTGCTAACAAAATTCAACAGAAACGTTATTAAAACTGACGCCTGTTTTTGTGCCGGTGATGTGTAACGGGCATAAAAAGGAGCTAATCAGGACAGCAGCAATGAACATGAGTGGAAAGGGGAAAGTTCTTTCAATGACAACGTATGAAAAGGCAAAAGAAAAGGGCGCTTGTTGTGACATGTTCACAGTGGCTGTGGAAGCCTTTCTTGCATGGGAAATAAGCCGCTCTGGACTTGGGAGTAGTTCCCAGTTATTTTCACTAGATGGCACTAAAGCACCGGGATTGTTTGGAAGGACGGCTGCTCTTGTGCTGTGTTGGAAGAACAGCGGGATGCGCAGGTGAGCAGAGACAGGTGTGCTGGCAGGCTGGGATGATGAAGCAGCCCAAGAGTTATTGATAGCAATGCCTGTCCTAATTCCTGCAAGGAGCAATACGTTTGGACCGGCAGTGCACCCAGTTTCCCTTTGGCCCTGGGTGCTCTTCACCTGCCTCTAAATTGGTATGACCTGGAAAAGGCTTATTTAAGGGTCAGAAAACTGGGGATCAAGGATGATACTGTGACTGGAAATGGAAGGCAATTACAAGGGGTTTTTTAATATCCCATCTCTCTCCAATGGGGATCCAAGGTGGCTTACTTAATCCCCCTCTCCTCCTGTGAAGTAGGTTAGGCCAAGAGTGTGTGACTGGCCCAAGGTCACCCAGCGAGCTTTCGTGAAAAAATGGGGATTTGAACCTGGACTTCCCAGATCTTAATCCAGCACTCTAACCACTATACAACATTGTCCTTTCAAGAAATGGCAAAACAGCTGACAAGCCTGTCGCAAGACCTCTGCTGTAACCCCATGCTCTCTTATTCAGGAGTCAGCCCCATTATACAAGACTTTCTTCTGAGTAAACACACCCAGGTTGCGCTGAACAGAAAGGAATGACCGAAGATGAGTCTGACGAGAAGAGCTGGTGCTCGGAACTAATACATTGTGGTGGCCCCAAAGGTAGGCCTGCTTCCCACAAACCGCCTGAACATTCCTGTGGTTTCTTTTGTTTTGTTTCCACAAGGAAAAAGCACTAGAAAGCAAAGCACCATCATATTGCAAAAGGAGAGTCCGAAGTCACAAACAAAACCAATTTTTAGCATTACAAGAATAACAAAGCTAAATGTGGTCGGGAGTTATTAATCCTTAGAAGTGCAGCTAAAAGTTTCTTAAAAGCAAATATTTCCATTAATGCTGCATTTATAGGGATAGAGAAGACCAGGAAATACAGTGAGACAACAGAGCTTTTAAGGGCTAGAATCCACTTTATTTTCTCATCCTCAAAGTTGTCCTCTGGGATTCAGCAAAAGCTTGCGGGTATCTCCTAATATCTATTGAAAAGCCACACTTCCTTTCCATTTGTAGCTGTATGCCAAAAGCACCTTTGATCCAGGCTGACCCAAAAGCATAGGCAATGCTTCTGGTAACCCCCCTGATGCTGTGGAACTCCCCTCCCCATGAAGTTCCTCTTATGCCTGTCTCCTTTCCTTGATTCTTCCTGGAGGCAGGCTGCAGCTGAGTTTTCTCACTAAGGATTTATGATGTGAGGATATGTCACTGCCGATCTTTGGGCTTTTGATGCTTGTAATAGTGCTTTTTTCTGGGGCTGTTTTCATGATGACTGGGGGCTTTGAATTGCTTTTAGTATCTTCTATAATCTTCAGTAAAAGTTATATAGTTATATGGTGGACAGCTACGGCTGTCAAGCCATAGCTGTCTTATGGCAACACCTGCTGGGCTTTTCAAGGCAAGAGATTAACAGAGGTGGTTTGCCATTGCCTGCCTCTGCCACTGTGGTCTTCGTTGGAGGTCTCCCATCCAATACTAACCAAGGCTGACCCTGCTTAGCTTCCAAGATCTGACCAGACTGGGCTTGCCCAGGCATAGAGTTATATAGTGGTATGCAAATTATATAAATTAATTATGTATGTATTTTATATATATATAAACAAACCCAAACAATAACGTTAGAGGCGTCAAGAAAACATTACATTGTGTAATGCACCTTGATTCTCAGTAAGAAAGGTGGACTGTAAATAATAAAAAATTAAATAATAAATAATAACAACATGTGGTTTGAAAATTGCACTCTGGGAGCTAGATTGGAATAATAGTAAATTATAAAAGTATAAACATTTCTAGTTCCCAACTGAAATTTCAAATAGGAAATGGACTTTTTCATTAGGTTTTTTTGTCTTTGAAAAATTTAGACATCTCATCCAACAAGTGGTCGAATAAGACAGACCACCCAATGGCAGCTGTGCCCAACTTCTCACCCCTAAATACTGTTGTAGGTCAGATATGAACTGCTTGTTTGTTGTTTATTTGGGTTCTTCATATGTCACTTCATAAGAGGAAGGCTCTCAATGTAAACATAAACGATGCAAAACCAAACTATTCAAAAAGGCTTTTTACTCAAATGGGAGGGCTGCATTGTAGGGATGGGGTCTCAGGTGCTTCACTAACAAGTCCAAAAGAGTCCAGTAGCACCTTTAAGACTAACCAATTTTATTGTAGCATAAGCTTTCGAGAATCAAGTTCTCTTAGTCAGATGCATGGTATATCATAGACTTCATCACCATTTTTGCCTTATATATTATCTGCTGCTTTAAATATGTACTTCTATGTACAACCAGCGCTCCATGCTGTCTAATTTTAGTCCTAGAATTGTCCTAGAATTGACTCCAGTATTTTTTCTACTCTGTCTTCTCGGATCCTTGCTAATGCTGTGTCTTTAAACTTGTATCTGTTTACCTTATGGTATTGTATCGAAATGTACTTACTTGATACTGATTGTATTAACCTCATACTGTGTAATCCGCCTTGAGTCTCAGTGAGAAAGGCGGACTATAAATGACGTAAATGAATAAAATAAAACAAATAAAATAAAAACAAATAAAGGTGATACTTGAAAATAAAGCACAACCAATAAGCAGATCCCAGTGAATGAGAAAAGTCAAGTCAATATAAGCTATAGCAACATTAATGAAACAAAATAGCAGCTCTTCGGGTGTAAGTTCACTGCAAAACAGCAGGTGATAAAACAGCAAAGCACAGGTAAACAGCACTAAAAAGCACAGCAATAACAGAGGCTCACCTGGTGACTAAAACTTGAAAAAGAAGCTAGCAGCATAACCCTATTGCGGTTTTATGACTCTTGCTTTTAACTTCAGAAACAACAGAGTGCTTTTTAAATGTTGTTTATACCTTTACATGGGGATTTTATCAACAATGTTATGATTTTATGCTTTTATTGCTTATCTGTTTACTTTGTTAGATGCCTTAAGCAGGTCTCTAGAGAGGACGACTATAAATCTCCTAAATAAATCAATAGCAGTGAAGAGTCTGTTATTCATGCTTGAGTAGGGTTGCCAACCTAGGATTGGGAAATTCCTGGAGTTTGGGGGTTAGAGGATGGGGGTGGTGGAGTTTGGGGTAGAGGAGGGACCTCAATGGGATATAATGCCAGAAAGTCCACCAAAGCAATCAGGGGAACGGATCTCTGGAGTCTGGAGAGCTTCTTCCCCACCTGGAAGTTGGCAACCCTAAGCTGGGAACCACCAGTATAAAGGGCCCTGGAGTTTTTCATTTATTTTAGATATTTGTATGGTGCCTTTATATAAAACTATCTTAGGAACCTTCCAGCGTACCTAATAAAATTACAATAAATAACAAATTGACACAATAAAAAACTACCCCCCCCAATAAAAACAACAACACACAATCACAAACTAAACCCAGCAAAACTCATTAGCCTAAAAGCAAAAGATTAAAACTATCTTGAAAACAGGCCACATCCTAAAATTATTAAACAGGGAAGGATAGCTGAAAACCAACTGTGAGAGAAGAGTGAAAAAGGCTTGAGAGAATAAAAGAGACTTTGCCCATAAGCCAGGTGAGCCTCTGTGGGGAAGTGGCTCTAGGGAGTAGGTGCTGCCACTGAGAAGGCCTTGCTTCTGGTGCATGCCCACTTAGCCTCCGATCATGATGGGACATGGTCCAATGAGGAAGTCTGTTGGCAGGCAGGTGCACAGGGCAATATCCTTCAGGAATCCTGGTCTGAATCAATATGTTTGCTTTATGTATCTAAAATATTTATAAGCTATAGAATAAACGAGTAAGGAGTCCAGCAGCACATTTAAGACTAACCAATTTTATTGTAGCATAAGCTTTCGAGAGCTGCGGTTCTCTTCGTCAGGTGCATCTGACGAAGAGAGCTGTGGCTCTCGGAAGCTTAGGCTGCAATAAAGTTGGTTAGTCTTAAACGTGCTGCTGGACTCTTTACTATTTTACGACTACAGACTAACACGGTTAACTTCTCTAGAGTAAATGAAGCAGTGTACAACTGGTAAATATGAAGTCAATCATAACAAAGAAGAAATCTAGCATCGGTAAAGCAATCAAGCAATATGATGGACAGAGGATAAATCCAAAATAAACAACTCCATTCCAGACAATAGTAAAGGACCATCAATTTGACAAGGAGAAGTATTTAAAAGCCTTCTAAAATTGAAAAGTCTTTGTCTTCATGGAAAGGCACAGGGTACATAGAAAGGGCATCCCGAAGCCTGACCCACTGCTGAAATTCCTCATGGCCCCCCATCTCACCACTGACGGCCGGGGCATGAAGGAGAACCTGCAATAATGAATACAGCATGCAGGTAGGACTATATGGGAACCTGAACATACGGCCTGTGGCCAATGCACCTGAATAGGTTGTTAGGAAGGAAAGAATGAGCAAATTTATTAAGGCTTATGAAGAAGCTCTGCGAAACGGGCTAGATTGGTAGCTAGCACACCCGTCGCCTTTGCCAACTCTCCAGTGTCTGGTTGTTCCTCCTGGGACGACGTTGGATGAAACTTTCTTCTCTGTGACAGCAGTTTGCCTGGGAAAAGAAAACACAGTACTGTTCACAAGAAATTGCTGATGAACTTACCGTATTTACTTACCTTATTGAATTGGAATACCGATTTTTTATTTTTGCATTGAGCCGAACTACTGGAAATTTACATGGGGTGAATACCCTGTTGAATTATTGTAATTGAAATGATACAATAGATATTTCAGCATACATTGTATTTATTGTTATATCTTTGCACTTTATACCACTTCTACTTTGTATATAAATATCTGTGATCAATTGTACTGAGTGAGTAGATTGCATTCAGCCTCCCTGGTCCCCCCCCCTCCCCCGTTGTTTAGTATTTCGTTTGGAGACTTCCCCTTTATTTCTTCAGCACTATAATGGAGCCTGTGGCCCCAACTAGAGATGGGCACAAACCGAAATATGAACCAAAATTCAGCATGAACCAAGCCGGTTCGTGGTTTGCAAACTGCGGTTCATCAGATCCAATTTCTGACGAACTGCCACGAACTTTAGGCTGGTTCGTTTGGTTCATTTTTTGGTTTGTGACTGCAGACAGCCTGGTGCCAATCAATCAGTTCCTAGGCAACAGGGGATGGATTTCCTGCAGACCTTCTGCTGACCTGGAAGTGGCCTTCTGGCCCGGAAGTGACCTTCTGCTGATCCTGAAGTGACTTTCTTCTGGCCTAGAAGTGACCTTCTGCTGACCCAGAAGTGCTGATTTTCTGACCTGGATGTGACATTTTCACGAACCAAACGAACCGGTTCGCGAACCAGGGGCAGGTTCGTGAAAGTTCGTGGTTCGTGAAATTTGATGCACTGCGAACCGCATGGTTCGGTTTTTTTCTGATTTGTGCTCCTCTCTAGCCCCAACCCATGGCACACTTTGTTAAACTGGCCCCCAGAATTGCCACTGGAAGCCAACAGGCAGCTCATGTAGATCTTGAAGCACCGGCGTTTTGTGCTGCCTGCATCTACAGCAGCCAGCAATCTTGCTAAGTCACTCTGGTTTCGTGCCACCCCTTTGGGCTGTGCTCAGAAGCAACTTGGCAGCCAATGCAAAGCATGTGAAACTGGCAAAATGCCATTCCATGTCACTTGTGTCTCAGAGCAGCCTCACAGGACCATTTGCAAACAGTGCAAACTCCCAGGCAGCCCCAGGTAGAGCATGTTGCCATAGTCCAGCCTGGATGTACTCGGACTGTGCCTTACTGTGGGCAAACCTACACAAACTGGTCAGCCATTGCATGCTGGTTCTCCAGTGAAACCACCTGGGCAATTGCTTGGGGTGGCACAATGAGGAGGACACAGACCCACTGCAGGGGCTTAGCTTCCTCCCAGTCAACAGCAGCATAGGAGGTGGTGGGCATCCCCTCCTGGCCCTGTGCCACCACCAAACCAGTTCCCTGGGGCATTGCCAGCTGCAGCAGGAACTCAGGATGGGATGGGTATACCTTGCTTGGGGGCAACAGCACACCTTCAAACAGCCCTGTGGCCTATAATTTGCATCCCTTCTCCTCTGTTTCTCCCTTGAAGGGTTTAAAGGGGTCCTGCTCTGCCTTCATTATTCCTTGGCTTCATCTCCACTATAACAAGAAGGCCGCAATTAACTCTTGCAGGATAGCAGCGAAGACCATTTTATCCACTTTGTTTAAAATGGTGATATCTTTTATTCCTAGTTTTCAGGGATATAAAACTTCACTGTGCTTGCAGCCAACCGTCATACTTTGCTTTGTCTTTTATGGCTCCCTCTGCAGGTATTTCTTACACATAAATAAGACCAGGGATTTTTTTTTCTAGGAAAAGAGGTGGTGGAACTCAGTGGTGGAACTTCGAAGGACCGCACAATTACGTCACTTTGGGTTAGCTGAAACAAGGGGGAGTTTTTTTAAGTTTAAATCGCCCTCGGCAAAAATGGTTACATGGCCAGTGGCCCCGCCCCCTGATCTCCAGACAGAGGGGAGTTCAGATTGCCCTCCGTGCCAGTGGCAATCTAAACTCCCCTGTCTGGAGATCAGGGGGCGGGGCCACTGGCCATGTGACCATTTTCAAGAGGTGCCGGAACTCCATTCCACTGCGTTCCAGCTGAAAAAAGCCCTGAATAAGACTTCACTTGCCTCTAAGAAGCCACAGCCCCTCAGAGCAGTTTCATTCATGGGTCTTTGCAGATGAATCTTCCTTTCATTCCTATCAAGTCCTGAGATTGGCCTGGCTCTGCAGCATCCATGAAACTTCTCAGCATGAGAGGAGGAGAAGCAGCTTAAGAACTGACAGAACATAGTGGTGAAGAGAAGGAGCTGTGATCTGGATCCATGGTTCACCTTTCTGCCACAAGCTCCCCAGAGGGCCTTGGGCAAGCCCCTTTCTGTCACCCCCAGGACAACATCGACAGCATGGGGTGATTCCACACGTGACAGAAATGTCTCCAGCCGTCTTCCTGATTCAACTATCTCTCATTCCCTCTCTAGAGCTCCTGCCATGTGCAAGAGGAACTGGCAGTTCTAAAAAATGAGCAGCCATTCCAGGAAGCCCAAATCTTGCCAGGAAACAGACCGCATGAAGAGTTTGGTGGCACCTTAAAGATGAACACGTTCATTGTGGCAGAAGCTGCCATGGGCCAGTGCCCGCTCTCTGGGTTAGTCTTTCAGGCATCACACACGGCAGGGCTCCTCCTCTGGAATTGGTCCGGGCGGACGGCAAGCAGCTCTGCAGCCTGCTGCGCTCCCTTGCACTTTGGCAGCCTCCCTCGCACTCCCAAACACACATGGTCCTTGTAGTACTGAGGAAAAGGCACTCAGTATCACAGAGATCTTCATGATATGTCTTCTTAGGGCTGAGACCTGGCATCAGGGAAAAGCTTGATTCAGTTCAAGTCCAGCATTAATAGGAGTCAGGGATGTATAAGATGTTATGATCTTCCTTTATGCAGTCAAAAACCCACGAAGGAGCGAAAGCGCTGCTTATAGACATAGGAAGACTGCCGGGGTTGGATCAGATCAAAGCAGTCTTCCCAGAGAAGGCTTCCCCCGTGGTTTGTCTTCAGCAGCTTGTATTCAGAGATACACTGCTTCTGAACATGGAAGATCCATTCAGGAATCATGGAGCGTGGCCACTGATAGACATGAATTTAATAATAACAACCAGGGCTTTTTTTCAGGGGGAACGCGGGGGAACGGAGTTCCGGAACCTCTTGAAAATGGTCACATGGCTGGTGGCCCCGCCCCCTGATCTCCAGACAGAGGGGAGTTTAGATTGCCCTCCGCACCTCTAGGCGGCACGGAGGGCAATCTAAACTCCGCTCTGTCTGGAGATCAGGGGGCGGGGCCACCAGC
This sequence comes from Eublepharis macularius, assembly GCF_028583425.1. Lineage (NCBI taxonomy): Eukaryota > Metazoa > Chordata > Lepidosauria > Squamata > Eublepharidae > Eublepharis > Eublepharis macularius. Next base: position 3,071,034 of record NC_072803.1, read on the forward strand.
CATGTGACCATTTTCTTTGAGGGCAACCCACTGAGTTCCACCACCTCTTTTCCCAGAAAAAAAGCCCTGACAACAACAACAACAACAACAACAACAACAACAACAACAACATTCTATTTATATACTGCCCTTCAGGACAACTTAATGCCCACTCAGAGTGGTTTACAGAGTGTGTTATTATTATCCCCACAACAATCACCCTTTGAGGTGGGTGGGGCTGAGAGAGGTCTAAGAGAGCTGTGATTGACCCAAAGTCACCCAGCTGGCTTCAAGTGGAGGAGTGGGGAATCAAACCCGGTTCTCCAGATTAGAGTCCCGCGCTCTTAACCACTACACCAAACTGGATTTGACTAATCCTCCTTTAAAGCCAACTAAGGGAGTTTTCAGAAGGAGAGGTTTGAATGGAGTTTGCTGCTTCAAGATGGGGAATATCATTTTGGAATTCTCTGTCTAAAAAAAAATCTCCAAGTAGAAAACTAGCACAGCGCAGAGAGAGATAGGCTACAGAGTTGCTCCCTGAGGTGCCAGTTTTCTGTTTGCAGGGAATTGTCTCATGGAAGACTACTCAAAAACAGAACTGCCGCTCGATGCTCACGGACATGAGCCTAGAAATTTTATCTGACTATTCTGAATCTACCAAGGCCAGCCTCGTCTCCCCTGACGGGCAGCTGCTCTCCAGGTACAGGCCTTTCCCATCACCTGTGTCCTCCTGATCCTTGTAACTGGAGATGCTGCAAGGGAATGAATCTGGGACCTTCTCAAGCTGGGTAGCCGTGTTAGTCTGACTGTAGCGGTAGAAAAGAGCGAGAATCCAGTAGTACCTATAAGACGAACAAAATTTGTGGCAGGGTGTGAGCTTTCGTGAGTCACAGCTCACCTCTTCAGACACCATATCACTACAATTTTGTTAGTCTTATAGGTGCTACTGGACTCTTTCTCATTTCTACTGCTGGGCCCTTCTGCATGCCATGCAGATCTTTTGTAACTCACTTTCTGCATTATGGGATGTCCTGCCTTAGACAGGATTCTGCTTGTTTGCATTGTTTTCCAGTTCTGTAATCCTAGTCCTACAGTATTGCCTATTTGATGTTTTATGCTGTCCAGTCAAATAACAATAATAACTGTGCGCTTTTAAACAAATTAGGTTAGTGCCCCACTCGGAGCAGTGAACAAAGTCAGTGTTATTATTATCCCCAAAACAGCTGGGGCTGAGAGGAATGGCTTATCCAAGGTCACCTGCTGAGCTCCTGGCAGAACTGGGATTTGAACCATCAGAGTGCTGGTTTGCAGCCCATCCACTTAACTGCTTCAGTTGTTTTGAGTTGCAGTGAGAAAGGCAAGCTATAAATGAAGTAAGTAAACAAACAAACAGATTCTATAACATAATTGTCTTAGCGGGTTTCAGACGACTCACATTTATCCTGGTATGCCTGTGCGTCTGCAGCAGGATAAAAAGTATGTCATGAAACACCACCTCCGGAGGGCGCTGCTGGCTCCAGCAGGGCTCACAGGGCGGCAGGCGCATCATCCCCTGCGTCTCAGCCCTCCCCAGCCCCCCTTGCCCCTTCACCTGCCAGCCCTTCCCAGACCTCTCAGGCCTCTCAGCCCTCCCCAGACCCTCCTTGCTCCTCCACCTGCCAGCCCTCCCCAGAACCCTCCTGCGTCTCAGCCCTCCCTAGACCCCCTTGCCCCTTCACCTGCCAGCCCTTCCCAGCCCTCTCCTGCGTCTCAGCCCTCCCCAGAACCCCCCTTGCCCCTCCACCTGCCAGCCCTTCCCAGACCCCTCCTGCCTCTCAGCCCTCCCCAAACCCCTTGCCCCCCATACCTGCCAGCCCTTCCCATGCCCCTCCTGCCTCCCTGCCAGCTCTTCCCAGCCCTCCCTGCCTGCCAGCCAGCCCTTCCCAGAACCCCCTGCCTGCCCTTTAGCCCTTCCCAGACCCACCCCCTGCCAGCCCTCCCCAGCTTTCTAGAGCCCGTTGTATTCATTTGCACAATGGGCTTTGTTTCTAGTAAATATATAAATCAATACATGCTCTCCCGCGGCGGAGCCATGGCCCACCCCTATGTTAGTGCTACAGTCTATTTCTCCGCCTCCGCATTCTACCACTTTGTCCTGGTTCACGTATACACCAGGCCTTACCCACTGGCCAGCATATCTTGGACAGTTACTGCCTTTTCTCTGTTTTAAATCCACTGTCCATCACCTTTATGGGATGAGCCGGAATCTGAGTTCTAGTGTGATAGGAGGGGGCAAAAACTCTCTCCACGTTCTCCATCCCGTGCATATTTTTATAAACTTCGATCATTTCTCCCCTTAATTTTCCTCGTTGCAAACTGAAAACCTCGCCCTCTTCAGCCTTTCCTTATGGGGATATTGCTCCCTAATCCTCTTGGTTGTCCATTTCTGCCCTCCTTCCTGATCCGTGATAACTTCCTGAGTTGGCATCTGTCATAACTATATCCAACAGGCCCGCTGCAGCCGCACTGCGTTTAAGGCACTGCAGTTGTGGCCGTTCCATTTCCGTGCTCTTTCCTCACCATGCCCAGCCCTTTGCCTTAAAAACCGAAACGGCCTCATAGCGTCTCTCCCTTTTCTCCTTTGGCTCCAATGCCCATGTATTAGCACTCAGGCCTTGAGCCAAGGGAGCCAGTGCCCTCCCTGTTGCTGTATCGGCACATTGCTCAGTGCAGAGGTGTTTCTCCAGCCCCGTGAGGAGTTGGAACAAGTTGTACGCCTGCCCTTTTTACATAAGGCCTCGTGACACAGCCTTGCCGAAGACGTTCCAACATGCTCTCGGCTTTGTTTACCGAGATGCCGTCTGGCTGCTCCCTTGTCAGCACAAGGCGTCTGTCCGTCGGAATCCACAGGGCTGCCGGATCACCAGATAGAGTGGAGAGCTTCAGCGCAGCAGCCGCAGCCAGGAGCCTCCAGAGCTCTGAAGCGGAATGGCGCATGTGTGTCTCCTAACTGCCCACGGCAAAAAAGGCCCACCCAAAGGCAACGAGGCCATCTTCGGGGTATGATGAACAGGGGAGAGTCATGCTGCAGCTGCAGCCGACGTCACCGAAGGAGTCAGAGCTAGGGTTACCAAACTCAAGGTGGGGCCTGGAGTTCTCACAGAATTAATAATAATAACAACCTTGTGCTTAACAAGTCAGTGTCAGTATTATCTTCACAACAATCACCTTGTGAAGTGGGTGAGGCTGAGAGAGCTCCGAGAGAGCTGTGGCTTACCCAAGGTCACCCAGCTGGCTTCAAGTGGAGGAGTGGGGAATCAAACCTGGCTCTCCAGATTAGAGTCCTGCCGTTCTTAAGTGACTGACCCAAGGTCACCCAGCTGGCTTCAAGTGGAGGAGCGGGGAATCAAACCTGGCTCTCCAGATGAGAGTCCTGCCGTTCTTAAGTGACTGACCCAAGGTCACCCAGCTGGCTTCAAGTGGAGGAGTGGGGAATCAAACCTGGCTCTCCAGATGAGAGTCCTGCCGTTCTTAAGTGACTGACCCAAAGTCACCCAGCTGGCTTCAAGCGGAGGAGTGGGGAATCAAACCTGGCTCTCCAGATGAGAGTCCTGCTGCTCTTAACCCCGACACCAAACTGGCTCTCCACTGATCTCCAGCCTACAGAGGGCAGTTCCCCTGGAGAAGAGGCAGCTTTAGAGACCAAACTTTTGTTATATCATAATAAAGTCTAAGAGAAATGCAAGTCCTAGAGTGACATCATATCCTCCCCTCCTCAAACTCCTCCCACCCGTGGGCCTCCGGGAATTTCTTAAATCGGAGATGGTCTAACCAGCACAGCCTCAGCCAGGTTTAGTGCTGGAGCTAAACCATGTCTTGAGGGCCTGACGTTGACACCGGTCCACAGAGGATAATGGCCTTGGTGCTAAGGCAAACTCTGTATCCCCTGGGAGGAGTGCAAGCCAGGGCTTTTGCCAATGGAAGAGCCACCTGCATCCCTCCCTGGGGACCAGCTGTGCTTGGCCGGGCCCCTCTGGGGCAATCTCCCACTTACGACTGGAACTGGCGTCTACAAGAGAGAGTGGGCACAGGCAGTCTGAGGGGTGCCCAAGAATGGGGTGGGATTTGTGCAAGACCTCTGGACTGGACGGACCCCTCGCTGCATGCTGGGCTTGAAGGCCCACAGGCCTCGTCCAGCAGAGCTTTTCTGACATCAGTGGTGGGAAGACGCTTCTCCTCAAGCCAAAAGCATTCACAGCCCAGTTCCCTGTCTACATACATTGTGCCCCTCCCCGGGCATGGCGGTCCGTGCTATGCTTCTGACCTATTGTAGGTGCACTGCATGGTGGGATCTTGACAAGAGACGCTTCCGCTGGCCCAACATGCAGCCACTCACCCTTTGGCAGTATCGGGGAGTGTGCACCAATCCAGCCTGTCTGGAAACTACTGCACTGACTTCCCCTGTGCTTGCAGGCTCAGTTACTGGTGCTAGCAGCCTTGCCTCCAAAGCCCTCCTTGAGCTGGGATTCACAAACCCGTATAGATCCAGAGGAGTTATCTCATTATCAGAAGTAACTGCCTTTCAGGCATTCTATTCAGATTCAGCTATGGAGGGGAGGGGTCACACCCAGCCTGGATTGTGCACTCCACCTCTTTCATGACTTTTGCAACTGATTGCGTCTACTCCCCTCTCCCCTCACTACCTGTATATCTCTGGCCAGTTTCTTCATACCCTCCATGCATCTGATGAAAAGAGCTGTGGTTCTCAAAAGCTTATGCTACAGTAAAGTTGGTTAGTCTTAAAGGTGCTACTGGGCTCTTTACTATTTTACATCTCCTTATAGGAGCGTAGGTGTGCTCTGCAGGTCTGGCTGGCTTTTCCCTTCATCTTACGAGAGGGGACATTCTCTACAAGAATTTGTGCTTCTTTAAGAGGTAGCACCAATTCACTGAATGGGCTGCCGGAAGAAACCTGGAAGGCACACTCACCGCCATGGCTTTGAAGGGCCTACAAAACAGACCATTTCTGCAGGGCATTCACTGATCTGGTGAGATTCATTTCTTACTGGTCTGGTTATAATCTGGACATTTGAATTCTTATGAAATGTGTTGTGTATTAATTGTTGCGTTGTTGACTTCTTCCTTGTGGATTGCAATCCATTGTGAACTTCTGGACAAGGCAGTGTGGACATTTTTAAAACAAGAAATACATTGGGCATGGGGAGAGGGAAAGCCGGCTTGTCTTGCCTTGTTCGCAGTTGTTGAAAGTTCCTGTGGGCAGTGAGTCAATTATGAGGGCAACCAGCTCCGCTGGAACGCCAGACTTCGAGAGCAGGACTGCCGGGGCTGAGGGGGAAGGCCTCTTTGCAAACAGCCTTGGTTCCGATCAGAAGCAAGCCACAAAACAGGCCTGTGAAATAAAACTTTCTCAGCGCAGGATGCTGCCACCAGGCCAAATGATCCCGCGCAGATGGTGGAGAGATAAATGATGCCATCTTTTTACTGTAGCTCTTGGGCCATAATTTGTACTAGACATTTATTAGATGCAGTCTCCCTTTTTTTGTGGGGCTCTGTGGCTGCAGACAACTGCAGCAGGCGAGGTAGGAAGCGGAACCCGGCGTTAATAATGTGGCCGGCACTTCAGCCTCTCTCCATTTCTCTCCTCCAATTTTCTCCTGTGACAATTTATAGGTTAGTTTGATGCTTGAATAGCTGTGTCTCTCTAGTAATATGTATTCTCCGTAAGTATTCCCTGCTGTGGCGTATCCTAAGAGAACTCCATCAAATAATTATCTTCTCTTTTTTTATTCACAGCCTTTTCACTCGATCTGCATCACTATAAAATATTCCAATGGTTTTTCTCTTAGCACACAGCCTTTCTGTGATTGTAAAGTGTATTTATGTACAATATTAAATCCACCCGATGCAGTTCTCTATCTTGGCACTTTTCTCTTTTGACGCTCCAGCCGGCATTAGCCCATCTCAGCTGCCTTCCGCTTTGGCAACAGTACCCAGCATCGTTAGCAAAGGGCAGAAATCGGCTCTGGCCACACAGAGATGGAAGCCCTGGACTTGGGGTTTTCTGAGAAGGGCTAGTGCAAATGTTTCGTATGTATGCATGCATGCATGTATGCATGTCATTTATATTCCGCCTTTCTCACTGAGACTCAGGGCGGATTACATAGTGTGAGATTAGTACAATCAGTGGCAAGGACAAGGGCAGGCATTTCCATAAACAGTGTCATAGGGTAAAATGAATACAAGTGTACAAAGACATAGTATTAGCAAGGATCCAATATGGGGTTGAAGAATTACTGAAATGGAACATAATCAATTCTAGGACTTACATTAAACAACATGAAGCACGGGTAGTATATAGGAGTACATATTTAAAGCAACAGATAATATGTAAGGCAACATAATGGTGAAATCTACGGTTCCTAACTCATTCATGAAACATCTGGGACCCATTTCCTACAATACCGCCCTCTTAGCTGAGAAAAAGGCCTTTTTGAAAAATTTGGTTTTGCATCGTTTGCGAAAAGCCAGGAGCGTAGGGGCTCTCCCGACTTCCTCAGGCAGGCCGTTCCACAGGGTAGGGGCCACCACAGAGAAAGCCCATGTACAGACTGCTGTTGATTTTGCCCATGTACAGGCTGGCACCTGCAAGAGACCCTGTTCAGATGAGCAAAGCTGCTGCGGAGGGACATAGGGAGGGAGGCGGTCCCGTAGGTATGCTGGACCAAGGCCGTGAAGAGCTTTGTATGTAATAACCAATACCTTGAACTGAGCAATGGTCTAAGCCTATCGGCAACTCCTGTGCAAGGTGAAAAGTGGGGTAGAACCACCGGCCGAGGCCTTGGCAATGGGGCCATGGACCCAGAACTTCCCACTGGTCCAGCCGCTCTGAAATCTGGTTCCATCCGGATCACATTCCGGTTCGGTGGGCCTCAAAATGGACAGGAAATGAGGTTTTCCAGAAGCCCTCCATGGATCAGGCACATGCTGCTCTCTGCCTTCTTGCAGCATGGACCAATGGCAATGGACCAATGGCACTGCACGGTGCACCACCGGAGCCCTGTGTTAATCAGAAGAATCTGAACCTCAAAATCTGGGCACTCGATCATAGGCAGGGCAGGGCCCCCGTCCTCACACTGTGGAGTTCCACTGTGTGTCCTACCAGTTACGGCCACTCACCATATTATGCCCGGCTGGCCCCACCCAGCAGGCAAATCAGAAAGAAAGGGATTGGTTTTACAAATCTAACTGGACACCAGGGTAGTATCTTCTCTCTCTCTCTCTCTCTCTGCTTCTTTCCATGCTTGGCATCCAAAGCCTTCTCCAAACCTCCAGGTCTCTTACCAGCAATAGCCCAAGCACTCTTGGGACATTTGGGGCTGTGGCAGGATATGTGCCCTGGGAGATGCTTCGATCAGTTAATAAACACCTACTGGTGGTCCCTGGCCCCAGGGAGGCCCGTCTGACCTTGACCAGAGCCAGGGCTTTTTCGGTCCTGGCTCCAACCTGGTGGAACCCTCTGTTTACGGAGACCAGGGCCTGGCAGGGTTTGCTATCTTCCCGCTGGGCCTGTAAGACAGAGAACTTCCACCAGGTGTATGGTTGACGCTGGTTGGGCCTCCGCCAGCCTGGTAAGAAGAGAAGAGAAAGATCTAAACCCTCCCGGTCAGGGTTGCCCACCATCTGGCTTTTTAATTAGCGAATACTGATCACTGCCATCTTGGAAATTAATAATATTATACTGTATGGTATGCTGCCTGATTTTTTTTCATAATTGTTTTATTGCTTTTATGGATGTATAAATTGTATAAATGTGTTTTTATATGACGTAATCCACCCTGAGCCCACTTGCAGGGGGGGCGGACTAAAAGTCTAAAGTAAATAAACAAATAAAATAGGGAAAGTGAGACAGTCACACTGCACAGCTGGAGAGCCTGCCGTCTGCAAAAGGGCCCTGGTGGATGTCAGCCCGTGCTTGAGTAGCCTCTTTGGACTGAAAAGAAGTAGCTTCCTTCCAGTTTGTGCGTTTCCTTTCTTCTCCTGCTGCTGGCTGCTTCCTTTTCCAACCATGGTATGAACACGAACCCGCAATTCTAGGGAGCCCATCAGTTCAGAAAAGGCAAGGAGATTAGCGTGTGATCCATTTACTGACTGATCAAAAAGTTTTTAAAATCATATTTGTAATCTGCCTTAAGTCCCTGGGAGAAAGGTGGCCTATAAATGAAAATAAATGATTGATACAATAATAAAATAATAATAGGGATGTGGTGGATAACTTTCACCACAAAGAAATGTGATGCACGAGCCCTCGAAACCCAACATGGAGCACAATCCTTGCACAGAAACAAATAGTGGGAGGATGAAATTACAGTGAAGTAGGCTTCCTTTTGTGTAAGACACTGCAGTCTCTATGCACCACGTGAGGTCTTGCTTCGGAGACGCCTCTTGCTGCTGCTCCGGTTTGCTTCTGGTTTCTTAATAGCTGTCAGGAGTCGGGCTGCTCTTGTGAAGCCTTATCAATAACAACTTGGTTGCACGCGCAATAGAGGCGCCCTGCTCAGAAACCACCCCGGATTCAGCAGCTGTAGATTGGGTGGCAACACACCCATCAAACCAGTGAAGTCTCTCTGTGCTAGCTAGCTGTGGTGGGCTTCCCTGTGACCTAGTTAGTACTGTTATTTATGTAGTGCCATGCAGCACTTTACAGAACTACTGGAAAGAGAGAGGTTCCCCGGAGGAGTTGGGAAGGCATCCCCCAAATGAAAAAAGATGGCTTGAAGGGGTCCTGACATAAAATCCTTCACTGCTCCCCACTATATTCAGGCCCCTGGCCTTTGGCTTCCATACCCAGGCTAAGGATTCAAACCAAAGCAACACACCTCAAATGAGCTTCTGCCTGGCCGGTCATCCCACCAGAGAGAGACCATCCTAGCAAAATAGTGAAGAGTCCAGTAGCACCTTTAAGACTAACCAACTTTATTGTAGCGTAAGTTTTCGAGAACCACAGCTCTCTTCGTCAGATGCATTGCCAGCTTTTGAGAACCACAGCTCTCTTCCTCAGATGCATCGACAGCTTTCGAGAACCACAGCTCTCTTCGTCAGATGCATTGCCAGCTTTTGAGAACCACAGCTCTCTTCCTCAGATGCATCGACAGCTTTCGAGAACCATAGCTCTCTTTGTCAGATGCATCTGACAATGCATCTGATGAAGAGAGCTGTGGTTCTCGAAAACTAACGATGCCTCTGATGAGGAGAGCTGTGGTTCTCGAAAGCTTATGCTACAGTAAAGTTGGTTAGTCTTAAAGGCGCTACTGGACTCTTCACTATTTTGCTACTACAGACTAATACGGCGAACTCCTCTGCATCCTAGCAGAAGTTGTCGGAAGAAATCCAGCTGGGATGCATTAGGGAGATACTTTAAGCCTTACGAGCAGGAAGATATGTTTGAACCTAGTAGGCCGTCGCCTGTATAAAGGAAACTCATGGGTTATACTGGGGACGCTGTTGTCTACTGACCAGTTTCATAGCAGACTGTGGCTCAGTGGAAGGGCATTTTCTTGGCATGCAGAAGGTCCCAGGTTCAATCCCTGACAACTCCACTTAAAAAGGACCAGGCAGTAGGAGAAATGAATGACTTCTGCCCGAGAGCCTGGACAGCCGCTGCCAGCCTGAGAAGACTTCAGTGATCTTGATGAACGAATAGCCTGACTCAGTAGGAAGCAGCTTCGTCTGCTGATGTGCGTTCATGACTGTTGACCTTGTGTGCTTTGGAGAGGAGCTGTGGCTTAGGACTAGAATATCTGCTTGGCATATGGAAAGTCTCTGGCTGAGTCCCCAGCACCTCCGGTTCAAAAGATGGGATAGCTGGAGATGTGAGACCGTGAAGAGCTGCTGCCAGTCAGAGCAGACAAGACCAGCCTTGACAGGTCGAGGGTTTGGCTCAGTAGATGGCAGCTTCATGGGCTCGTATTCTACGTATGGGTTTGTCCGCTTTAAGAGATTAAGCAATCCATGTTTAATCCTTCAGGAGAGCAAATACACGGCGGGCCTCCCACCCACCTCTGGGAACATTCCTACATCATTGCACATGGCTTTGCTCTTTCCCGTTCTTTCCAGGGCTTGGCCCTACACCTGAGAGCTTCTTCCTAGCAGCACCCTGAAGCTAGGTCAGACGCACGCCTCCGTATGTGCTGCAGCGTGTTCCCAATACCAGGTGTGCCCACGTATAGCACACCTAGCAGGTCACGAAGCTTCCCTAGAACACCTCATTGACGACAGGCAAGAGAGCCAGTGTCTGCACAGACAGCCTGCCCAGATGTCCTGTATTTATCCACTAGACAGAGGGGAGCAATCCTGAGCCGTGCACAGATGCTACAGCCCACACAGAGGAAGATGCGAGCCCAGCGAGAGTCTCTGTGCACCAGCTCCTGAGGTCCTCAGCTCTTATATGCAATATCAACTTGGCTCCGATCCAGCTGCCCGCTCGTCATATCTACTGCTCCCCCCCCCCGTCATGTCTGAGCCCCATCCATGCCAATTTTAATGATCCTTTTGTTCTGAACCAATGTATCCTGCTGTAACTCAATGGCATTTTACCAATGTCATAACTATTTCTTTCACAGGTGTTTATCTAATGAACTGCAGCAGCTTCCAGCGTTTCTGACCTTGTATGCTACTCCCTCTCAGACTTTGCTATGTCTTGCTTTCTAGTGACTCAACTTGATATTACAAATATATGAAACGTTCTCACACAAGAAAAGCGCCAAAATCTTGTTTATGATTGGGAGTGGGGGGGGGGGGGAAGAGCAGACTTGAATGTGAAAAGTCTCTCTCACATGATGTCATTCCTGTCAACTTTTACTCTTGCTGCTCAGATGCTTACCTTGCTTCTGAGTAGTCCTATGGACATATATATGGAAATGATCTGATTTCTGAATAAAAGCCATTTAACCAAGAATCTGCATCTAGCTGCAATGGTCCAGGGGCCTGTCTACCATATCTTGTCATCCATAGCCTGACACCCCCGCCCCACACACACACTTACACAATGCCACTACTCTGGCCCGGCCAAGCATTTCACTGCCAGTGGAAAGAGACGGCACTGATCCGTCTTTCATGCTTGCTACACTCAGAGTTAACAACAACCACAACAACTTAACTTAAATACAGTGCTTAGTGCCCCACTCAGAGCAGTGAACAATGTTACATCTTGGGAGCTGGGCTGAGAGGAGGGGCTGACTCAAGGCCGCCTGATGAGCTCATGGCAGGAGGGGGTTCAAACCAGCAGAGAGCTGATTCACAACCCAACCACTTAACCACTATGTTACAGCAGCATTCGGAGGTGTTTATGCCAAGCTGCCAGTAGCCTGGTTGGGAGCTCACTGCTGCTGTGGCTGCACGCCCTGGCATGGAGTCCCCCAGCTGTGCCAGCTGTCATCACGGCGAGGCCTTTGAGGGGTCTCGTCCCCTGCGACACTGGGCTGACATTTTGCAGGGAGAATGGAGGTGCCAGGGACCACACCCAGAGAGAGGGAACCGGGGAGGGGATTGTCCCTGGTGCTCAGTTCTTCCTGCCTCTCCACGACTTGATCTGAAGCGGCTGGATCTTAGATTGCCCAGAGGAGAGCGCCCTGGCAAGGGTTAACTGCGTGTATAAAATTGATTGCGATTTTTAGTAATTCTGTATAATCACAGTCTAGCAGCAGGTTGCTTCTCCAGCAGGAGGGTTTGGAATTATTTTCTGGAGTTTGCAATATAGAACTTAAATTAAGCCTCAGAAGTCAGGGGAGCGCCACTGCATCCGTAATGCGGTGCTAAATTCTCAGCAGCGCAGGCTTTGTATTAAAGCCTTTGCTAGCAATTAGGTTCATTAACTATCACAATACCTTATTTATTACTTGGCATGCCATATGGTTTCCCAGCTAAAGAATGGCACCCGCTCTAGCACAGGCCATTTGGCATCATAAAAATGTTAACAAATAATGTTATGGCTCTCGGGGGCAAAAGGGCTGCCTAGGTTGGTGGGTCAGGAGCGGTGGGTGAGAATATGAAAACGTTTTTCTTCTGTGGAGCAGATAAAGAATTCCTCCAGGCAAATGGGATCTGAGCATGTTACCCATGCACAACTCAAAAGGGGTTTTTCTGCATTCTCGTTGAGTCTCTGTCCTGATTTGCAGCAGGCGATGCCTTCCTTCCGTGCCCTCTTCTCCCATTATCCTTTCACCCCCCAGCATAACACTCCTCCTGCTTGATAGGAAGCTACTGAAAATAAACAAACCCAGAGGATTTTCAGCAGGAGCAGAAGGTGGGGTGCAGAGGTGGTACAGATACCCACCGGAATTGACAATTTGTACTGGGGGTTTTAGCTGGCATTTCTAGGAAACTTTGCACCTGTGGTACGGTCTAGGCGAAGAGATCTACCTGGCCCCTTCTGCCCGAGAACTTGGAGGTCTTTCAAAACATCACCTCCTGCCTGGTTCTTTTCACTGGAGATGCCGGGGATTGAACCTGTGAACTTCTGCATGTCAAGCAGATGCTCTGAGCCACGGCCACTCCCCCTATTCTTGGCCGGAAACTTCTTAGCTGTGTGAACCAGCTGCTTTCTCAACCTTGCCTTCCACATGAGGTTTGAGGAATGACCTCCATGCATACCAGCCTGAGTCCCTCATAAGGTTGCCAACCTCCAGGTAGTGGTGGGGGGTCTTCCAGAATTACCACAGGTCTTCAGGGCACAGAGATCAGTTCCCCTGAAGAGCAGGCCTGTTTTGGAAGATGGACTCTATGGCATTATACCTTACTGAAGTCCCTTCCTGCCCCAAACTCTTCCCTCTCCAGGCTCCACCTCCCAAATCTCCAGAAATTTCCCAACCTGGAGCTGGCAACCTTAGTTCCTTGGTGGAAGGACAGGATACAGTTAGGGTTGCCAGCCTCCAGGTAGTGGCGGGTCTCCAGGCCACAGAGCTCAGTTCACCTGGAGAAAATGGCTACTTTTGGGGGTGGACTCTATGGAATTGTGTCATGCCAAGGTCTTTTCCCTCCTCAAACCCCACTTTCTCCAGGTTTCACCCCCCAGATCGTCAGGAATTTCCCAACTTGGAGCTGGCAACCCTAGATACAGTGCAACAGAAAACACGCCTTTGAGACCACCGGGAGAAAACGGAGTGGCTTGTCCTGCTCCAGGTGAGAGAAGTGGCATTAGTCAAAATTCTCATTTGGCATCTCTGCACCCTTATGAATGGTAAGGGGTCGTGGCTGTCCTCCACTGGGCCTGGCCCCAGCTAGATGGCCCTTGGCTCCCCTGGCACCTCCTTTGGCGCCTCTAGGCATGGCCCCAGCTAGATGGCCCTCGAGTCCCCTGGCACCTCCTTTGGCACCCCTGGGCGCAGCCCTCCTCCTCTGGGCCTGGCCCCAGCTAGAAGGCCCTCGGCTCCGCTGGCACCTCCTTTGGCACCTCTGGGCGCAGCCCTCCTCCTCTGGGCCTGGCCTCAGCTAGATGGCCCTCGAGTCCCCTGGCACCTCCTTTGGCACCCCTGGGCGCAGCCCTCCTCCTCTGGGCCTGGCCCCAGCTAGAAGGCCCTCGGCTCCGCTGGCACCTCCTTTGGCACCTCTGGGCGCAGCCCTCCTCCTCTAGGCATGGCCCCAGCTAGATGGCCCTCGAGTCCCCTGGCACCTCCTTTGGCACCCCTGGGCGCAGCCCTCCTCCTCTGGGCCTGGCCCCAGCTAGAAGGCCCTCGGCTCCGCTGGCACCTCCTTTGGCACCTCTGGGCGCAGCCCTCCTCCTCTGGGCCTGGCCTCAGCTAGATGGCCCTCGAGTCCCCTGGCACCTCCTTTGGCACCCCTGGGCGCAGCCCTCCTCCTCTGGGCCTGGCCCCAGCTAGAAGGCCCTCGGCTCCGCTGGCACCTCCTTTGGCACCTCTGGGCGCAGCCCTCCTCCTCTAGGCATGGCCCCAGCTAGGTGGCCCTCGCATCCCCTGGCACCTCCTTTGGCACCTCTGGGCGCAGCCCTCCTCCTCTGGGCCTGGCCCCAGCTAGAAGGCCCTCGGCTCCGCTGGCACCTCCTTTGGCACCTCTGGGCGCAGCCCTCCTCCTCTAGGCATGGCCCCAGCTAGGTGGCCCTCGCATCCCCTGGCACCTCCTTTGGCACCTCTGGGCGCAGCCCTCCTCCTCTGGGCCCGGCCCCAGCTAGACGTCTCCTGGCCCCCGGGGAGGCCTCCCGTGCGCGGCCCTCTCCGCTTCCCCCGCGGAGCCGCTAGGGGTCAGCCGCCGGCCACGGCGAGCGGTCGGCGCAGCGCCTCCTGGCTGGGCGCAACGCGGCGGCTCCCGGCAGCCTCGCGCCTTGGGCGGCCTCTCTTTGTTCCGAGCTCGCCCGGGCGTCGGGCAGCTGCGCCGGTTGGTTGCGGAGGGAAGGGCGGGAACTCGCCGCCGCCTCCTGCCAAAGAGGCCCCGAGTTAGTTCAGGGGAAGGCGGCGCTGGGCTGGGCGGGCCCGGGCAGCCCCGTTCAAGGAAAGGCGCGACGAAGGGGCCGCGCCCGGCGCGGTTCCGCCCAGCCAGGGCAGCTGGGATGCCAACTCCTTGCGCTTGCTGAAGAGGGCCTGGGCGGACTCTGCGGAGCCCGGCGGCAGGTGACCCGTCCGCCCCCCGTCCCCTTCTCCTTGCCATCTGAAATGGGCTGGAGAAGGTGCTGAGAGCTGTCAGAAAGGCGAACCGGTGCTCAGTGGCTACAGAGCATTAGCGCAGAACTAGCACCGGGGCGCATGTTTGCTTCAAGGGGCCTGGGGAGGACGGGAGGACACGAAGCAGCCCCGGGGCAAGTGGAATTAAGCGACCCCCCCGCCCCGCGCAGCCAGCTCCACTCAGCTCGGCTCACTCTGGGCCCGCCCCCAGAAGCACCCCCCCCCCGAGCAGCGGCCCACCAATGACTTTCCCAGTAAGCTGAGGAGCCAGTATGACCCTCGCCTCTCCCCGGTTTTTGTGATGGCCCTCATGGAAGCCCCCGCCATACAGACACACAGTTGCCACTTTATGCCACAACAATTCAAGCGCTGGCTGGCCAGCGTGGCCAGCCTCCCATCTTGTGCAGTGTTGCTTTTGGTTTATTTATTTGTGTTATTTACAGCCCTCCTTTCTCACTTGAGACTGGAGGTGGATTGCACAGTGTAAATATACAACTAACAAGACAGAACATCCAATAGGCTATGCAATAGGATTAGGATTGTAGAAATCTGAAAGAGATCTCAAAGCATAGATTTAATACCTATGACTAGACATGGGCGCGAACCAAAAAAATTTAACGAACCAGCGGTTCGCGGTTTGGTGCCCACGATGATCCCAAAGTCGCGAACCACAACGAACATTTTCCATTGCCGAACCAGTTCGCGGTTCGTGGGGCGCGGAACGGCCCCCGTGGCACTTAGAGAGCCCATATTCCTGGGAAGTGTTTTGCAGGCTCTCCTACAGTCATCCCCCAAGTTTGGACAAGATTGCAAAAGGGATCTTGGAGTTATACCCTCTCCAATCCAAGTCCCTCAGGAAACTCCCACAAAAATCCAAGCTCAATTGTACTCTCTGTCTCTCTCCCTAAAGGCTAGCAAGCAAGAGCTGTGTCCCACTCCACTGCTCGCTGAAAGTGAAACCCAGCCTGGGAGCCCTCGGCTATTTATAAGCACAGGTCCCATTGAGCAACGCTGGAGGTCTGCCTTTGGCCGTCAGAGCTGCCTATCAGGGTTTGCAGGGATGGGATTGGAGTGCCCATGGCTACAGAACACCCCTTCCCCCTCCCTTCCCTGGGTGTCTTCTCCCAACTTGTAACTGCTTTGCAGCTCCATGGTTGGAAGGAAGACCTGCCGATCAAGGTAAGCTGGGCTTCCATTTGGGTTTCCAGGGTGACGGAGCGCAGACAGAGGCATTCCCCCGGCTCCGTTGCCAGGGGAATTGATTGCTGGCACCTGAGTGTCTGGCTTTCAGAACCGCGGCCGAATGCACCGAACCAGGCCTCTCCTGAACGCTGGTTCATTGGCCGTGGACAATCACGAACTGCCGGATTGCGATTGCGCGATCAATTTCGTGGGTTTTTGAAGTTCGTAATGCAGTTCTTGCCCATCTCTACCTATGACATGTATACCTCAGGAGGTGGTGGACTCTCCTTGGAGATTTTTAAGCAGAGGCTGGATGGCCATCTGGCAGCAATGCTGATTCTGTGAACCTGGGTAGACCATGAGAGGGAGGGCAGGAAGGGTTGAATCAGTGCTCAGTTCTCGTGGCCCTTCTTACATGCCCAGGGTAATGCCAATCGCCACTTCGGGGTCAGATAGCAATTTTCCACAGGTTAGTCTGGCTAGAGATCTGGGAGGTGTTTTGCCATCTTCTGGACATGGAGCAGGGGGTCACTGGGGCAGTCCGGGGGTGGGGGGTAGTTGTGAATTTCCTGCACTGTGCAGGGAAGTAGACTGGATGACCCTACAATTCTATGATTCTATGTTATCCAATGCAGAAATTACATAGTAGGATTAATCAATCTATTTCCCTATTCTTATTTTTATTGTTTTTTTATTATATTCTTCTTTTACTCTCCGGAGCTGATTCTGTATCAAATAGATTGATTGATTGATTGTTTGATTGTTTGATTAATTGACTGATTGATTGATTGATTGATATAGTAGGATCACACATACAGCAACAGATAGTGTTATATCTTTGCTTGGCTTTACTCTTTGGATTTAGCTGCTGGTTGCATCGATAGCTTATTCACCTAACTTTTGATTGTATTGTAATCTGCTTTGGAAAGTAAACCAAAAAGCAAGAGTTAAACAAACAAACAAAAAATAATAAAAAATGTGTGCATCAAAATGTGCAGCCAACTGTGCCTGAACCTAATCCACACTGTGTTACTTCCAACTGAAAGACGCCCATTTGAATGGCCCTTCTTTGGGGCGAACATCTCTGTCCAGGTTCTGGTGCAACCATTTGGATTTAAGTACTTTATTAAAGCCCAGCTGAAGTAGGTAAGGCACAAGAATTTGTTATCTCACTTCTCAAAGAAGACCTGGGCCATAGCACCCATTGACTGCAAAGCAAACGGATCTCAGCCAAAGAGGCTAGCAGTTTGATCCGGCTGAAAGGCTGCAATCATGAGACGGCGACTCATGTACTTGGGCATGGGGTGAGTCAGAGATTTGATTAGTCACGCAAGTGACCTTCCCCGAGGCAACATGGAAGTCTGCAGCCAAGCAAGAAAACTAATCTGAGCCCAGAAAAGGCACCTGGTGTGGCTTCCGTTCTGAAGCAGAGCAGATCAGGTCCTGTCCAGAACCTGAACACCAGAACTAACTAGGAATACTTTCCTCCCAACCCGTTGTTCTCTTGAAAGCAACCAAAGGCGAGTGACCTACTGAAACTCCCCTTCATTTTGAAAAGGCTTAAGAGCTTCCTAAGGGACAGAGCCCTGTGGGAGCCACTCCAGTTTCCTTGATGGGCCACAAGCAAGAAAAAACCAAGGCGGTGGAGCTATGAAGACAACTTCCAGAATGCTGCTCCCGACCTGGAGGAGGCATCCATAAATCTCTGAAAATAAAGTCTGGAGAATTTGCCAACTGTCTTGGCTTCCCAATGTTATCAGAAGCCCCAGCAGCATCGGAATTTCCAGGAAGATAAGATACTGGGGTCTTGTTGTATCTCCTGCAAATATGACAGAAATAAAATCGGTTAATAAATAACTTGGCAACCAGCCTGTACCTCCTGGGTGTGGTTTCTTGATTAGACTTACACTATCTTTGTGGCCGTTTGTGTGTCTTGTACCTCTCTGGGCAGAGACAGATGGCCCATCCCCTGCTCACGCAAGATGACCTGCAATTTCCGAAATCTAGGCCAATGTGGAATGGGGTTGTATGGAGGGACAGGGCTTATGTTCCGACTGGGAATGCACATGAATTGAGTCAGTCTGTTTCTTGAGGTTTGCTTAGCTAGTAGTGATCTACAGTTGGAAGCTTCTTCCTATGAAGTTTTTTTTGGGGGGGGGGCAGGAGAACACCACTGAAATCAACCCAACCTCCTGAAAGTCGTGAAGAACGATTTCTTTTCTTGAATGCAAATGAACTGCTTACAATCTCCCGTACAGCTCTGCCTGTAAATGGGACATGTAGCTGACTACGTCTACTTGGGCAACTCATTTTGGGGGAATTTTTATTTCGGGCCTGCCAAGATGCACAGAGGGCGTGAGTTGTCAAAGGAGGTTGGCTGATTTGTTTGCTTTGCCAAATGGTGTGTTTGAGGAGGCTTTGGTGTCCCCCCTCTGCTTCTCCTGGACGTAACTTTGGGGGTGGCTTTTGTCCCCCAGGGTCAATAGCTATTGTATGCATTGTCATGAATGGCCTGTTAATGCAATCGGGTGGCAGCCTTGGATTGGAACAGGGCTTTTTTTCAGCTGGAACGCGGTGGAACGGAGTTCCGGCACCTCTTGAAAATGGTCACATGGCCGGTGGCCCCGCCCCCTGATCTCCAGACAGAGTTTAGATGGCCCGCTGTGCCATGCGGTGCGGAGGGCAATCTAAACTCCCCTCTGTCTGGAGATCAGGGGGCGGGGCCACCAGCCATGTGACCATTTTCACCGGGGGCGATTTAAACTTTAAAAAACTCCCCCCTTGTTCCAGCTGACCCAAAGTGACGTCATTGTGCAATCCTGAGTTCCACCACCTCTTTTCCCAGAAAAGAAGCCCTAGATGGGAGGCAGGACAAGTATCTTTCCAAGCATCAGCAAAAGAAGGAATGGGAAGCATAGGACGGCTGTGACCTTCTCCCTCTCTCAGCATGCGCCATCTTTGAGATTTGGGTGCCTCAATGTGCCTCTTGCTTGAGAGCCATTGATGAGGCCTTGGGCAGCTTCCTTGATATGGACCCTTTTCTTCCACACTCGGTCTGCACCAAGCGACTTGCTGTGGATTGCTGGAGCTCCGTCTCCCCCCATGTGGGCAAATGGCATGCTAAAATCTGTGGACCATTAATCCGACCCAGGCTGCTGGTTCACATCACCAATTAAGGACCACCACATCCGTGGTCCATGAATGGCTCTCAAGTAGTATAATATGGCTAAACATTAGGAAGAACTTCCTGACAGAGCAGTGCCTCAGTGGAATGGGCTTCCTTGGGAGGTGGTGGGCTCTCCTTCTTTGGAGGGTTTTAAGTAGAGGCTAGATGGCCATCTGATGGCAATGCTGATTCTGTGAACCTGGGCAGATCACGAGAGGGAAGGCAGGAAGGGTTGCATCAGGGCTTAGTTCTTGTGGCCCCTTCTTACATGCCCCGGGTAAGGCCGATCGCCACTTTGGGGTCAGGAAGCAATTTCCCCCAGGCCTGTTTGGCTAGGGGTCCTGACGGTGTTTTGCCATCTTCTGGGCATGGAGCAGGAGTCACTGGGGGTGTGGGGAGGGGGAGAAACTTGTGAATTTCCTGCACTGTGCAGGGGGTTGGACTAGATGACCCTGGAGGTACCTTCCAACCCTATGATTCTATGATTCTAATACTAGCAGCACCACCACCACTATCGCATAACATATTTCATCCTTAGTTGTTAATATTAAGTGTTT
The DNA here is from genome assembly GCF_028583425.1 of Eublepharis macularius. Lineage (NCBI taxonomy): Eukaryota > Metazoa > Chordata > Lepidosauria > Squamata > Eublepharidae > Eublepharis > Eublepharis macularius. Next base: position 3,090,587 of record NC_072803.1, read on the forward strand.
AAATTGCGACCATCAATTACTCTTTTTGTATTGTACAGCCTTTTAAAGAATGAGATTCATTGTAATGTATTTATAGAAAGACAACTAAGGATGAAATATGTTATGCGATAGACAAACTCTTGATGGAATTCTGAGCACTTTATGATATACACAAATGCACATAGTCACTTTAATAATGATTTGATTAAGGGGTATTTTGAGATTAGACGAGTTTAGAGTTTTTCTCCTAGTTGGGGATTCATCCTATTGCATTTTCAGATTTAAATTAGGAGTGCTTTCTTTTTCATGTGACTTCCAAAATTGCCTTCTGGACTACATCTCCCACCACACTCTTTGACGACTTACTATTCCCAACATTTGGTCATCCCGAACACTGATTTGATCCAAAGCACAGTTCTTGGTCCTGCTAACATGTTCAGTGGTGATCTGGCGTGCCCTCACTTTCAGGGCTATTTTTTAATTTCTTCATATGTTATTCATTTATACCACTTCCTTTTGCCAATTTTACATTAGAAGCACCTCCATTTTCAAAGGAGGTCGGCAGCAACCCCTAAAAATGTCGATAAGATATAACAACGATTTGGCTCCTCACCCTGTCCCATTTTAATACTGTTGGACTTTTCAGGCTGAAAAGATAAGAAGCAAAACGGGAGCGGGAGACGTAGGCAGATAAAAAATTATGCAGTTAATCGAGCCCCCTCCCCTAAACTATCTCTGTGTTTATGAAGACACCGAGAGCAGTGCTTGTTACTTCTGGCTTCAGTTCTGTGCAGCACAAAGGAGACTTTCTAAATATAGGCATCGTAGAGATGATTAGGTCATCGGCTGCTAGAGGAGACATTTTAATGCAATTACAAACCAAACCATGCATTGTCGGGTAGAGACACAAAAAAATAAACATGACAGCTCAGAGCCTGGGTGCCCATTGCACAGTGTTGCGACGCCTGCCTTCCGTAGCTGAGTCACTTCTGATAATGTGCCCTTTTCCATCTGAGCTGGGGGATCAGGTCTTGGAATGTGGGCTGCCTGGCCTTGGTTGTCAAGCATTCGCCTCAGAGCAGCTTCCAGTTGGTCTCCAAGTGTTTGCAAGCTTAGGGCCCTAAGCCACTAATGGCTCTATTGTTGCACATTCTTGCTCTCCTCATGCAGGAGGAAAGGACTGGTTTTTATTGGGAAGCTGGGAAGAGCCATGGTTGCCAACCTCCAGGTGGTGGCAGGAGCGCTCCTAGAATCACAACTGAACTCCAGGCCACAGAGATGAGATCCCCTAGAGGAAACGGCTGCTTTGGAGGGTGGACTCGACGGCATTATACCCTTCTGAAGTCCCTCCCCAAACTCTACTTTTTCCAGGCTCTACCCCCACATCTCCAGATTTTGCACATTGCGTTTTGTTCTTTTTTATGCTCTGGCTGCTGGTTATGGCTTGTTGAGTATTGTTAATTTTTTGCTGTTTTGGTGATTTCGCTGCATTGTTTTTTCTTTATAAGCCTCATCGAGCAGGTCTCAGGAAAGGGGTGGTATCTGCATTTTGCAAATAGGTAGATAGACAGATGGAGCGACGGATGCATAATAGATTTCAGGGAGCTCTGCTGACAGGGCTGTTGGAACTATTTTGTCACCGTGAACAAGGCGTTGCCACTCTCCCTTTGTCACCACTGGCTGAATCCTGGAGGCGACGCCCACCCCCTCTGCGTCACCATCAATGGTTGGGCACAAGCGTAGCCTCTGTAGTGTTTTGTTGCCCTCCTGGGTGGCTTGGCTGGAGAACGAAGTCTGCATGTACAGACATGCTTTCCCCTACTTCCTGTTGGTGGACGCAGACAGGCTTGTTGTGCAGTCGTGTGTACATGGGATGGGGAGGTGTGTATCTACGTATTGCAGAGGCCCAAGGTGGGTGGGTTGTAAGGTGTCTCTGTGCGCTGTAGACATACATTCCTGCCCTCCACGCATACAAGGGTGACTGTCAGTGAGGGTGTTGCAATATGAAAAAGGGCAACAGAATTATACAGATCCAAGGTCCTGAGTTAATTTCCTAGCATCTGCAATTTAAAAGGGATCTCAGGTTTTGGGACTGGGAAAGGCCCCCAGGGGGGCCTCTGCCAGTCCAAGCATACAATACTGATCTAGTTTGACCAATGGCTGATCTCCGTATAAAGCTGCTTTGTATGTGAGCTGAGCTGTTCCTCCCCAAGGCCAGCTGTTCCCCTCTCCCCTAGGAGTGCCTGGGCACCAGTCATTCAAACAGGAGAAAGGGGAAAGATAAACAACACAGAGCCGCCTCTGTAGAAGTGGGTGAGGGGCAACTTTGGCCACCTTTCGACATTGCCCCTGGCTGCTTACTTTGGCCTGCAACGTTGATGGTGAAGCACCAAGCTCTAATCCCAGCCTTTGGTCGGCTTGGTTCCTTTCTGTGGTGAGATGCTAAAATGAGATGGAATTCAAGAGCATGAGAGAGAGACAGAAAAGGGACGGAGCGGGCAGGGATGTATCTCGATGTCCTGGGAAGGATGCTTTCCATTGAGCAGAAACACAGCTCTCTTTTTAAAAAAACATGCTAGTTCCTAATGTGAAGACAGAGGATGTAAACAACCCCTTCAGGGTTCAAGGACGACACAGCCCATGGGAAGGAAGAACATTTTTTTCTTTTTGCTCGCTTTGCTCTTGCGTGTTAAACTGGAAATTCAGCATGTGTATCGATTCGTGGGAGAGAGACAAAATAAGGAGGAATGCTCCATCCGCCAGATTTCTGCATGCCAAGTGGCTGGTAAAGGCCTGTGGCAATAGCAGCCCCGAGGAACCCCCCCCCCCCCCACAATCCTCCCCAGCTCATTGCCCCCACGTCTGGTTGGGAGACTTGCTTGCAACTAAATTGCAGGACATGAGGAAAAATGGCCTCAATCATTTGGAGTAATGGCACATGCCACGTTCCTTGCGCATGGCCAGCTTGGCCTCATTTCATGTGCTGGTTCATTCTTAATAAACATGTTACACTCCAAGGCAAGGATTAAGGCTTAAGAAAGCAAAGAAACGGAAGCGTTCAGGGTCCAAAACTGCTTCTACAAGGCATTACTGATAAATTAAAAGGGCAGCAAAACCAGGATTTGCCAACAGAATTTCAGCGCACCCCAAATCCAGTGTTTCTCTTGGAGATTGCTTAGCCCAATGCCGAAGAGTCTTATTGCTCCTTTGCATAGGAGGTGGTGGTGTGGAAGGCTGTTACTTTTGAAAGGGGCATTCTCACCCAATATGTCTGCTGGGGCGGGGGGGGGGAGGCTGTGTAAATAAATGCAGCTTGACCCATGCTTTTTTCTCCTTCAAGCTGGACTACTGCACTGTGGGGCTACCCTTGGAGATGGCTCAGAAGGGTTAGTTTAGCTGTTATAAGCAGGGCTTTTTTTCTGGGAAAAGAGGTGGTGGAACTCAGTGAGTTGCCCTAGGAGAAAATGGTCACAGAGCTGGTGGCCCCGCCCCCTGATCTCCAGACAGAGGGGAGTTTAGATTGCCCTCCGCGCCACCAAGCGGCGCGGAGGGCAAGCTAAACTCCCCTCTGTCTGGAGATCAAGGGGCGGGGCCACCGGCCATGTGACCATTTTCAAGAGGTTCCGGAACTCCGTCCCACCGCGTTCCCGCTGAAAAAAAAGCCCTGGTTACAAGCCAGAGCTGCTATACATCTCTTGAAGGGAGCTTTGTGGTTATATGCAGCCTCATCTGGACTAAGAGAATGGTTAGGTCTTTGTCTCCCAGACCAATTCAGGCTGGTATTTATAATTTACTTCTGAATGTTGATTATTGTTGAATTTCTTGCTAGTCAGATTGAGCAATCAGGAAAGGGGCCTCTAGATTTTAAAATCAAACAAACAGATTTCCACCCTATCAGCCAGCTTCTTTTGTTACTTGCATAAAAAGAAAGAAAACTAAACAAATATAGCGTTGTACTTTATGACAAAGGTTAAATGTAGCAGTGAGTTAAGTTTCAGCAGACTGTGCGGGGCCTTAGCAATGGGGTTGCCATTACGGCTAATGGGACTCACGCGGTTTAATTTCATGCGTGCAGCCGTAAAAACAGCCCCCCTAGCTACAAAATTTCAGCTCTGAGTTCCAGCCTTTTGAAAGTTAGAAGGTAAACAAAACTCCTCACCATAATGTTACTTGCTTTCTTCACTCAACCGTCTTTTTAAAACAATGGAATCTGCAGTGTGCTGCAAACGTGTGTAGGCCGCTCCTGCCCGTGTTTACTTTGCAGTAAGTCCTCCCGAATTCAATGGGATTTGCTCCCAAGGAAAGTATGCACAGGAGGCTACTTGTAGGCTAATATTTAGCTTTCTATCATTTGTAAACCCTTTGTACTAGAAGTGTGCAAAACGAAACAAACGAGCTGGAAATACAACCGGAAATTGCTGTTTCGTTAAAGCAGCTTTCAGAAGGGTGAATCAAATCCAGGAAACCAAATTATAATGACACGCTCCCACTTAAAAGTTTGTGTGTTTCGTTTCCTTTTGGTTCCTATTTTGCAGCAGCGGCAGCAGCAGGCAAGCACTGGGCCCTCATGGCAGCATCTTGTTTTCCTTGACGTCATTCATCAATTGGATCCCAAGGGGAGAGAGCCGAAGGTTATTACTTAACTCTGTTGGTGGGAAGGGGGAATGTGCGCAATGTGCATAAGTGCATATTTTTTCCCATCGCGCCCCTGGCAATGGCATCGCCTCCCTGTCAATCCAGTCCTCACAAGAAGAGACCCTTTCCACCTATCAGCTTTGGAAACGTTTGGAAACGGGGAAGTGCAGACTTCACTCATAGGCAGTAATTCTAAAGACTCTTCCCTGGGTCTACCTTCCAGGGTTGTTACAAGGACTGCAACAGGATAATATGTGTGAAGCAGATTGAACACCTACAAATGCTAATTGCAGTATTATTTATTAATGAAATTGTTCAATGAAGTTTTTTCTGGCTTAGAGATGGGTAACAGGGCAGACTTCCTGTGCTAAAAGTCTGGAAGAGAGGCAGAACTGCCCCAAACCTGACAGACTTATCGGTCAGTTCTTTGGCGATAGGTTTCTACCAGCCTGGCCCTTTGCGAGATCATGCTCACTTCCAAGGAAGCATGCCGATGCATTTCATTTGCTGGAATCTGAAGTCCGCTGTGCTTCCCTTCCTGCAAACAGCAACTAAATCGGATGCGTTTATTTTATTTTTTTATTTATCTCGATAAGACATCTTTTGAAAGTGATGCCCAAGGCAGATCACATCGTCCATATAAATCCACAAATACAATATAAGGAAAAGCCAGGCTGCTGGTCCATCCACTTCAGCTGAGCCAGTTAGTGTAGTGGTTAGCAGGGCTTTTTTTCAGGGGGAACGTGGTGGAACAGAGTTCTGGCACCTCTTAAAAATGGTCACGTGGCCGGTGGCCCCGCCCCCTGATCTCCAGACAGAGGGGAGTTTAGATTGCCCTCCGTGCCGCTGAGCGGAACGGAGGGCAATCTAAACTCCCCTCTGTCTGGAGATCAGGGGGCGGGGCCACCGGCCACGTGACCATTTTCGCCGAGGGCAATTTAAACTTTAGAAAACTCCCCCCTTGTTCCAGCTGACCCAAAGTGACGTCATTGTGCGGTCCTGAGTTCCACCACCTCTTTCCCCAGGAAAAAAGACCTGGTGGTTAGAATATCAGACTAGGATCTGGGAGTCCCAGGTTTGAATCCCGTCTGCCAAGGAAGCTCACTGGGTGCTCACTGGAAGCTCGCCTGGGGCAATCGCAGGCTGTCAACCTAACCCTCCTCTCAGGTTGCCTTGTGAGGATAAAATGGAGGTGAGGAGAGCGATGGGTGCCAGTTCGGGTCCCCACTGGGGAAGTGGCGTATAAACAAATAAATAGCATTGCTCTCTCTGGCGGGCAGGAACAGGTCTTCCTTAGCGCCAGCCGCCCGAGGCTCTTCAGCAGGAGGCGCTGAGGACCGAACCAGGGGTCTTCTCCCAGCAAAAGTGGAGTTCTGCCATGGAGCCAAGGCCCCACCCATTCTGCATGATCCTCATTTGCATATGCAGGGGAACGAGGAGGTCAGATGCTGAGTTGGTGGAGTGGGGGGGCAGGAGAAGCCTCATGCCTGGAACCTCTCCCCTGTATTAAAGACTTCTTGGAAGCAGAAAGCCAGCTGAGCAAGCAAGGGCGGAGAGCTTGGATGCTTTCTCCACGCTGTACTCCTCTCTTGGCGTGTTTTGCGGTGCTGCTTGCACTGGTCGGTCTCCCCCATCACCATCAAGGCATTTGGACAGTCACTGCGAGGAAAAGTGAAGCTGGAGTGAGAGATGCAAGCGGTCTATTCAATCAGTCAGACTTGATAAAAGCCCTGGAAGACGTCAGTCTCTCAGCCCTGCATGAAGGTTCCCCTGGCCTACCCGAGCACTCACCAGTATCTCCTGCTGCCATTCTTCTCTGTGAAGGTGGGCTTATTCGCTTCCTCCAGCCACCCTTCCCCAACCTCTTGCTTGCTTTGCCCCTGTCCTTCCACCTCCTGCCACAGAGCCCTCTTCACACTCAGCTTCCCGGCTCTCATCCTCCCTGCCTGCCCAGGACCTCTGTCTCTGCTACTCCACCCAACACCCTTCGCACTGGCAGTGCCCCCAGTCCCTGGACTTGTGTACGAGCCCCTCCATCCAAGTCAACCTTTCATTGCTTTTACAGAATTGATATTATTCACTAGCAGGGGTCATTTCGTAGAAAAAGAGCTGGAGGAATTCATTAGCATAACTCATTAGCATATGCCATGCCCCTTGACATCACTGGAAGTGTGTCATTCGCATAACTGATTTGCATATGCCACACCCCCTGACATCACCTATCATGGCTGTTTTGGACCCAATCCTGGCCATTCAGGGCCAAAATTGGGCCCAAAATGGCAAAAAAGGGCTGAAAATGGCCAAAAGGGGCCCAAAATGGTCAGAATCGGGCTGCTGCTGAGCGGGAGAGTGATCCACCACCTGTCAGAGGCCCAATCCGGGCTGTTTTGGCCCTGATCCAGGCTGAAATGGGTCCAAAATGGCCGAGAGGTGGGTGGGGCCACCTGACATGTGACCTCTTTTGGGAACTGCCGGAACTGTGTTCCGGCGTGTTCCCCCTCAAAATGAGCCCTGTTCATTAGTATTATTAATAATAATAATAACTGCCCTTACATGCCACTCTTTTAGGCAGACGAGTGCCTCACTCAGAGTGGTGAACAAAGTGTGTGTACTTATTATTATCTTCACAATTCAGCTAGGGAGCTGAGGCTGAGAGAGCTGACCAAAGGGCACCTGCTGAGCTCTTGGCCGTGGTGGGATTCCAACCATCCGAGGGGAGGAAACATGTTCTGTGCAGCTCATCCAAGCAACCGTTAGAGATCTCATCCCCAGCTTGCTGTTGAGAGGCCTCAAGCCGTTCTTACTCCACGAGCGTCACCATTGCTGTCTCATCCTCACAACCATTAAATCCAGTTATAATTATTGGCACACTTTCCCTTTCTCTGCATTTTGCACCCACCCCACCGCAGGGCCCAAGGCGTTCTCTTCTGAATGCCATTCTTATTTTGCTATTTTAACAGTAACAATAGCCAGTTATAGCCTATTTGTAACATGTAAGGGGAGGGAGGAGGAGAGGAGGTGAGTGGAGCAAAGCCAGGTAGCTCTGTTCGTTTACGTGCGTTCATTTCAGAAAGCAGAAAATGCAGAACTCAGGAAAGCGGGCCACATTGACGCAGAATCAAAGCAGAGAAGAGCAGGGAATGATGGTGCAGTGGGGAAAGGAATTTTCATTTCACTCAAGGATCCGTGGTTGTTTTCTCTTTGAACTGTAGTGTGGAGTGGTGGTAGAGAGTGCCCTCAAGTCATAGCTGACTCAGGGTGACCCCTGGCGGGGTTTTCGTGGCAAGAGACTAACAGAGGTGGTTTGCCGTTGCCTGGCTCTGCAACCCTGGCCTGCGTTGGAGGTCTCCCATCCAACTACTAACCAAGGTAGACCCTGCTTAGTTTATGAGATCTGACCAGATGAAGCTCACCTGGGCTATCCAGGTCAGAGCTAGAAATGGGGTATGAACCATATATTCCTCCAATTCTGAGAAGTACATAAATTCAGTAACTCAGTCATTAATTAGATTACTGACTGGCTGAAAAGTTTTTAAAAATCATGCTTGTTATCTGCCTCGAGTCTGCCAATGAGAAAGGCGGACTTTTTATGCAGTCCTAGCCTGCAGTCCTAGGAACACTTTCTTGGGCGTAAGCCTCGTTGAATAAAACAAAACGTGCTTTTAAATAGACCTGCTTAGGACTGCTCCCAAAGTTTTCTGAAGACACGTCTTTGCTCCTGTAATTTGGAAGCCTAAATTGTGTGTGTGTGTGATCAAAACACAAAGTCATGGGCCACAATTCAAATGTGCAACTAGTGGGAGCCATTGAGCAGCACTACTCTGCTCTCCTTTCAAATGGGCTGTGCATAGGAGCGCTACTAGAGGGGCAGAGTGCTGCACAGGAGAGAGGCAGGAAACCTATAGGATGGGGGGGGCGGGGGCGGGCAGAAAACACATTGCATGCTCCGAGTCACTCTCTCCTTGCTCGGTATGTTCCAGCCCTGAGATCTGGGATTCACTTCTCTGCATCAAGCGCACAAATGCTGATGGCACAATACGTTTGTTAGTGTTTAGAGGCCCTGATCCAAAGAACAAATGGCATGTGTAAGGCCCATAGAAATGGATGCTGGTGTCTGTGCAGGTGTCCAGTTTCAAAAGGAAAAGGACATGCCAGGGAGATGGAGGTGGGGGGGGGGCGGTCCCCACGCCTGCTGCTTGCAGGGCAGGATTCTAATCGGAAGCTTTGGTGAGGCAGGCTTGCTTCTGCATCAGGCATGGAAGGGATCAAGCAAGGAGGCACAGCAGGGGGGCGGCGCGCACCTCCTTCTCCTCCTGCCCTTGCTGCTTTTCAGCATCTTAGAACTTTTGGACAAGCCCTCTTCTTCTTCTTCTTCTTCTTCTTCTTCTTCTTCTTCTTCTTCTTCTTCTTCTTCTTCTTCTTCTCCTCCTCCTCCTCCTCCTCCCCCCTCCCCACTTTAAATGGGCCTGTGGTGTCCAAGTGAGACCGCTGAGTTTTTTCTAGTCTTCTTAAAGCTGGCCATCCTCTCCCCTGAGTCAAAACTGGAGGCATGCTGTACTCTTCTAGTGGAGCAGTTTAGCTTTGAATATAGATCAGGGTAGAAATGACTCACCCTCTTAGGAAAACAGGCCACTGGTCTCCGTGTAACTCACTGTCAGAGCAGGAGACATAATTGGAAGGAATGGAAGTAGAGCAGGGACTCATGCCGAGAAGCGAGGGCAGCCTCCCCGTAGGCAGGGTCCCTGGGCTGGCAGGAGCCATTCGTTTCCTTTAGCGTTGGCTAACTAAGGCGCTGCTGGCACGGCTGTCAGGCAGCCAGGAACGCGCTTGGGGATCGGGCCGGCTGCGGGGCGATGGAAAGGGCTGAGGATTGCCCGGGCGCGGGTGCCCCGTCCCGTCTCCGCCCGGGAGTTTGTGCGGCTGCAGGTGCCGGGGGAGGCGGGGCGTCGGCGGGGGGGGGGGGGTCCCCGGGCTCTACCCCCTCCCTCGGGCAGCTGCCGCCTGCGCCTCCATGTTTGAAGCGGGCAGGGGAAGCGCTGTCCAGCAGCGGCTCGCCAGAGCTCGCCTTTCCTTGCGCCGCGCAGTCCGCGTTGCCGAGCAGCCCGGGCGCTCCGGGGGCCGCTCCCGCCCGCCTCCCGCCTCCCGCCCCAGCAAGTCCCCCAGGGCCGCTCCCGCTTGGCCCCAGGGGTGCGCGGGCGTCGCAAACGGCGCCTGGAGTCCGGCTCTGGGGGGGGGCGCCCTTCGCCCCCGTCCCCCCTAGTGCAACACCCCCCCCCCCCGCCAGTTCCTCCGGGCTGGATCCGGAACCCCCCCCGGCTCGGCCCCGGCGCCGCTTCCCCCTCCTCCGACGGGGCGGACGCGGGGCTCGGCGGGGGGGGGAGGGGGCGCGCGGCGGGGCGAGCTCCTGAGCGCGTGCAGAGCGCCGCGCCCTCCCCGGCAGCCCGCGGCTCGGCCGGGCTGGGCTGCCTTCCCCGCGCGCGGCAGCTAGGGGTCAGGGCAGGCCCGCGGCGGGGCGGGCGGTGCCAGCACTCAAGATGGAGCCGGGCCGGCGCTTCGAGGGGGCGGCCCGTGCGCGCCTCGCCAGCCGGCGCAACGTCAGGCAGGCAGAGCGGCTGGTGATTCGCTGGCCCGGCCGCCGAGCCCCGCTAGAGCGGCTGAGCGGGCGCTGCGAACTGCCCGGCCGGCGATGCCGCTCCGACGCCGCCGACGCCGCCCAGCAGCGCGCCCGGCAGCGCCCGGTGAGTGGCTCGCCCGGCCCGAGGGCTCGCGGGGCGCCCGCGGCGGGGCTGCACGAGCCTCGCCTTCGCCTTCGCCTTCGCCGGCTCGCTTCGCCGCCGGCCGGCCGGCCGGCCAGCCGGGGCGCCACAAAGGACCGGCCCGGGGCGGGGGCGAGGGCCGGCCGTTCCTTTCGCAGCGCGCCGCGGGACTCCGGCCCGACTTCGCCGAGCTTCGCGGGGCGCGCCGAGCCCCCGGCAGAGTTTCGCGCGCCGCGCCCCGAAGTCCCGGCTGCCCTGGGGCCGCCCCGGGCGCTCGCCTGCTCCGCGGAAGCCTGCCGGCCGCCAGCCCCAGCCCGGCTCCGGCGCGCCTCCGGCTGGCTTTCCCCGCCGCGGCTGCCCGAGGCGCGCCCGGCGCCCGCTCGCCTTCCACCGGCGGCCGCGATCGCAGCGCCGCGCAGCTCCGGAGCCTCCCGGCGCCTGAGCGGCGCTCCCGGCTCCAAGCCGCCACTTGCGCAACAAGCGCCCTCCGGCCGGGCCCTGCCCCGCGGCCCCCGGAAAAGAAGCGCGGCGCGGCGCTGCCGCTCGGAGCGGCCCCGTCTGCCTCGGACGAGGAGCCCCGATCGGGCCCGGCCGCCTGCGAAGCAGCCCGAAGGCTCCGCCGCCCCGTCGAGGGCTCCCCCCGCTCCGGAGCAGGGCCGCTGGGGGTGGGGGCTGGGGGCTGGAGGAGAAGCCCGGGGCAGCCGCGAGCCCCCCGGGGCCGGGAACCGGGGCCGGAGCCGGGGCGGCTTTCGAGCGGAGCGACAGCCCGGGAAAGTCGCTTCAGGTGGGCGGCCGGGCCGGGCCGGGCCGGCGCAGAAGAGCCGCTTCGGATGAGCCGGTCGCCGCTTCCAGGCCGGCTGCGTTTCCCGAGAGCCCTGCGGACGGGGGCTCCAGCCGGGGCGGCGGAGGGGCCGCCGCCGCTTCCCTCCACGGCGCTGCCTTGCTGGGGGGGGGGGGTTGGTGACTGGGCAGGGAGAGATTGGGGGCGGGGGGGGCGCCAGCCTTTGTCGGTTGCCCCCTTGCTTGGGCTGGAGGCCACGAAGGTGTGGGTCCTCCCAGGAATTGGGGAGGTGGTCTCATGCACCTCTCCCAGTGTCGGAAGCCAGCCGCCCCCAAGCCGGGCCATTTGGCTGGCAATGGGGTTGGCAGGGCTGCTGGGGAGCGAGGAGGTGGAGCATCTTGACTTTTGGGAGCTGGGCTGGCAGAATTTTAGGCTCTCAGGCTGCCTGAACCCGCTTCCCCCCCCCCCCCCGTGATCTGTGCGCCACTTGGCTGCACCGTCCCTGGGGGGAGGAGGCGTGTGTGCCAAAAGGGATGCTGTTGAAAGCCGTGAATTGGGGCTGGGGTGTTTAAAGCCTGGGTGAGCAGACTGGTACAAGGTGGAAAGAAGAGGCTGGCTTGCTCTCAGGTGGGATGGCCTGCCCCTCTCCCCGGGAGCAGCATGACGGGCTCAGGGTGCCCTTCCGCACTCTCTTCCCTCACCAGCATTTCTCTGTCCACGTGTGGTTTGTAGGTTAGAGGAGAAAGCAAAGCAGGCAGGCATCCGGCCCCCTCCATTGACTCCCCACTGCCCCCTTTGCTCTCTCTAATTATTCTCCCTTTTTATTTGCCTTTGGATTAAAAAAAATTCTTTCCTCAACTTCCCCAGGGTTCTCTCAACAGCTTCCCAAAGGCGTGTGGTTCGTGATATATGTATATTTTAAGTTCTCATTTCTGTTCTTCACTTTGTACAGACATCTGAGCCCCAAGGAAGCCAGCTCCAGACGGTCCAGTGGCAAGACTCCCCGATGCCTAGACTCTGGGAGTGTTATGGATTTGACTAAAATGGGGGTGATACAGCTCCAGAACCCGAGCCACGCCACGGGGCTCCTGCACAAAGCCAACCAGATGCGTCTTGCAGGGACCTTGTGTGATGTGGTAATCCTGGTGGACAGCCAGGAGTTCCACGCTCACCGGACTGTGTTGGCTTGCACTAGTAAGATGTTTGAAATCCTGTTCCACCGCAATAGTCAGCATTACACCTTGGACTTTCTCTCGCCGAAGACTTTCCAGCAGATCCTGGAGTATGCCTACACTGCCACCTTGCAGGCTAAAGTCGAGGACTTGGATGACCTTCTTTATGCTGCTGAGATCTTGGAGATCGAGTACCTGGAGGAACAGTGCTTGAAGATCTTGGAGACCATCCAGGCCTCGGAAGACAACGACACTGAAGTTAACATGGCTGATGGAGGCACTGAAGAGGAGGAAGACCGGAAGTCAAAATATGTTAAAAATATTCTCATCTCGAAGCATTCCAGTGAAGAGAGCGGCTACTCCAGTCTAGCCAGCCAGAGCGTAACAGGGACGATGGTGGAGCAGAGCCCTTCGGTGTCCACCTCCTTTGGACTGTCTGCCATGAGCCCCACTAAGGCTGCTGTTGACAGTTTGATGTCCATTGGCCAGTCGTTACTGCAAGGGGCATTGCAGCCCAACGCCCCCGAGGATTTGCACTCGGCCAGCGGCCGCCATCCAAGCGTGTCTGAAGTGAAAACTGAAGCCATGCAGGTCGAGGAAGCCTTGAGCCATGAGAGCCCGAGGACAGCTGACCTGAACACTTCCGTCGGGGACAAGGCAGAGGACAAAGGCAAGCAAGGCCCCGGCACTCCGACGCGCAGCAGTGTGATCACCAGTGCCCGCGAGCTTCATTATGCCCGGGATGAAACTGCAGAGCAGCCCCTTGAAGCTGTCCAAGGCCCCCCGGTTGGGCCGGAGCTGATGGTTCCTCATGGTGAGAAGCCCATGGGCCTCTATTCTGTGTTACCCAATCACAAAAGTGATTCCATGCTTAGCATCTCTTCCTCCATGGCGCCTGCCCTGCACATGCAACCTGCCCTTGCCGTGTCCATGGACTTCAGTGCCTACGGGGGGCTCCTGCCCCAAGGCTTCATTCAGAGGGAGCTGTTCAGCAAGCTCGGGGAACTGGCTGTGGGTATAAAAACCGAAACCCGAGCCATTGGCGAGCAGTGCAGTGTCTGTGGGGCGGAGCTGCCGGACAATGAGACGGTTGAACAACACAGGTACGTGCACTCTCCGTCTTCTCGCAGCCTGACCCCTGGTCTCGCTCTTGCTTTCAGTCAAACCTTACCTTTCACTTCTTGAACAGTGGTCGCCCCCATTCGCCGCCCCACCCTAATCTTTAAGAGACTTACTTTATTGTCTGCTGGACAAAACCCGGTTTTGTTATCATTTGTGCCACTAATATTGGTGTCGAGCTTTGAATTACACGAAAAAGGTTTGGACAGCTGGTCTTTCAAGTGGAAGCAAAATTAAGCAGATGCCCAGGCTAGTGGAGGCAAAATTTAGTGTGGGTAGGGGGCCTGTCTGGCATTTGATGCCCAAATTGGTCCTTGTGGCCTCTGACTGAAGAAGGGCGGCCAGACGACTTCTTCCCTGGAGAGGAATACTTTGTGCTTCCTAGAAAGCCGGTCCTTTTGGCCTCTTGATTTTCTACCGCTTTGGTTCCCGTTGTGTGGATGCAGAGCTGTTTTGGGACCTGTTGCAATGTGCAAGTGTGTGTGTGTGTGTTTTATTGTGTCTTAAGGCTGTCCTGTCAGCTTGTATGCAAGGATGTGACTGCCAACGTGAGCCATATCTGAGCCATCAGAGTTTGCCAAGCAGGCCTCTGTTATCTTCTTTCCAGGTTTCTAATGTACATCTCCATACGAAGAGCTGGTTTCAGTGCCATGCAGGCCGGGCTAAAGAGCTGGCCTGTGGGGTGTGGTGCTCAGGTGGCATCTCCCTGGAACCTGTGCAGGGCAGCAGTGTAGCATGCCGAGAAGCCTGGCACGAGGAGCAGCCCAGTTTCACTTAGGATGCTAGGCCAGTGTCATGTTGAAACTGGGCTGAAGAGCGTAAGAGCAGCTCCTAATTTGGTCTCTGTGTTTTCTCCACACACACACACAGATACTCACACTTTCCCTGATCACTAGCTACAGTGAACAGACGTACAATCTCTCTACAGTGTACTCTTGAGGGCTTTTTAAAATAAGCCTGTTGAGTAATGTTACATTTAATGCACATGCTCCAGAATGATTGGATATAAGCCTCACATTTAATCAGGTATTCCCTGGTATCATTCGTCAAGTGAGCAAGTGTGTCTCTTTCTTACAGTCGGCTGTGTGCGTATTCACTGTAATACGTGGACGAGGCTCTTAGGTTTCTCCCTGGCACACAAGGTCACGTTGCGTCTTTTTTGTACAGCTATTATGTTTGATATTGGGCTCTTCACAATAATACACCCCCTCTGCTGCTTCCTGGAGATCCAGTTAGAATCGTCATCTTTTGGACCTGTTGCTCGGAAAGTATCGCTGCTCTTCACTTGGGCAGTTTGACGATATAGGATTCCCCCCCCCCCATGAGGTAATTGACCTATTCACTATTTTGGTGAATTTTGGTTGTTTTCCCTGGCAGGTCTGAAAGTTGTTTTAATTCATATTGGCTTAACCAGAAGATGTATGTAGACCTCTAATCTTTATTTTTTTAAACCAAAATGCAGTTTGCTGCATGCATTCTCTAACAGAGGATAACACTCTAAAATATTGGAATGAAAAATCTCCACATCAGATTAGTGAACAAGTGATTTTCAGATCTGGGTAAAATAGATCTCTGTGCTTTGTTTTTAGCAAATTTCTGCTTGTACCTTTGGGAATAAACTCAGAATCATTCCAGAAAAGCTTTGCCTTGAAACAAATGTGTCATTTCTTTTTCTTTTTAGTGTGAGAGGTTGTTTTAGGAATCTGTTTCTGATGGCATTGCTGGGCAGCGTTGGGAGGGGCCTGCCTTGTAAATTGATCTGGGGATCTTCCGTTTTATCTGGTAGGTGAAAAGGGCTTTTTTCCCATCACTCAGTTTGCCGCTCCCCCGGCTGGCTGCTTAGCTCTGCCTGTGAGAACAGAAAACCAAAACTACTTCTTGTTTCAAAGACAGCATCAGTTTAGCCATGTGCAAACATTTGCTTTGGATATATAGAGCTAAGAATATTTCTTGTGTGTCTAATACTGTGTAAACATATTATGGGGTAGGCTGCTAATAGGGATTCAAAACGACAATATCAGAGATGCTCTGAAGTGTTTTAATGAACCAGCACGTTTAATTATGATAGTTCCAACGTACAATATATACACTGGCAGCTTGCTTGTGTGATAAAGAGAATTGTATAGTCTATCGGAAGTCTTGTAGCCAGTTTGGACTGGCAGCTTCTAAAGACAATAAAAGCAGCTGATGTACAAAGATGTTCCTTCCGCTCGGATGTAGGCTGGCCTGGCAACACCCTCCCCCGGTTTTTAAAAAACACAGTACCAATGTGTTACTCTGGTGGTTGGGTTATTTTCATCACTGGTTTAAAAATGGAGCATGTCATTGGATTCTCTGGGTTCTACTGAATCTTGTTCTGCTAAATAACTGGTGGGACAATGTGCCCTGTTTCTGACTTAAATGTCTTCAGCTGGGTGACTCGTACAATTGAATGCTTCTCCCGAATGACTGCAAATCTCCCTGCTCATAGAAAGCTAGCATGCCAGGGAAAAGGGATTTAGTATAGTTCTTTCCCTGACACGCCACTTTTCTACATGCAAATGTGTGTTTCGCTTGGAGAAACATTCCATCTCCCACCTCGGCCGAGAAAAAGGCTAGCTGCCTCTCCTGTTGTTCTTTAGAAAGAATGTGGCCACACCATGATGGGTGGGCCACAGAACTGTTTAGATATTTGCCTGGAAAGAGTTTAGGGAGTACTAAGCCCACAAGTGCCAGGAAAGATTTGCTGATCTGCCTGAGGTTGTACCATCTACAGGAGTAAGCCCATTCCTATAATCTTCAAGTGCTGTGGGTATATACATAGAAACAGCACTGCCTGAAGTTTGTGAGACTGGGAACAAATCCCACTGCATTTTATGGAGTTTACTCCCCACTAAATGTGCCAAGGCTGGTAGCTCTTAGAGAGGAATTCTACACATCTGTAGTCGGAATCCTGCTCAAGTATGCTCACTGGGGCTTTCTCCCAGAATAGACCCCTTAGGATTGCGCTTAGCAAAAGTGTGTGAAAATGGGAATCTGGGATTGTTCTTCTGTTTCTACGACATCCTTGTCCCAAAGAGGCTAGGCATTGATCGCTTTTCAAAACAAGCGGATGACGCTCATCCCTCATCAGTTTCCCCAGAATACTAGAGGAAGAACGAATCCCCCATTTTGTCCCTTTTTTCTGACATTTGTCTCTGAGCTTCATTTTGCTTCTCCATCATTCCAACTGAACTTTGGAGTTGGAAAAGGGTCACCTAGCTGCTGCTTCAAGTGTACTCGTATTTCTGCCCACCATTATATGACTGATGTGCTAGTGTGCCTTGGTAAAACACTGCCACAAAGCAGCCCGGATGCAAGGTTAAACATGATGGTGTCAGGAGTGCGTGTGCTGTGATGAGATATCTCTGTTGTTCAAACACTGCAGCAAAATAATCTTGATGCAGTTGTCCCTTGTGTAGTATCCTGGCTGCTTTTTGCTGTGTTTTACTGATGGGCAATTGCACATCAGTGACCATTGCGAAGGACCAGAGCGATGCTGTTAAACAACTTTGGAAATGAAAAAACACAGCAGTGCTGGATTTCTAATGCATTAGTTCAGAAACTTTGCAGACAATATCAGGTAGTTCAGCCCTCTACCTGGGTTTGACTCTGAAGACTGCCACGGAAGCTCTCTGGGTAACTTTAGGCCGGTCACATTCTGTCTGCCTAACCCTTTCTCACAGGCTGTTTGCTGTGAGAAAAACTTAGGAGGGGAGAATAATATTCTGTAGCCGCTTTGAGTCCCCACAGGGGATATAAATGAACAAATATAAATCCATGCATGCAAATAAAACAGGCCAAATACTGGAGTGCCCTTTGCACTTTTAAGGTTTTCAGAAATCGTGAATCGTATTCTGGTTATTGCAAAATTGGCACAGAGTGAGTGATTTTCAGTCTGATTGCTAAATACTCAGTACAATCCTAAACATATTCTAAGCCCATTGAAATCAGTGGGCTTAGGATGGAGTAACTCTGTTTAGGATTGCACCAACGGTCTCTTCTTTTCCACGTGTGGGGGAATAAACTGGTCCAAATTGGCTACAGCACCAGGGCTGGCCAGGAAGGCAACTTGGCAGAGGTTGTTTGGGATTTTTTTAGCACTAAACCAGTTGGATGTTGGCAGAGCTGATTAATAATCTTTTAATGGCAGCGCATTTTCAGTCGAATTAGAATTCCCCTCATTGTTCCAAATTATGAATAGTCTTGAATCGTTTTTTGTTTTTTTTTATGGCAGGTTTTCTCCCTTGAGAGTCATAAATGGATAACTTTGATGCTTTTAATGCCTCCTCCTGGTTGCTTTTCTCAGCAACAAAATAAGTCTTCCCTTGCTGCGGAGCTTGCAGGCTTAAGAAACGGCCGGTCTTAACATTGGTGTAGCACTAACTAATCGTGGCAGAGTCCAGTGGGAGCCGTGGGGTGGTGACTGTCCGAAGCCTGGACACACAGCAAGTTGAGGTGGGCACGTGGTGGCCGAGCGCAGAGGTGGTGGAATGGCTGCTACCCCTTTGGGGATGACGTTTCTCCAGGTTCCTCTAGATCAGTCATTCCCTGTAAATGGGAAACTAGCTCAGCTAATCTCTCCCCCTGATGGGCCATTTTATTAGTGTGTGTTTGGATAGGTTTTACATGGGCACCATAAAAATGTGACCAACTTCCCTGCTGCCCGAAGTAGCACCATCTCTCCCACCACATTCTGCTGCCTTCGCAATTAACCTTTGATGCATTTTGCCAGTGTAATTAAGCCCCCCCCTCCCACTGTGTTGTGTACTTGTGCTCCTGAACCAAAGTTAAAATGGGCTCCTGAGTAAAACCAAAGGGTCAGTAACCCAGCTATCAATTGTTTTAAAGGCCGAAGCATCAAAGTGGTCCTTGCAGGCCTTAATCCCGTCACCATCTGATCGGAAGAACTTTCCAGTAAAATGCCAATGGATTTCTGTCCGTGGCCGATTCCAGACGGGCACAAATAAAGCGAGTGCTTTCGCTTTTTCAGCGACAGCACTCGTAAAAACCCGCAATTTCCCATCCCGGCTTACCTGCGGTCCATGGCGCTCGGTTGCACTATATAAGCGGATGGTGTGAACGCAGTATGGCGGGTTTGCACACTTCTGGACGCTTCGTCGCCACGGAGAGGCCCTCCCCCTTCCCTCCTTCCTTTGCCGGCCGGCCGGCAACAATATTCCCTTAATTTTTTTTTAAAAACCGGGCGCCATTTGCGCAGTCGCACATTTGCGCACATCAAACTGCGCAAATGCGCACAAATGCACAAATGCACAAAAGCGCACAAACGTCGATGCTGCGTATTTGCATACCTGCGCGTTTGCGCATTTGTGCAAAACACGTAAAAAAAATTTTTTTAAAAACAAAATGCGAACCAATGAAGGCCCCCCCGACGTCAACTGTGACGGGGAGGAAACAACCAATCCCGGGTACCTCAGTTGGCCGTGCGAACATCCGGAAGCGGGACGGCACGACACGCTGCGAGACAAAGCGGATGGAGACGAAAGTGAACACGTGGCCGGTAAGCGATTATTTCTGCAGAAAAACCGCAATTTCTGGCCATCTGGAATCGGCCCATGTAATCTAAATACTAGTAAATATGAATGGTGAATGTTGACATTTACTGGTAATTCTCAGCATCCTCAGAAGCTGATGGAAAATGATGCTTATGACCAGATTTCATGTTTGTTTGCCTGAAAACGTTGCCATGGACCATTGGAAAACATGCCGAGCACGTTGGGTGAATAAAAGACATGACGTTGCTTTTATCTGGGGTGTTTTTGTGACATTTGCCAATTAAAGCTTC
Organism: Eublepharis macularius; assembly: GCF_028583425.1. Taxonomy (NCBI): domain Eukaryota; kingdom Metazoa; phylum Chordata; class Lepidosauria; order Squamata; family Eublepharidae; genus Eublepharis; species Eublepharis macularius. Next base: position 3,109,853 of record NC_072803.1, read on the forward strand.
AGACGGCCCAAATTCCTTCAACGAATGGTCCAGTGTTTCTCTCATTTCCATAATTTACTGGTAAATGTTGACCTTATTTCTTAAAATTGGCTGGAAAATGTGCCAAGAATTGAGAAGAAACTAGTTGAAAACATGAGGTTTAACTGGGTTTTAGCCAAAGGTGAATGATAGTTTTTGATACTTCACACTGGCCTGAGAAAATGACATTTAGAGGTATTGGTAAATGTCACCAGTGACTGGAATTTACTATAGGTACGGTATAGTTTCTGAGGCTGTGGTGCATAAAGAAAGAGATTGGTGAGGTAAATTCAAGAGAGCAAGGGAAGTTTGTGTTGGGAATTGATGGGAGAGATCTTTGGGGTGGAGGTCTTTGTCTCTGCTGAGGCTTTTCAACCGTTTTTGCCTTTTGAAATAACAGCTGGTATTCTTGACCTTCCCCAAAAGCAAACATCTCTTTATATTAATATAAGTTTAACAGTTCAGTTGAGCTGCTTTTTTGATTAAGAACATCAAAACTTTGAAGGACATTCCGCTTCCCCCCTCTTTTTAATGTTTAAAATGGAGCTTAAGTTTTTGACTAATTGAGTGTGCATTGAGTTTGCAACTGTACATTTCTTGAAAATAAAAGATTTCCTTCGAGGTTCAGGAAAGTTCATAGTTAATCTGATGTTGGTATTGATTTTAGCTTCTAATTGCGCATTAGGAGGGGGAGGGGAGTCCCACCGTTCAAAGACGCTTAAATACAGTACTATTAATGAGAGAGTTGCCTACCTTCCAAGAAACAAGGGGGGGGGGGGAGAGAGTCTTTACAAGTTAAGCATTTCAATTCCCACTTTTTCCTGGGAGAGAATTAAGCATGTGAAATAAATGGTCGCTGATTTATAGCCAGAGTTTGGGCAGTTGCTCCTTCAGTCCAGTCGCCTCCACTCCTGTTTTGAGGTTAATTTAACTTTTCTGTTCAATGTGGATTGTCGTTCAGTGCATGTGATGAGTCTGGCTGTCGCTGACCTGTTGTACTTTTGGTAGTGGTGTTCCAGTAGATTTCTGGTTTCTCCGACTGCGTTAACTGTGCTGGTTTTCTGAACTGTGGAATTCTTGACAACCTGAACTTCTCCATCTCTCTCTCCTCTTTTCCCCGCTACTCCCCGCCCCCGTCTTGACAAAGATTACTTCCAGAGTTGGTAGGCTAGTTTTGCGGTCTCTTGTTTCTTGTCGATGGACCTTATTAGCGGCACCTGGCATCGTAACCCGTTAATGGAAACCAGCGTTCTCCCACTACGCGGTCACTGACAAGTAGCTCTGTCAGTCAGGGCATGCCAGGCAAGGAAGTTCTTATTAGCTTTATGGCCAGGAGAACTCGCCTCCTTCAGGAAATGAATGCTGCTGCTAAGGTCCCTCGCTCTGACCCCGATCATCTAACCTGTGAGCACCAGTGGAGACCCCTCCTCAGGAAGTTGGGCGGCCATTTCGCATTTCTCTGGTTCTCGTCACTAGGGAAAGAGGGAGTGCATTGTGGAGTGTAATAGCCCTGAACTCTTTGATTTATCCTGTGGGGGCCTTAACTGTTACCATGCGTGGAATGTGGGCAGGACGGTTGGAGGTGTATGTGGTCCCCTTCATCAGGCAATGGATCCTGCTTAAAGAGAAAAATGCAAAGTCCAATTAGCTGGTGGTAACTTTGGTTTGGTCTCTTTACAGCTTTCTTGAAATATCACTTTTCTCATCTTGGGGATTTCATCCTACTTTTTGTATCTTGAAGATGGACACTGTAAATCCATGCAGCGTTATTGCAGTCTGAGCCCACTGAAGAAATCGAGGAGTTTAGTGGAGTAACTCTGTTTAGAATTGCATGGAAGTTTTGTACTGAAATCTGTCAGCTAATAAATTATGTTTAAAAACGTCCCAAAAGGGGAATGATGATCCTTCAGTGAACTTGCTTTTTTGTGGATGTCGCTGGAGCAGAAGATCCAGAGGAGTTGGCCGTGTTAGTCTGTAGTAGCAAAATAAAAAAGAGTCCAGCAGCACCTTTCAGAGGCATAAGAGCGGCGCAGCTCCTCCTGCTTCAGATTGAAGCCGCTTTCAAGAAAGGGATCTCTGGACCAGGGCCTTTGGATTCAGAGGTCTTGTATGGTCTTGGGATGAGGTTGGAAGCCAGTAAGGAAAAGGGTTCAGTCCTTGCAGGCTTTAAGTCCAGCAAGCATCTGAGCAAATACTAAAGACGAGTCCCGTGATTTCCCAGCTGGTGGCAGTTGATTGGCTTTTATTTCGTCCCAGTCCCACCGTTTTACTCTTTCATATAGAACTTGGGATTCCAGGTTGTTTGTGCTTCAGCTTGCTGAGACTGTTCTACAGATAGTTCCATTGCTAATGTGTTGTTGTTGTTTTGAATGACCCGTGTCGGTCAAATGGAATGAGAGAAATTGAAATATCTGTTCTCCATTTAAAAAGAAAACTCTTTGGACTTTATGGTGGCATTAGGAAGTACCCCACCGTCTTCTCAAACCCCGCTGAAATCAAGGGCTAGATTCCATGAGAGAGTTCATGTCATTTGTCTGAGACATTTTGGGTGGTGTGTCCAATCCCCCCCCCCTTTGCCTTTGTCCATTCTGGTTGGTATTTGATTCTCTGGCTTTTCTGCTTTTTTCCTTAAACATTTTCTAGTACAATACTGGATTCTAGCAGGTGGTTTAGATTATATTTCTAGATGTTCTTTTGGGGGGGGGGTCCTTCTTTTTTGTAAACCACGATAGCAGCAATCTGCTCAGAGGCAGTGTGGAATTTCAAACAATCTATATATATATTTTTAAATGTCCATTGTAGTCAAGTTATGCTTTTGATAATCTGCTCGTCGACCATGCGTGTGCCAGGCTTGGGGCGAGAGCAGGGGTGGTGGTGGTCCCCCAGTCTCCTTGGGAGCTGGGAAATAAATTTCACTGTGGGAAATAACAAACGCTCTCCTTGGGAAATAAAATAATAAGGTGGGATGGGGCGAGGGTGGCGGGTTGGGCCACTCTTTGATCAGCCATTTAGCGTTGGCGTGCCTGTATTCTGTTCTCACCTTCCCTTCACAAATACGGCTCCGTGATAAATGCTACGTGACCGCTTTCTTCTAGGAAATAAATTCTTTTCAGGGTCATATGCCCGCACTAAGTCATTGCAAACAAAGTGGGGGCCGATGAGCGCAGGACAGGGAGAAATTGGTGCAGAGGTTTTTTCCCCTCGTGCCCGAAGATACCGCAGAACAGCTTGTGAGGAAGTCTTGCAATGATGCTGAACTTCTTAGAAGTCTGAGTAATCCTCTCCTCTCCTCTTCCTGTGAGTGTAAAGATGCATTTGCTCCTCCTTGGCGGCGTGTGAGGGGTGGCCTTTCCCTGCATCTGGCAAGAAGAGCGGCACTCTCTTTTTCATTCATGATCGGCCACTGTTTCACCCACCCGGATAGTTTCAAGGAATGACTTCTAAAAATGAGTAATTACTGAATATTTCCCATCAGTCAAACACGGGGGCTGTGGCATCGCCTCTTGGTGAAGCGAAAAAAAAATATTTCTGCTTGCAGTTAATTTTAGTGGCAGGCCGATCATGTTAACTGGCTGTAATTGCTTCCAGAGATGGCCGAGGTTTTTGTGTGTTGGGATGAAGGGTCTGGTAAGTGCACACTTCCTGTGTAAATTAGCTTGTCCCATTCATACTGGCCAGACCTGGATTCTGTCATTCTTGCCGGCAATGCATCTCTCCTGCCCCTGATGTTAGGCAGCTTGCTGCTTTGTGTAGCCTTACGTCTTCCCCAGGCACTACTCTCCATGCGGGCATCTTTCTCTCTCTCCGGCCTCCAGAACTGGTTCCATGTATTTTTGTCTTCCCACGCGATGTATACACATCATAGGATCAGAGAAGCATAGGGTTGGAAGGTACCTCCAGGGTCATCTAGTCCAACCCCCTGCACAATGCAGGACATTCATAACTACCTGCCCCCTAGACACCCCCAGTGCCCCCTGCTCCAGGCCCAGAAGATGGCAAAACACCTCCAGGATCCCTGGCCAAACTGGCCTGGGGAAAATTGCTCGCTGACCCCAAGGCGGCGATTGGCATTACCCTGGGCGTGTAAGAAGGGCCACGAGAACGAAGCACTGGTGTGGCCCTTCCTGCATCCCTGCTTGGGCCCAGGCAGCAGCTGGCTGAGGCCACACCAAGTCCCCAGGGCCACAGGGGCTGACTTTGGACCCCACTGGTTGCTCTGCAGGTCCAAGTCCGGGAGGTGTTGCCCATCCGCTCTGTGCTGCTGATGGCTGTGAGCGATACCCACGCTCACCTTGCTGTGCCCCCTGCATGGCTTGGCCAGAGGACTGGTCCTGCTGCTCTCTGTGCACCGGCTGGTCTAATTGCAAAGGTCCAACAGCAAATATTGATGGCTGTTAGCCAGCTGAATGGAGTCTCCATGTTTGGAGGCAGTATACCAGGCTCAGGGAACAGACATCAGGGGGAGCTTGTTTTCGTGCCTTCGTGCCTTATGTGTGGACTTGCCAGAGACACCCAGGCGGCCTCTGCTGGCACCAGCACAGGACAGGCCCTCAGCCCGAGCCAGCAGGGCCCTTCTTGTGTTAGCAGAATAGTAAGGGAGTGCATTTGAAGCAGAATGAGGCCCAAAGACAGAAATGGTAGCTGAAGAACGGTGTAAGTTTTCATAGTGCTCTCCTAACCGGAGTTGTTCCCTTCTAAGTCCATTGGCTTCAGCAGACTTAGAGGAGTGTAGACCCAGAGGAGTTATCCGTGTTAGTCTGCAGTAACAAAATAGCAAAGAGCCCAGTAGCACCTTTAAGACTAACCAACTTTATTGTAGCATAAGCTTTCGAGAGTCACAGCTATCTTCGTCAGATGCATCTGACGAAGAGAGCTGTGGCTCTCGAAAGCTTATGCTACAATAAAGTTGCATCTGACGAAGAGAGCTGTGGCTCTCGAAAGCTTATGCTACAATAAAGTGGGTTAGTCTTAAAGGTGCTACTGGGCTCTTTGCTATTAGAGGAGTGTAAATCTGTTTGGGACGGTACCGTAAGTTGAGTTAATCCATAGGCTCCATCGTTTTTTGTGTAAAGCAGTTCTGAAGAAACAGGCATGCTTTGTTTTTTTCAAGTTGCTTATAAGATGCATATGTGATGTAAATAAGTCTCTCTCTGTGTGCACGAGAGATTTATATTGGCATTGTACAATGTATGTTGTAGCCAATGATGGAGAATCTCTCTCTGTGTTTTAAAGACGTGTGTATTATCAACACAGGCTGTAAGTACTTATGTTTTTTAAAGTTCATGTTATTTTTTAAGAATCTGCAGGCCAGTTACCAGGGCCCTGTTTTTCATTGATCAAAGATCTTTTAAATGGTCCTAACTTGTTTTTTTTTCTGGGAAATGACATCATTGCTCAGGGGCCAGGAGTGCTCCTGTGCTTTGCAGCAGGCCAATTCAGCCCAAATCGGCCCACTGTGAAGCACGGGAAGTGCGCCGTGCCATCCCGGGAGCGCCCCTGGAAGGTCTATTCCTCTGCCTTTCCGCCCAGTGGCCGGTTGAGTGGTGGCAGAGGAGGGAGGAACGGGGGTTCCCTGCCCCATTTGGGAGACCTGGGATCCCTGTGGCAGCTTCTTATCCCACAGGAGGCACGGATCCAGCAGCAAATCACGGCAAAGCTTTTTTAGGAGCAGAACTTCATTGCTTCTTATTGTCAGTCTGTATTACCATCTCAGGGCACGATCCAGCCAAAGTCGAGCACTTTTAAGTCCCATCATCTTCATTAGGAGAGTTGGGCAGAGACTGAAATCTCTTGTTGAAATCTGTGGGAGCGCAGAGTTCTTAAACTGGCCATAATCCAGAACGTTTAAATATTCTGTTAGTTTCCCCAGGACTGTTTCTGTTTTCTGTGCACAAGAAGTGATGAAATGTTCAGTTTGCAGCCCAAAGGCAGACATGAGTGGTTGTAGGAGAAGTGGCTGTTTCTGGACCACATTCGTACAAGAGGTTTGTCGTTCTTATCCGAGTACACATCAGTTGTACTGATAACCCTTGCGGTCTGTTTAGCTATGTATGAGAAGCTGATTACCTGTTTAAATGCCATGTCTTGCTGATAAACAAAAGGAAGCATCGAGGTAGCAATGATTTCATATTGACAGGAAGATCTAAGCAATGACGGACGGGTGACAATTGGGTGCCGAGCAGTGTGAATTATAAATAGCCCAGTTCTTATTTGCAAATTCGGTGGTAGTGAAGTGTGTGTAATTATATATTCACATGCAGGTTTGTATGCCCGTGCTACACCTTACGAAGGGTTTTCTGGTGTATGATCGGGAATATTATTAGAATTTAGTGCATTCAACTTGCTTTATGTTTAATGTATGTAATTTATTTAAATGTGTTAAAGTTGAAGAAAGAAAGAAAGAGCTCCCATTCTCCTGACCTTGCGTAAATGATGAATTGTTCAAGAGGGCTTTTTGCTCAGATGGGAGGGCTGTACTATAAGGAAGTGGTCTCAAGAGATCTACTGGTAAAGGGAGAGGGAGTAGAGATAGGCACGAACCGGAAAAAAAGAACCATGCGGTTCATGGTTCGTCAAATTTCAAGAACCACGAACTTTTCACGAACCTGCCCCTGGTTCACGAACCAGCTCGTTTGGTTCGTGAAAACGTCACATCCAGGTCAGAAAACCATCACTTCTGGATCAGCAGAAGTTCACTTCCGGGTCAGCAGAAGGTCTGCAGGAAGTCCATCCCCTGTTGCCTAGGAAACTGATAGATTGGCACCGGGCTGTCTGCAGTGACGAACCAAAAAACAAACCAAACGAACCAGCCTAAATGTTCATGGCGGTTCGTCAGAAATGGGATCTGATCAACCGTGGTTCACGAACCACGAACTGGCCTGGTTCGTGCTTGATTTTGGTTCGTATTTTGGTTCGTGCCCATCTCTAATAGGGAGGGACCACAGACTTCACTACTATTGTTTTAGGTATGATCCTACTGGGTAGTTCTTATATTGTTTTAATATATCAGTCATGAAATTTGCTTATGCTCTGTTCCAACATTGTTAAATCTTTAATTTTTTTTCTCTTTCTTTTCTTTTAAATCTTGCAAAATCGCATGTATATACCCATTACTTGTATATTGAAATGTCTTTGATATCGATTGCACTGACTCACACTATGTAATCTGCCTTGATTCTCAGTGAGAAAGCCGGACTATAAATGACATAAATAAATAACAGACAAATAAAACATATAAGAAAAATATATCCATTTATCTAGACCCATTTTTAAAAAAAGCTTTGCAACATCTTTATCTGCACTGTTGGTTTTTGCTTGCTTTTTGATCCTTGTAAATCGGCCAGGTTTTTCCAAATTTGAGTTGAATGGCAGGAAAACACCCCCCCCCTCCACCCTGCCTTCAGTTTCGTAGCCTGTCTTGCAAGACCTTTTCAGTTAGCTTCTGCAGCATGTCTTTGCTGTCCAATGTTTGCACTTTGTCAGCTATTTAAAGAACTCTGGTATCTCCTTGAAGAGTTTATTGTACCGGGAAGCAAACGAGAAACAATACAAAGTCCACTGTCTTGTTGTTTGTGATCTTCGTTGTGCAAAAAAAAAAAAAAAGCCTTCACAAGCGCAGCCCCTGGATGTAGAACATTGCATGAGTTGTGTTTCTGAACTCTGGGACTCGAAGGGAAAAAGTGCCCATTCCAACACTTTTATTTTGGAGTAGATGAAACTGGCCCCTGCGGAATGCAGTGGATCTCCTCATTGTGTGGAGGCTGAGAAAAGCCCCCAAGTCTGAGCAGAGTGTGTTGGGGTTGCACAGTGATGCCCGCAAGAGGCATCTGCCTCACTGCCCCAAACTGGGATGAGGGGCACTGTCATCGCACGGCAATTATAGGACAGGCTGACGACGTCAAAATAATTGGTAAGTGAAATAGTTTGCATAGGTTACCAGCAACAAAACTGTGTGTAGTATGACACTACAATGAGGTGAAAACGACACAGCGCCAGTCCACCTAGTCCTCCTGAACTCTTGCTGTAGCAAGATGATATCCAACCCAAGTTGAATTTCCATTTCTGTTGGAATTCGGCCAGCCATACCTCCCGTTAACAAGTGGCTCTTCATGAATGGATCTTCCAGCGCTCAGCTCCCCCCTCCTCGACCTCCCTGCCTTTTTACATTGTGTCGGCTGTCCCCTAACACATCTGGCACCAATTTTAGGTCAGGGTGATTTTACTTAATATACTGTTTTGTTCATTGTGTGGACCAAGCCGCCCTGGTTATAAGAACTGCAAAGTGTTTTATCCAGAGAAATGCGCCAAAAATGTGCCTTGAAAACCAGAGCAGGGCAGATAGAATATCAGAATGTCTTCAAAGCTGCCTTGCTTGAGCTTGGAATGCAATTGTTGGCCTTAAAGATCCCTCCCACCCCACATCTCTAAAGGACCCTGGTTAGGAGAACCAATTTGCTGTGGAGCTGTAAAAGTTGTGAACTTTTGTCTTCCCCTTGGTCCTCTCTGGGTTAGCATAAGCAGAACGAGAGCACAGTGGTTCGTTCTGTTCCTGCGAGATGTTGCGGACCCTCGTTCCAAAGCAAGGTGGTCATGTTGTGTCTATGTGCTAGTCGCCGCTTGTCCACAGACTTTTCCAGCCTCCCCTTCACCAGTTATTTATAGCTGATCATAGAAGGGAGGAGTGTTGGGGGAGGGGGGGAGCGTGATTCAGTCCTCCGTGTACCCAAGGATGACATCAAGACCAGATGCACGCATGGCGCGTGTGTGACTGTTTCTCAGACGTGACTTTCTTTAAAGACAGGTTCTGCTAATTTGGGAGTGTGAAAGTTGAAACTTGTGAAATGGCAGGTATTAAGAGAACTGATTTAACCACTGGGTACGTTATGGTTTAAAAATGATTCACCCTTCTTCTCTCCCCCCTCCCCTTTGAAAGTGTGTACGAATGATAAAAATGGAAGTTTCCAGCTGGTACTTTTTCTACTCGAAACTTGGCTTCTGTTTACACCAGGTTAAGGAGCCTGGGCTTATTCTTTGCACCTTTAATAAGTCCAGACCCCCCCCCCCGAGGGAGGGGTTTCTCTCTGTTTGTTTGAATTAAAGCTCTCTCATGTTATGGGCCCACCGGCATCTAGTGCCAGCATTTACCTTTATTTCTAGGGTACTTGGTTTCCACCAAATCTGTTTTCTTATCAGCAGAAGGACAGGCTGTCCTATGCTGATGGTGGCTTGTGTTCAGTTGAGGCTGTGGTGGCATCACACTTAGCAAGTTCTAGTCTGGCTGTGGCCTTCGTGGGGTGACAACTGCCAAGCGTCTCCTGCGATTAAAGATTGCAATTTGCAAACCACACTGCCCGCATCACGTGCCGCAAACAAAAAGTTCATTCCACTCCAGTTCTTTGTACCCAAGGAAGAGGAAGGCAAACAGCATTGATGATTCTATCTCGATTTTATTTTTCCCTTTCACGATCCGTTCCGCTTCTGATTAACTGTCGAGGTGGTTACAAGACCTCCTTCTTCCTTACTTGGGGTACTAAGGGCTGGCGGTTGTGGCACGAGCTGGCGTTTTGTAGGCCAGGAGATGTGTTTTGTAACGTTGACCACCTCCTGTCTCCCCCCACCCTTCTGAAGTTTTTTAGTTCTTTGGTTTTCAAGATGCTGGTTCCTGCTCTCCTGTAACGGATAAGCTTCAAGTGTGAGCCTGGCCTTGCTGCACTTGCTTTGTTGAGGACACCTCCTGCTCCATAATTGTGTGCTCATGTGGTCCTTATAGGAAGCAAAATAATAAGAATGCTTTCTAAACCTATCAAGGGCAGAAACTTGCACAGTGGAATGTGTAGAAATGTTATTTTCACCCCCTTTTCTGCTTCGTAAGCAGTAGCGGTTGGTCTGGTAAGCTGTCTTCACCCCTGCTTGGTCCACTGTGCTTCGGGCTGTGCTGGTTCCGGAGCTCATGGTCCAGGATGTGTTAATTGGGACTGTCACCCCTTAACCTACCAAGTTGTGGTTCTGTTTGGGACATCTAAAGGGAGTGCGGGTAGTCAGGCCGGCCCGAGGCCTTTTGTTTCATGTGGCAAGGAATTAAAATGGTGGTAATTAACCCTGCTAATTGATGGAGGTCTTCTTGTGTGAGAACATGGCGCTCTGTTTCAAAAAGGCTTGGTCTGTCTCTGGTGAAATTCAGGGTGGGTCTGTCAGTTATCTTGGGATCACATTTAACAGTTAGGTTCTCTCAGTAGTTGACCTTTTACTTGTCTTAGGTTGACAAAGCAGTAGAAAAATTAAGAAAATAAACCTTTTAACTTGATTTTAATCAAAAGATTATATGCAGGCCATTAGATAGATTATATATTGGCTCTGCAGAGGTTTCCAGTTCTTATTTGGGGTTTCAGGTTGCCAGTTCTGGGTTGAGAAATTCCTGGAGATTTGGGGGTTGACCGTGGGATGGGAAAGATCTCAACAGAGTATAATGCCATAGAGTTCACCATCCAAAGCTACCATTTTCTCCAGGGGAACTGATCTCTGTAGTTTGGAGATCACTTGGAATTCTGGGAGATCTCCAGGCCCTGCTTGGAGGTTGGCAACCGTAGGCTTGTAGAACCATTTATTTGTTTGGATCATGCTAGATAGAAAATGGTGGCCTTGTGGGGAGGTTGACCTCCTTGAGATAGAATTCCACCATTGGTGTGTCTCTTGCTGTGTTGTCTTCAATGTAGGGTTGCCAGGTCCAAGCTGGAAAATTCCTGGAGATTTGGGGGTGGAGCCTGATGAGGGCTGGGTTTGGGGAAGGGAGGGGCCTCAGAGTGGTATGATGCCATAGAGTCCACCCTCCAAAGCACCCCTTTTCTCCAGGTGAATTGACCTCTGTCACCTGGAGATCAGTTGTAATTCCGGGAGATCTCCAGCCACCACCTGGAGGCTGGCAACCCTACTTCGATGCCTTCCATATGCTCAGCATGGCTATTTCCTTCTGATACCTCTGGAAACACTGTCTGTCTCCCTCTCCCCTAGTTCACATTGCACATGAGCATGTACGCAGCAAGTAATTTCAAGGAAATGGGCTTCTCTGCATGCCATCCCATGACCTCCCAATGAGTAAAGGACCTATTTGATGTACAGAAGGTTCCCAGGTTCAGTCCTTGGTAACTCCAGGTAAAATGGTCAGGCAGTCGGAGATGTGAAAGACCTCCACCTGAGACCCTTGAGAGCTGCAGCCCAACAGAGGATAAAATACCGGCCCTGATGGGTTAACGGTGTGATTCAGCATAAGGCAGCTTTATGTGTTCACCCAGTCCTGGCCACTGCTCTTTAGAGTATGGCACAAGTGGGCGAAGAGGTTGTCCGCCTGAGCCCTCTGTATCCCACCAAGTCAGGCAAGGAGGATTTCCATAGTCACGGTGCTGATAAATCGGCAGCTTCTGCTATACCTCTCCCCCCTTTCCTCTTTCTGGAGGGAGAGTTTGGAAACAGGGCCCTCTGATTTAAAGGATTCTCAGCCCGTTGCTCATATTGATTTTTAGCTTATCTGACCCTTTAGCTAGAGGCTGCTCTTCTCTCAGTGTCTAACCAGATGTAACTTAAAGCAACAGAGAAATGTATATCATCCTTTTTCTCGCATTAATTAGGGCCTGAAAATGCATTATTTAGCGGGGTAAAAGCCGCAGCAGCCTCCCCTGGAGATAATTTAGAGACGGACTGGTACGTGCCGCTTGGATGGCAGGTACTGCGTGGCTGGGTAGAAGGCACGTGCCGTGGGGCAGAAGGGAGAGGCACGGCTTGTAGAAAGCTGTGAACAGCAAGCAAGCCAGTGGAAGAGGTGGCCTAGAAAGCCACTGGGCTTTGGAGAGGAGGAATGGAACGTGGGGAGTTTCTGGGACAGAGTTTAATTCTTGAAGAGGAAAGGTACGTGGCTCAAGATCATCTGCAATGTCACATTTGCTGTGCTGAAATTGGGCCATCAAGCGTGTGATTTGTTTTCACTCAGGGCTGGTTCACACCTGTATGGCCACTAGATGAATTTAGACAGGTGTAGCCGATCCCACAAGAACCAAGCACCAAATTTTCACGTTCCCCAAATAGGCAACTGTTGGAGGGAGCCAGTTCACCCATTCAGCTGCTGACGTTCTATTGATGTACATGCGTGCATTTAGTCCAACCCCAGCCTTGAGGGCAAGGCACTCTGCACATGCTCAGATACTCTTCTTATTGATTGAGTCATGGCCCTGAAAATGGCTGCTGGAGCTGCCCCCTTCTCCTCTCTTGCAGGCTTTCTCAATTTGCCATATAGCCGTAGCTGCCTGAACCTTCTGTCCAACTCCACTCTCCAGAACGCCGACTGAAAGGACATGGGAAGATAACTTCCGCTTTTTTCTTTTGTGCTGTTCTTTCTTATGTGCTTGGCTGATGGGAATTTTCTTTCCTAGCTGTTCAGGTGTTCAGCTGCTCTTTGGGTATTGAATGGTACAGTTCAGCAGCCCAGCCAGCCAGTCCAAGCAAAACTGGGGTCAGAGATGACAGCCCTGGAGAGGGAAATTATACAGGGCCTCTGAGCATGTCTAAAATGCCTTTGGCCACTTGCCTGTGAATGTTGGCTGGGATACCATGAACCTCCTTTCCTTTGGGAAAGCCATCTGGGTCCTTCCTAGCAAGTTGGCAAATCCCATACGTTTTCCTTGTGCTAATCATTCAGACTGTGGGGTCGACTGTGGGAACAGCCAAAAGCAGACCTTAGCGGTGGTCAAACACACAAGAAGCTGGCTGGGTCTCCGTTCCTTTGGGCATTTCCCAAAGCGATGCCCCTGATGCCGCACTCGTGAGGGACGCTGGCTGCCTTCAAAGCCTGCTGTGTGCCTCCTGGCAGGGTGGCTTTTTCCCACGTGGGCATAGCTTTCTGAGGTGCCCCTAAAGGGGGTCTTTGTGCAAAACAGGCCCTTACAGTAGCCCGAATGCACGGGGTCGGGGCGGGAGACAATGGGTAGGTCAGCGAGGCCCCTTTTATTTACAGTAGTTCCTTTCATTGGCCCAGGGAAAGGGGAGTCCCGAGAGGCCATCTTAAAAGGCAGCTGTGCCTGCTCAGTCAGGCCTGCCTGGGCCGGAGAGGACGGGGCACAAAGGTTGGGGGCTGGGGGTGGGGACACCGACACACGTAGCTGGAGACTAAAGGGGGCTTGATTGTCAGGCAGAGAAAGGGATGAGGCTGGCGTGAGACTTTTGCAAAGTTTGAGGGGCGCTTAAGACGCCTGTTGCCTCCCTCGGCAAACATGGGGGTGGAGGTGGAAATGCAGGCTCCTTCCTGCCCTTTTCAGTGCATTGAGTGTGTGTGTGAGAGAGGGGGTCCCTTGCCTGAATCTCCTACCATTTCTTGGTTCTGAAAGGAGGGCCTTAGCAAATTCCTTTCTCCCTCTTCTTTAGAGGAGGGGGTGTTTTGTTTTCTACCTGTTTTGTTTTTCATTTGTGGGATTTAAAAAAAAATTATTTCTGTAACACTGGATTTCTCCTTTGTCAAAGGCCCTACTGTGCTATTTTCTCATATCACTGCTGTCTCCTTTTTTTAATGATATCCTGAATCGATACCCCTAGCTCACTTCTGAACTGAACCGTTAATTTAATGAAAAGTTCTACCAGGATGCCTGATCATTCCGAGCTGTGGCAAGAGTTTATTCTGAAGCTGAAGAAAATGAAAAGTTAAACCAGAATATTTTTTTTGTAGAGCGGAAGAGACTTCCAGTTTCTCTCTACCTCCGTAGAGAAACTTACTGCAAGTTTCTTTCGAGGGAACTTGCCAGTCTCCAGCTGGGGCCTGGATATTTCCCAGAATTACAACTAATCTCCAAACTACAGAGAAAATGGCAACTTCAGAGGGTGAACGCCATAGCATTATATCCTGCTGAATAACAAAGTAATAACATTTTATTTATATACCACCCTTCAGGACAACTTAATACCCACTCAAAGCGATTTACAAAGTATGTTGTTATTATCCCCACAACAAAACACCCTGTGAGGTGGGTGGGGCTGAGAGAGCTCTGAGAGAGCTGTGACTGACCCAAGGTCACCCAGTTGGCTTCAAGCAAAAGAGTGGGGAATCCAACCTGGTTCTCCAGATTAGAGTCCCACCGCTCTTAACACTATACCAAACTGGCTCTGCGGTCCCTCCCTATCCCAAATTCCACCTCCCTGGGTTCCACCCCTAAATCTCCATGAGTTTCCCAGCAGGTTTTGGCAACTCTATTTCTTGTCCATTTATAAAAAGCACTTTTTCATTGGAGGCCTTTGGCATGGCCCCTCCGTCCCCCTTCCCTACTGAAGCCAAGCCAGAGGATAGAGAACTGGAAGGGTCACACATCCCCCCCCCCCACATTGTCTTTTTTGTATCAGACTTTAGATTGGAAGCTCCTTGGGGCAGGAGCCTGTTGCCTTGCTCTCCTGACAGCTCACGAAAGGCACCATTCAAAGAAGAATTTCTTGTAGAATTCTTGGCCCTAGGGGGAGTCAAAGCTTGGCACATGGATGCTCCAGGAATGGAGGGGGGGACCAAGCATCAGTCTGAACCCGTTTACACAACACAGGTGGCTGAAGCATAGGGAGGAGGGGGTGGCTTTTCTGCCCGGCTTTCAGCCTGATTTCAACCCCCTGTTACTCACTTGCCTTCTCACCTGTGCCAGGTAAAAATTGTCCCTGAGTGACCAGAGAGGGAAGGTTGATCCTCTCTCCCCTTCTAGGCTGCACGTGAGTAAGTGTTATGCACTGGCAGTTAGCCTAATAAAGATGTTTCAAGCTTCAGCAAAAATTGTGATACTTATTTACCTAGAAGTGAATTTGCAACTCATCCCCTTAGCTTCGGGGTGGGGTGCCAAATTGATTTATTTTTAAATTTGCTTATGTGGATTTTTATTTATTGCTCTTTGAAATCTGGAGTGGCTCTTTGCCCATTAGCTTTGGGAGGTTCTGTTTGTTTCTGCTCTGGTAGAACCCTTGAGAAGATTCGGACAGGAGTTGGGCTGCACCGTGGCGTTATAGCCCCAGGCAGCTGTTGAACTCCCTCTCTGAGATGGTCGAATCTCTTCCTTTACAGGCCTCTACTTACCTCCCCACCTCCCTTCCAGCATTACAGATGGGATGTTTCTTACCAATGTATCATGAAAAGTGGAGGCCTGGAGCAAGATATGTGGATTTCAGCTGCTAGTGGAAGCTCACACGGCTCATGGTGGGAGAGATTCACCAGTTCCCTTTTTACATGCTAGCTGGTTTGCGTGTGGTATAAATAATAATAATGATAACATTTGATTTATAGACCACCCTTCAGGACAACTTAATGCCCACTCAGAGTGGTTTACAAAGTATGTTATTATTATCCCCACAACAAAACACCCTGTGAGGTGGGTGGGGCTGAGAGAGCTCTGAGAGAGCTGTGACTGACCCAAGGTCACCCAGCTGGCTTCAAGTGGAGGAGTGGGGAATCAAACCCGGCTCTCCAGATTAGAGTCCTGCTGCTTTTAACCACTACACCAAACTGGATCACTTTTCTAATAGTATCTGAAGCTCCATCAATGCTCCCTGGATTCTTCTTCACTTTCTCCCATGTAAACTTTGCAGTTTATTGAACATTTACTCATCTGGAGCTCTGAAGTTGGTCACTCCTAAAGTAAAAAGGAAAAGCACCCATCAATCTCTGTATTAATGACGGAGCCGATGGGGAAAATTCTAAAAAAAGAATTCAAGTGTTGCCAAAGGCCTGGAGAAATTCTGATTTTAGAATTCTTCCCATCAGTTGTTTTAGACCTGGAACCTAAAAGAGAACAAAGTTGCAGCCTGCAAATGGCTGTTGAGTGTGTTCCAAAGTGCCAACACTTTTTTCCTAGTGTCCATATACCACATTTTGGAAAGTGGCAGTGCTTGGAGCAGGGCCTTAGCAACTGACGGGCTGGGCAGGTGTTCCTTCAGGCGCCCCGGTCCTGGACTGCTTGGGGCTTTAATTGCATGAACCAGCACTATGAATTGTGCTTGGAAATGAGTGGGTAACCAGAAGAGGAGGCCAAACTGACCCTCCCCTCTTGAGGCTGGCTTCTTACAGAGATTTGGGGGGGGGGCAAAGTGTCCAGGTGCGTGGCATCCCACAGTGGTGCATGCTTTCTCTTCTCACTCGTGCGCACACCACCTGTGCTATGCTAGCATTTTATAAGCGTTGCCTGAGACAAGTGGGAGAATTGGCTGGGATGGGGGCCTGGCAGCCCAGGAATACTGCTTGGGCTTTCATGTTCTCTCTTCTTTCCTGACAGCTCAGTGGCAACAGAGGTTTGCTTTTGTGGGAAAGCACAGTTTGTGCCTGTCGCTGAGCCACAATCCGTGTCTTGATCTCTGCCCTGCAAAACACAGGGCCAAGCTAGAAGTGACAAATTACACTTGTGTGGCAAGTGAACGGACTCACGTTTAGGGCTTTTTTTCTGGGAAAAGAGGTGGTGGAACTTAGTGGATTGCCCTTGGGGAAAATGGTCACATGGCTGGTGACTCCGCCCTCTGATCTCCAGGCAGAGGGGAGTTTAGATTGCCCTCTGCGCCACCGAGCGGCGCAGAGGGCAATCTAAACTCCCCTCTGTCTGGAGATCAGGGGGCGGAGCCACCAGCCATGTGACCATTTTCAAGAGGTTCCGGAACTCCGTTCCCCCACATTCCTGCTGAAAAAAGCCCTGCTCACGTGTATTCCTCCCTGTTCACTTGCACTCCACTTGTAGTGATCGAGTGGAGTGCAAGTGGAGTGCAAGTGAACAGGGAGGAATACATGTGAGTCTGTTCACTTGCCATTCAAGTGTAATTCGTCACTTCTAGCTTGGCTCACAGTCGAGCTGCAGTTTGCAACTTGGCTGTTGGGAACAAGGGTGAGCCATGGATTGAACATAGCCAAAACTGTGAATTGCTGCAAAAGCATTTAATTTCCTGGCCGCGTGCAAGTGGAGGGAGGAAAGCAAGCCCAGAGATCCCCCAGGCTCCTTCCAGCAGTGTGTGTGGCTTCTGAATAGCATCTTGTTGCTGGCTGTTGTATTTAGCCCGTGGCCTGAGGGTGTATGCAAGGGTGGTGGACCCTGCCATGAAACCTGATACTTCACCTGTGGTATATGCCTCTAAAAAGACTGAAGTAAACCCACCCTGGCCTTGCTTCTTGTCCCCTAGCAGAGCAGCCCTGGCTCAGTGGTGGAGCACCTGCTTAATCCACAGATGGTCCCAGGATCAACCTCCAGCTTGAGCCAGTTTGAGAAAGCCAGTTTGGCGTAGTGGTTAAGAGCGGAAGGACTCTAATCTGGAGAACCAGGTCTGATTCCCCACTCCTCCGCTTGAAGCCAGCTGGGGGACCTTGGGCCAGTCACAGCTCTCTCAGAGCTCTCTCAGCCCCACCCACCTCACAGGGGGATTCTTATTGCAGGGATAATAATAACCTTCTTTGTAAACCGCTCTGAGTGGGCATTAAGTTGTCCTGAAGGGCGGTACATAAATTAAATGTTGTTGTTGTTGTTGTTAGAAAGAACAGCCAGTAGATGAGCAGGAGCTCTGTCTGAGGCCCTGGAAAGCCATTGCCAGTCAGGGAGGATAATACTGACGCGGGCGGACTGAGGCTTTGCTCCATATAAGCAGCGTCAAGTGTTTCTCTGTTCTCGCCACTACCCTGAAAGAGGTTTGGGTGGGGTGTGCTTTTCCTGGTGGTTTGGGAACTGGTCCAGTATGAGGGGTCTGAAAATGAGCTCTGATTGAGGAGGGTCCAAACTTGCCTGAGCCATGACTGAGCCTCTTTGAGCCTCAGCCCCTTTGGCTGAGAGTCCTGGCTTTGCAGGCCGAAGTCCCCAGTTGGGTCCTCTAAAAAGAGCTCCGCAGGCATTGGGAAAGACCTTCGAGATCAACCATCTAGTTGGTCTCTAAGGTTCTACTGGACCTGAATCTTGCTCTTCTACCAACACGACTACCCACCTGAAACTTGCTTGGTTTCAGACGCTGGAGAGGTGCTGCTAGTTAGTGGGCATGACTAAGTTAGGTGGATTGGGGAGGTGGGCTTGTCTCAGCATCGGGCAATGTTAACCTGAGCCCAGCACTAGGCATTCTGTTGAGACAGAGCTTTTCTTCCATTCTAAATGTCTGTAAAATAGGCGAGCAAAGTTTCTTCGGTCCATGGCTAACCAGATGCTCCTGGTGCGTTTGCAGGCAAGACATGAAGGTATACAGCTTTTGCACATGGAGGCTCTTGTGGAGATCTCGGCTGACAGCCCCCTACCTCTGATCTGTTTGAGAGCAAAGCAAAGGTTAAAGTCCTGTCTGAAGCTTAAAGTCTGGGTTTCTCCCTTTCCCCTTTTCTTATCCTTCTGTTGCAAGATTGGACAGCCTGAAAGAGATCGGCGGGCCCGCCAACCCCCCGCCTCGGCAGCCCCGGCATGCTTTCTATGCTGTCTTGATAAGATTACCCAGTTGCACGTGTGAGAGAGCCCTGGTACGGGGCGCGGAGAATAATTTTCACTTAACAAATTACAGTCCTTACGAGAGTGGCTTTGAAATCTATTTAACTTTTCAGCATCTCCTACCCTTCTAAGTGTTCCAGGCGTACTCGCTCTGATAGGCTACCTTTTTCATTCCCCTGCAGGCTATAATTAGTGTCCCTTACACGGAATTGGCTTAGAATTGGATTTAAAGGAGATAAGAATCAAATTACCAGTATTTATCTTGTAAATTCCAAAAGATCTACTTAAGATGCTGTATAAAAAGGATTAAACAAAAAGTTTTTGCTATGAAAATGTAAACTCTTAATGGCTTTAAACATCTAAAGGTTATTTTAATATTGTGCTCATACCACACTCTAAAGAAGGCGGAGTTGTCCTTGCATCATGATTATTAAACACTTTCTGTCTCTGTCAGTTTCGGACAAGAAAGAGGTGCTGGCGTCATATTTGATGTGGAAGCCTGACTTTAAGGCCTGAAGCTTTGCGACTGGTTGTGTTCAAGTCGGTGGAATTTTCTTCTTTCTGGACGGAAGAGTTCTAGATCTGAGTTCTAAACACCAGTTCCCCCTCCCCAAAGCCAAACTCGGGCTTAGAATAACGCCTTCATTTGCTGAATGCCGTTTCTAAATCTTGAGGCTGTGCCGAACAAATGTAGGTCACGAAGCTTAAAGATGCTCACGTCTTAGATAGCTTTTTCCAAGTAGACAAGTTTTGAGTTTTGTTTTGTTTTAAAGTCAGCCATAAAAACTATAAACTGTTGTGCTACATTGTTATTGGCAGAATAAATAATCTCTCTTTTGAAGCCTGGAGCAGCTGAAAGGTAGTTTATCCTGTTTAATCGGAGTGTTTCTGAAGCAACAGAATTTTAACTTTTTCCAGAGAGGCCCATGATGCCAGAAAGTCAGGTGTGGCACAGTCTTCGAACACTTTGGCCTCCTGAAGGTGTCAGCTTGATTGAAGAATTAATTTCACCATTAAACTGTTTGGCAAGGTTTACCCTACGCGAGGAGCCATTTATTATGGCGCGCTTCTGAAGTGGAACTGCAGTGAACTTCGGCTCCGGAGAGGGGCTTCCAGCTGTACTGGTAGCTGTTCAACACAAGTACTTTTGTGCCACACATGTTTTCTCTGGCTGGCTGCAGACTCCGTAAGCTTTATTTTCCTAACCTGATACATTGCTGTGTGTTTCCTCTTCTTTTTATTGTGTTTTTTCCCCATTTGGGTGAGCGTGGTACGGAAGGCAGTGGTTTTCAAATCTAAGATGCAACAGCTAAAATGTTCATTTATCTCTTTTTTGGCCTTGTTCAAGTACCTTGTGGATTTTCCACATCTTTTCCACATCTGAGCACATGCTGTGGCTTTATGTGGAGTCTGTTCATTGCTCCTGTGGCATCTAGCTGGCCTGGCAACTCTGGGGTCTTTCTTCGCCCTGGTAACCAAGACCGCATTTCAAATGGAGGTGCTGTTTAAAAGGGAGGGGGCTGTGATTCAGGGTCAGAGCATCGGACGTGCATCTAGAAGGTCCTAGGCAGAGTCCTTGGCATTCCCAGTTAAAAGGGTCTCAGGTAGTCCGAGTAAGACTGACTGTTCTTTCTCTGGAGAGGAGACGATTTTGAACTCCCAGTGGATCCTTCATATGCCTTTAATTGAACCTAAGACCTTTTGCAGTCGAGTCAGGCACTCAGCTTCTACACTTCTGCCTTTCAGGATGCCCACCTTGTCTTCTCTGCCTGGCCGTGGCCTTCTAAGGTCTCCCCCAGAGACCCTTTAACTTGGTGAAGCCATAGATTGGACCTGGGCCGGTCTTTGCAGGAAGCAGATGATCTGCCACTGAGTTTTGGGCCTTTGAAACATATTTAAAGCACAGCTGGGGAGACCGGAGCATGTGCCATGAAAGATTTTGGCTGCACAGCTGCCTATCAATTTTAGTGGGGAGTAGATGTGCACCTGTTTCTCTTTGCTTTGCCCCCAAGCACAGTTCTGTTGCCCTCCCTTTTCCACATATTCATGATGATAGAAGAGTTGCCTGCTTAAATGACAAGAGGGTGAATTTTAGTTGAACGTTAGGAGAAACTTCTTAATGGTCTTGCTTAGAAGATGGATGTACTCTCCTTCAGTTTGGTGAAGAGAGCCAGTTTGGTGTAGTGGTTAAGAGCGGCGGGACTCTAATCTGGAGAACCGGGTTTGATTCTCCACTCCTCCGCTTGAAGCCAGCTGGGTGGCCTTGGGTCAGTCACAGCTCTCTCAGAGCTCTCTCAGCCCCACCCACCTCACAGGGTGTTTTGTTGTGGGGATAATAATAACATACTTTGTAAACCGCTCTGAGTGGGTGTTAAGTTGTCCTGAAGGGCAGTATATAAATCGAATTGTTGTTGTTATTGTTGTTGTTGTTGTTATTCACTGGAAGCTTTTGTGCAGATGGTGGACAGTTGTTTGCTGGGAATACTCTTGCTTTGGATTTCCTGTGTGGGGCAGGGGGTTGGACTAGATAGCTGTTAAGCCCCTTCCAACTCCAGTTCTACGCACAGGGCCACTTTCAGGAGCGAGCTGTTGGTAATGCAAAAGCCGACTGAAGAAGTGCTTGCTTGTGCAAATCAGGTTCACTCGTGTATGAACTTTATTGGTTTCATTGGACATGGCTTGCACATGCATGCGCCTTGCAGATCCAAGGACACAGAGTGTGAGTTTGCATCATCTGGCACAAATATTTTTCAATGAAATTTTCTTTCTCATTAGAGCCAGCTTAGACTGGCTGGAGATAAATAAGTTCTGTTTGCATAGAAAGTGTGTTGTGCGGGGGGGGGGGCGGGGGGTGTCTAAATTTTTCAAGTAAAGGGTTGTACAGGTGAGAGGAACTGACCCTTTCCTTTCCTACTTTCCCCCCAATGTGGCTCACTTCTGATTTGGGAACTTGGCTGGGAGAAAAGTGAAATAAAGGAGCAAGGATAGGTGGATTGGCTCAGAGGTCAGCTGCCTTTTGAGTCTTAAAAAACTGGTCACTGCCCATCACTCCTGCATCATATGTGAGGTACAGGGCAATAAGAACGGGTGCTCTGTCTCTTCTTGCTCGTCTCTTGTCACCCAACCATCAGATGACAGCTCTCAGGTTTGTAGAAATCAGCTGTGGGATGTTCCATGCGCCTGGAGCCAGGTTGTTGAGCTCTTTGTGAACTGAAATATTTATCCTCTCCCCAATTGAGACTAAAGGTAGGTGGAGAAGATATCTTCCCACTGCAGTGGAGCACTGGATCAGATTTAAGGTTTCAGCGTTAACTTACAAAGCCCTATGCGGACTGGGACCAGCGTATCTGTGGGACCACCTCTGCCCCTATGTGCCCCAGAGGAAGCTCCGTTTGGGAGAGAAAGAACTATTGGTGGTCCCTGGTCCCAGGGAGGCCTCAGCCAGAGCCAGGGTCTTTTTGGTCCTGGCTCCAGCCTGGAGGAACTCCCTGTCCATTGAGACCAGGGCCTAGCCGGATTTGTTATCGTTTCGCGGGGTCTGCAAGACAGAGATGTTCGACCAGGCATATGGTTGAGGGTGGGCTTGTCTTCTGTCAGCTGATAAAAAGAGAAAGAGTGGGAGACCTGAACCCTCCCGTTAGGGCTGTCCACCATCTTGCTTTTTAAGTAGTGCTTATCAAATGCTGCCATCTGGTTATTATATCGCTGCACTTTGTTTGATTGAATGTTTTAAAATGTTTTATATTGTATAAATTATCTTCAATGTGTTTTAAATCATTGTAATCCACCCTAAGCCCGCTATGCGGGGAGGGCGGAATAAAAATCTAAAGTAAATAAAATAAATAAATAAATAAACCTTGCCTTAGGGCTAAGTGGTGGAGATTACCAGCTTGGTGGGGTGTCTTAGAAAGATCGTCCTGGGGTGGGAGGATAGTTTTTCTGTCCTCTCTTTTGGGAGAGTATTGAATTCCCCCAGTAAAATGTAGCGTGTGTACAATATCTTGTCTGTTATTTCCCTAAAGGGAATGGTTACAATGGATGATGAAAGAAGCTTTAATTCTTGAAAACTCATAGGCAGGAAATTTAGGCTGAATCCACACACCCGTGGAGCATCCCGGCGTTGCGCTAAATGTTCGCTAAACACCCGGAAGTGTAGCGTCTTTCTAGCACGATTTCTGAATCGCGCTAGAAAGACGCTACACTTCTGGGTGTTTAGCGAACATTTAGCGCAACGCCCGGACGCTCCGCAGGTGTGTGGATTCAGCCCTAGTTGGTCTTTAAGGTGCTTTTGGACTCCGATCTTGCCCAATGGATGAATAGCGTTAATAACTCCATGCAGTTGGGAAACTATAATTCCCTTCTTTCCCCCATTCTCAGGGTTTGGAAAATGGTGGAGAAGATATCCCCACACAGCACCTCCTTTGTCCTTGCTCAGACTCGGTTGGGAGCCGAGCCCCTCGTAGAGAGAGGCAGCTCAGTCTTTCCCTGTTGGTTTCTACAGTAAATATTTCAGACACCCTCCGTCTTGTTCTCTCTCCTTGCAGTAAATTACATATTAAAGTAGCTTGGTAACTGAGCAGGGGTTGCTGTGCGATAAGGTTGAGGAAATCAATATGTTTGCCATGTGCCTGCTTGTTTATGACACTCGCCTCTCCAACGCTTGAGCAATGTGCTGTTTGTTAAGACTGCGTTTCAGAAAGGCCTCCTCCTCCTAAAACAGAGTCGTGATCTTACCGGGAAAAGGTGCCACGGCGATCAATTTCCTTGCCTTCCTAAGTATGGTATTACACTCTTTGAACACAGATGTCTCCTCGTCGGAGCAGCCTGCCTCTTTCTCTCACTCTCTGCCTTGTAACAAAACACACGCTGCAAAAGGACAGGAGTCGCATGATTTGATTGGAACACGCAGCTGAGATGGTTGAGAATCAACTGGACAAGGGCAAAATGTCTGTCACAGCTTGAGTTCATCTCTGTGTGGCTTCTTCTTGCCCTGTTTCACTCTTGCTTTGGTTTCTTTCCTTCCTAAATAATTATTTGATTTATTGTAGCATACAGGGCTTTTTTTCAGCTGGAACGTGGTGGAACGGAGTTCCAGCACCTCTTGAAAATGGTCACATGACCGGTGGCCCTGCCCCCTGATCTCCAGACAGAGGGGAGATCTGTCTGGTTTAGATTGCCCTCCACGCCGCTGAGCAGCACAGAGGGCAATCTAAACTCCCCTCTGTCTGGAGATCAGGGGGCAGGGCCACCGGTCATGTGACCATTTTTGCCGAGGGTGATTTAAACTTTAAAAAACTCCTCCCTTGTTCCAGCTGACCCAAAGTGCAGTCCTGAGTTCCACCACCTCTTTTCCCAGAAAAAAAGCCCTGGCAGCATATCTCATCGAAAGGGGTGTCCTCCATTTGTGGAAGGACCTGTAAGTGGAGAGGGCCAGAACGCGGAGTGTAGATCTCCTGTTGGTTTGTATGTGCTTTGTTCGACGGTAGCTTGGGGCACGGCAGAGGCATGTGGCAGTAACAGCCGGAAAGAGAGGCTGTTTGGGAGTATAAAAAGTGCTTTGCTGGGTTGTGCTGAAGTCATTCAGCATATTGGCCTGCCAGTGGGCGATCACAAGCCATTTCATGTACTGTGTCCTCCAGCACCTGTAATTTCAAGGTACACTTCCTCTGTACATGGAGGTTCTGTTGGGATTTTGTTTAAAACATTAGGCCTGGCTGTCGGCAGCTGGTTCTCAAGGTGGTTTGCTGCATATGATTTTACTGTATAAAATAAAAAGAGCACCAAAAGATAAAAAGCGATAGAATATAAAATAGCAGAAGTTTTAGAAGTTTAAAAGTCAGCAGAGAAAATATCTACATAAGCCAGCAACAACTTCTAAAAATTGAACAGGTGGAAAGAGGATGTTGGAGGGAAATTATTCAAAATGGTGCTGGCACCGTGCCAAGTGCCCTGAGGATGGATTTCCTGCGTTGAGCCACCAACGCTGCAAAGCAATCCCCACCCCGCCCCCCAAAGGCCGTCCTGCTTCCAGACATTTGTGGCATATGCAGTCAGATTGTGCTACTGCTGGGAAAGGCTGCAGGGGTGAAAGTAGTCCTTTGAGTACCTGGAGTCCAGACTGAGGGCTTTGAAAATAATCCTTGGCACATTGAATTGGTCCCGGGAGCATGTAAGAACATAAGGAGAGCCCTGCTTGATCAGACCAGCAGTCCATGTAGTCCAACATCTTGTCTCACATAATGGCCAAATGAAGAAAAAAAGAAAATTGGTGCAAAGGGAAGAGTCTTTAATGCTTATAGAACCCTTATGCGTTGTGCAACAGCTTCGTCAGGGGGATCGATCAAGAAATACAAAATATATAACCACTAGCAACAAAGCCCGTTGTGTTTAACAATATAACAGGCTCTAGCAGGGCCTTGAGTGGGTGGAAATAGGGGCCAGTGCAGAGTGCAGAAGCACTCCAGGGCCCATCGCACCACCCCAGCAGTGTCCCTGTGCCCCACATCAGCCCAATTCGGCTTCAAATGGGCAGAAATCGAGCCGGTGTGGAGCGCAGGAGCACTCCAGGGCCCGTCGCGCCACCCCATCAGCATTCCTGGGGAGGGTGGAGGTGGCGGGCTCAATTGTGGCGGGGGAGGGCTTTGTGGGCAGCTCACCTGTCCTACCCCTTCCACGGCCAATCATGGCTGGGGAGGGCGGAGGTGGTGGGCTCATCCTTCCTGCCCTGTCTCCGTCCTCATAAAAAGTGAGTCGTCGCCAATACAACTCACCTTTTATATAATAGTAGATAATTTTAAATTTTAAAAAAATATATAAAACAAAGAATAAAACGTAATTAAAACACAGGACAATTTCATATAATGGCTAACCAGTTACTCTAGAGGCCCAACTACCAGTCAGAGAGGCCAAATTCCTCCTCTGGTGTTGCCTGCTGTCCCCAGGGAGTCCAGAGGTTGCAGTCTCTGCGTGTGCAGGTTCCCTTTAGTCACTGTGGCTGATGGGCTCTCTTCCCTGAATGGGCCCAGTCGCCCTTTGAAGCCGTCTGTGCTTGTAGCTTTCACTGTATCCTCTGGCGGCAAATTCCACATTTTGCTTGCTCACTTCGTAAAGAAGTACCTCCGCACAGGAGGATCCCACGGTCCCGCTTTTGCAAATGGCCACAGGGATTCCGTGCCGCAAGCACTGATCGGTCTCTTGCTGCCCCTTTTCTGAGCCAGCTGGAACCGCCTCGCTGTCTTGGAAAGAATCTCCTCATTTTGTGCATTGCACTCAGTGTGGATGTGACGAGCGCACAGAGAGCTGCCACCAAATCATGCTTGTGGAGGAAAGGAGCAGCTGGAGTATCAGCCACCGTTGTGTGAAAGGGACTCCCTGTCATCGAGGGGAAGAGTCATTGATAAAGATCGCCTAGACTTACAACTCATCTCCAGATGACAGGAATCAGTTCTGCAGGAGAAAATGGTTGCTTTGGAGAGGGGACTGCATGGTGATATAATTCTCTGAGGGTCTCTGCCCTCCCAAACCCCTCCTTCCCCAGGCTCTACCCCTCCAGATCTCCAGGACTTTCCCAATCCAGAGTTGGCATCCCTGGCTGTAGCCATAACCACTTTTTATTAGCTGGATTTGAGTCCAACGGCACTTTAGAGGCCAGCAAGATTTTCAGGTTACGGATTTCCGAGCGTCAGCGCTCCCTTCTTCAGAGCTCCCTTGGTCTTCTTCAGAGCTCCCTTGGTCTTCTTCAGATTCCCTTGGTCTTCTTCAGAGCTCCCTTGGTCTTCTTCAGAGCTCCCTTGGTCTTGTGTTGGTCTCACTTGGCCCCGCATTCTGCTGTTCTGCTGCAGACCAACACAGCTACCCCCCCCAACCCACTTTTTATTATTTATTTCTATGTTTTAGTGGCTTGTTGTACCACCATTTCTCCAGGGAGCTTGGGGCCATGTACATCGTTCTTCCCTTCTCCTTTTATCCTCATAACAACCTTGTGGGGTAGGGTTAGGCTGAGCAGACCCATTGGCCCAGGGCCCCTCAGTAAGTTTCAGGGCGAGGGTGGTTCCCCCCCCCCCAAATTTCCCCGGTCCTAGTTCATCATTCAGGCCACTACGTGACACCAGCTGTGTTCACCTCTCAAAGCTCAGGGCCATCACCGCATTGTGTGACAGTGAATTTTGTGTGGTTTGTTGCCTCCTACAGGGGCTTTCCTGCAGCCTTGTCCCCCCACAGAAGGTGCTACTAGGATCTCCTTAAAGAGCAGGGCTTTTTTTCAGCAGGAACATGGTGGAACGGAGTTCCGGCACCTCTTGAACATGGTCACATGGCCAGTGGCCCCGCCCCCAATCTCTAGCCGCCAGAGGGTGTGGCCACTGGCCATGTGACCGTTTTCGCCAATATTTAAAACTTTAAAACCTTTTTAAAACTCCCCCCTTGTTTCAGCTGACCCAAAGTAACGTCATTGTGCGGTCCTGAGTTCCACCACCGAGTTCCACCACCTCTTTTCTCAGAAAAAAACCCCTGTTAAAGAGAATATCTTGTTGGGCATGTCCAGGGAGCAGCCACTGAGTGGTCTAGCAGAGGGCTTGTGATTCAGACTGTCCACTACCATTCCTCTTCTTCTCTTTGTACTTTTTCCACCCTTGTTTCTTCTCCATCTCATGTATGGGAAGGCTCCTTCTACCTGGGATGAAGGTAGGTTTTTACATCTCTCCCCCTCCTTTTGAAGCCAAAATGGGAGAGAACTTGGACTGATCATGTACGTTCCTGACTTTATGGAAACGTTAGTGCATCTGCTAGTAATCGAAGCTCAGGGGCCTGGCCCTTCTTCCACAACTGTCTAATATGTTTCATTTTCAGTAATTCATGAAGTAGCCCTGGCAGTCTTGAGTCTAAAGAAGGGGGAAGCCCCTCTGGAGAAATCCTGTGAATTATACCAAAAGTTAACATTCTTAAACATTTCCTGCCGGCTGCTCTGCCTCAATAGATCTGTTTGCGTTTGCCTCAAGTTTCACTTCAGGCAAACTTCAGTGTCAGTGCTGGAAGAGCCCATGTGTTTCACGGTCAGCTGTCTTCTATGTTTTTCCAACATGTGGATCTGGGACAGCAAGGTGGCCATTCTGGTTTCTGCCCATTTGACCATTACCACCCTCTCCATTTCTGATTTTGCTATTTGTGTCCAAAACCTGCAGTGCTCTTGTGTGTGTGTAGGCTCCCTTCCTCATGTATTTGAAAGATGGGATCAAACATCTGTGTACATTAGTCCAATTGTTCATGAAGCCCCCTGGCTTGTTTTAGCCTGGCCTACTTCACAGGATTGTTGTGTGGCAAAAATGAAGACAGTAGACGGCCCTGAGCACTTTGGAGGGAAGGTAGGACAAACTGATACCGGTCAATATGTATGTGCTAGAGATCCCGTTCTGGCCTGAAAACCAGGCTATGTGCCATGAAGGGGGAGTGATGAAATGAGACCAGAGAGA
Organism: Eublepharis macularius; assembly: GCF_028583425.1. Taxonomy (NCBI): domain Eukaryota; kingdom Metazoa; phylum Chordata; class Lepidosauria; order Squamata; family Eublepharidae; genus Eublepharis; species Eublepharis macularius. The sequence continues at coordinate 3,137,772 of NC_072803.1, forward strand.
GGTCATTGAGGAAATCCTAAGATTAGATAAAAAGCTCTGTTGACTTGCCTTGAGACTTACGGATAGGAGCAGGCTGTAAATCCAAATCAAATATAAGGAAGCCCTCCTGCAGCTGGAGCGGGTCGTGGTTGGAGATCTTGGCCTTGCATTTTATGTGTGTTTGCATAGGTAATTTGGACCAATAATTAACCCGGTTCTTGAAAGGCACATCTCCATAGCTGTAAATTAGGGGGAGTCAGTTGCAGTGTGTGGCTTCTCTGGTCTGCTCAGGGTACGGGACTTTGCTGGCCGGCAGAACTGATGGGTGCCATAGCAAGACCTGCACTTGGGAGTGGTGGTGGTGCTAAGCGCCTGCTGATGCCCTGTGGAGGAACGGAGGAGTGCAAAGTGCCGGTTCCACAAAGCAAGGAACCTTTTCTGGAGTTCCAGAAAAGTTCCAGTTCCACCGGTGTGTTCAGTTTACTGGGCACATCCATATGCAAGTGTGTACATTCAAAGTGGTATTAATTAAAATTCTGAGCAATCTTGCCTTTGCGTACCTCTCACTATCTTCAGATTTGTATCCTCCTGGCGAATGAGAGGTGAAGCAACATCAAATATAATGACTCTCAAAAAAGGGACCTGACAAAATTAGCTATCCAAAGCGATTGACCTTTTGGCCCAGATATGAAGCTGGCAGGAAAAAGGGGCGGCCAGCAAGATTTCTGTGAAATTGTTGTGACCTCTTAACAAGATGAAGTTGGCAAGATAATAGTAATTATAAGCAGATTATTGGATGTCCAATCAATACTGAACTTTACCTCTTTCCTAAACCAAAGGTCATGTTTTATTGGGTTAAGATAACAGGCGCTTTTTCTTGTGCCCTTGTAAGAGCCGCTGAATACTTTGGGTGGAATGTTGGCTGGGGAGTGCCCCAGGATTTTATTGACACCGAGATGGGCTTCCATCTTCTTGTCACTGCCCTGATAAGGAGAGAAGAAGGAGCTCTTTCCAAAGGGCTGCAATGTAGTCTTGCAGACTGCAGGATTTTTGTGAACATCCATGGCCTGAATTGATGTCCCGTGGACCGGTTGTGCGAACATGGCTGCTTTCCTGTTCATCAGTGGGTGTGTGACTGCCTGGACTCAGTCTCACAGTGGCACCTCTCTGCACCGGGATTTCTCCAGTGGTGCGGGAAGGAGCCACTGTGGACTCTTCCCATGTGGCAGTGCCTTGCTTCCCTCCTTCGGAGAACTTCCTTCCACCTCTTCCTTCGCCGTGCTTGCTCGCCATCACACCCTGCCTGGCTTTGATTTTCTGGATCACTCTGCGCAGGGAATTTCCATTTCCGGGGCTGCTTGAAGAGTTGTAAAAAGGCCTTTGCCACTAAATGCAGCAGATACATGCAGCAGCCCTATCCACAGGCGGCAAGGAGCCTCACAAGAGAGGCTGAAAAATGTCTCTGCTTCTCTTAGGAAATTCTGTTTCCACCCATCATTTCCCTTGCCTGTGAAGATGGCTTTCTCCTTTCTTCTTTGACTCTTGGGGACTTCTTGGATCAGGAATCTTGAAGGGTTTTTAATCGTTTGGAGCCTGGTCCAATGGTGGGGGCCCCATGGCCCACTTCACTCTTCTGTGTTAGGCATTTCCCGATTTAAAGTCATATACCCTGCTTGCAATATTCCCTCTAAGCTTTGCAGTGTTGTGAGCTAAAAATCTACTATGTGAGCTGAAACAACAACTTAAAGTTTTCAGTGCACCTCCTTTTTAAAAAAAATTAAAATCAAATTGTTTTGATTACAATCAAAACCATGTCACAATAAAAGCCATTGGGTGAAAGGGCAACAAAAATGAGAGTATACTTCTGTATAAAAATGGCTATGTCCATGCTCATTACAAAGGGGGAGTTGTATTAGTCTGTTGCTACAAAATAAAGCAGACACACAATGGCACCTTAAAGACTAGCACATTTATTTCAAGATGAGCTTTTGTGAGTCAGTGCTTACTTCTGCAGCCTCCTTCTGCACCAAGGCCAAGTTAAATGACGCCTTCACCATGGTGGTGGCTGAGGTGCTGCCTCCTCTCCTCTGCTGTCTGGGGCTGAGGGGATCCTAGCGATTTCAGACTGCATGGGTCAGGCCAGACCCGATCACTCAGCTCTGCTCCGTTCCCCAGCTAGAGAGCCAGCAGTGGCTGGAGGCGCTCTCTGGCACCACCCTGGGGGCCAAACCAGCCACGGCCAGGAAGGGAGGAGAGAAGTGGGATGAGGCTCCATCCCTGCTCCATCCCTATAGAGCCCACCTGCAGATTCTGGCTGAGTGGGAGGGTGGGGCCGCCTGAGGGTTAGTATCTGTGAGCCACATCTGAGAAGCTGTGAGCGGAGGAGTCCGAATTTGTGAGCAATTGCTCGCGTGCTCACATTAGCAGGAACACTGCCTGCTTGGTTCCACCAGAGGTGCTTTTCCTGCAGTGGTTGGGAGGTAGCCATGTCGGTCTTCAGTAGAACAGCAGGAGCCCGGGGGCACCTTAGAGACCTACAAGGTTTTGAGAGTGTAAGATTTTTAGAGTCAGAGCTCCCTTCTTCAGACACATCAAATCCTGCTGTCCTACAGTGCTGAGGCAGTTTCTACATCGAGAGTATGACACATTGCACACGAAAGTCAGCCTCATCACCGTGACACAGATGCGACGGAAACTTTCTAATATCACTAGTTTTGAGTAGGTGGATCGCTGTGAGGTGAAAGAGAGGGAGGGGTGGGGGAGACAGGGAGTGACTGTGAACAGTTACTTAAAAGGACGTCTGGGCAGGGTGTGTGTGTGTGTTACACCTTTCATTCTTCCATTGTCTTCAGTGCAACTCCTTCCTTTTCTTAGATCCAGAGAAGTTTGCCATGTTAGTCTGTAGTAGCAAAATAGAAAAGAGTCCAGTAGCACCTTTAAGACTAACCAACTTTACTGTAGCTTAAGCTTTTGATAACCACAGCTCTCTTCATCAGATGCAACTTTACTGTAGCATAAGCTTTCGAGAACCACAGCTCTCTTCATCAGATGCAACTTTATTGTAGCATAAGCTTTCGAGAACCACAGCTTGACTCGACAGATGCAAAATGATGGTTGCATCTGACAAAGTGAGCTGTGGTTCTCAAAAGCTTATGTTACAGTAAAGTTGGTTAGTCTTTAAGGTGCTACTGGACTGTTTACTATTTTGCTGCCCTTTCTTGACTGCTTGAGGTGCTCTCCTGGTGTTAATGATGAAGTGAGTCTCTGGCAAAGTGAAAAGAGCAGCTGAAAAATCCTGAAAAGCAGAATTCCTGGCTGTTGGCCATTACTTATTTGGCTGTCTTCTGGATAAAATATTTGCCTGTAGCTCAACAGTGGGAAACCTCTTGCGTCTTCCCTCCCTTGGCGTTTGCCTGTCTGATGGCAGCATTTTGTCCCTTCCATTCTATGATGTGTAAATTAAATCATATCTCAAGTAACTGAACATCGTCTTGTATGCGATAGCAAGAAGATCATGCAACATGATCACTCAACCATGTTTTGTACTTTGCTGTGTGTATGTAAAAAAATTGCTGGAAATAATTTAAGGAAAAAGGTCAGAAAGGGGAGGGGGGCTTAAGCCTGTGAAGGTGGGCTTACCTTTGCGGTTTAACTTCTGTCCCAGATTGGTCCAGCGATGTTGGCCAGAATGGTTTTCCTTGGGCACAAAGCAGGCTTCTGTGTCTCTTGCTTTTCAGCTCCCCCCAAAGCAGATTTGCAGTGGGATGCCCAACTGCACTGCCTGCTTGGGCTCTGTATCCCGGTTTCAGTGCTGCCAAATGGCAGGCTGTGATGGAGGAGAGGAGAGAGCTGATATATATTGTTACCACCAGTGTTGCTGAAACATGCTGTGGCTTGTTGCATCATCTGGGTGCTGTCATGCCATGCCTACACAAAGATTCATAGTTCCAGAAGTCCTTGGGTTGCTCTGGACATCGAAATATGTGGGCTGCTTCCACACACGTTGGATAATCCACTTTCAATACTCTTTAGTGAACATTTTGGAACTGCTTTTCCATGTGTGGAACAAAAAATCCACTTCCAAAGGATTGCTAAAGTGCATTGAAAGAGCATTATTATTCAACATGTGTGGAAATGGCATGGTCTGGCATCTCATTGATTTAAGGCACCGGTAACCCATATTTTCTTCCAGATTGGTGTTAGTGTGCTAGGGGCTGTCCTGCACACAAGTTGCCTGGTATTCCTTCCAGGCCTAGCCCCCTGGAAAGGCACACAGTCTGTCCACCATGTGCCTCCGCTTTGCCTTGTGCTGTCTTAATGAGGATGTGGAATCTGCTTTGCGGGTGTGTTGCATTTATCCCTAAGCAAGGGTTCTTTCGCTGCACCAAGTCTCCTAGGTAAACTTGGAAAGGAAATAAGAGCTGGCAGAACTGCCACCAAGGGTGCTGTTAAAAGCCACATTTGGACAGTACTAGCACCACCGAGGCCTGCATTTTGCAGGAAGCTCTCGCAGAAGGATTGTGCGTATCGGAGGAGAGCGCAGCACTTTGCAAAAGCATTTCTCTCTGTTTAGCTTTTAATTGCTTTCTTTCACTTTTTATGTGTAAAAGATTGTCCATTTAATTAACTCCAAGAATGCAATTTCAAAAACACTAACGTTTTTACACATGATGGCTTTTAAAATAAAAATAGCATTCTAATATTGCGAACTGCTTGCTTCGTGTATTGCATTAACCTTTTAGTTGGCAATTTTGGAGAGAACGTACAGGCACAAACATCTCCTGGTGAACACAGAATGAAAGAGAGATTGTGGTTGTCGGCTCAACTGGTGGAATCTCAGTGCTTCCGCCGATCTTTTGACTGGCATAAGATTTAAAAATCCATCCAGATTGGGGCAGCTGCTTGTGTAGGGTTGAATTTGACTCTTTCTGGATTTCCCCCCCCCCCATCCACTGTGATTAAAGAGAAGCATTATTAGTCCACTGTTTTTCATTCTTATTGTTAGAGCCAGAGAGTAGGCAGGGAATGAATGGGCAGTTTTCAAAATCTAGGCGCTTCTCTGTGAAAGAGAATAGTATGCAGATGTGGGATATAAGTCCTCTGTTAGAGTAATCTCACAGTGTTGTGGTTGGACAAATGAGCATCGTTGCTTAAGTTTTCTCCCTTTGCCATGTTTTGGACAAAAAAGTTAAATTTAAAGTGGTTGTTTGTGGAAGGAAGGACAGGTGACAGGGGAAAGTGGCCCTGAGGAAGCTGACCAGGAGAGGCAATAGCCCACCACAAGTGGCAGGATGTGGAAGTCTATCTTCAGTAGCAGAGAGTCTGATTTCAGGCAGCTGGTCAGGACCTGGGACAGTTCCCAGCAAGCGCAGGAGTTGCTCTGAAGAAACTCAAACCCAACAGAGTTGGAATGGGCTTAAGGCCAATTTGGAGGCTTCATTTACCTCCTCATGTTTTAAGCACATATGTAGAGAAGTGGTCTGAATGTGACTGATATGGTATCTCTGTAATATCGGAATAGTCCAATTGGACCCAGGTGACCACTTTGTTCCCAGAAATATCTAGGGCAATTCTGTGCCTTGTGCTTGAGTTTGATCTTTCTTGCCTTACAAAATAATGGCAACTTTGTCTTGCTTTTGTAGATATGTCCTTCAAAAACAAGTGCAAGGCAGGAAGTGAGAGAGAAAGCAGCCAGGATGCCTTGTACATCTCAGCAGAGGTGCTTCAAATGAGGTATCAAAAGGCAGGCTGTTGAGATGTTGGTGAACCGAAATGTTGCACTGCCGTTTTTAAGTACAGACATTTGGGGTATGAACGCCTTGGGAAAACGCAGCACTGATCTACACCAACTGTTTTTTGTTCTTTCAGTTCTGTAATCTTTGATTAATTGGGTATAAATGCAAATGCAAAGCCCCGTCTTCTGGATTTTCTTGTGGGTTGTTGGCAGTTCTGAACTCTGGAGGGCAAGTGTTCAAATTTCACCTCTAATTTGGGATTGAAATCTGCCTTTCTTTGGTTTAAATTAAGAGGCTTAATCTTGTGGGAACTCTGCCACAAGTTGCTGTCTTTTTCCTTTGTGTATGTGTTAAATCTCTCTCTCTCTCTCTCCCTTCCCCCCTTTTTTTTACCTTAGAAACCCCCTCATTGTAGCGGAAGGCTGGAGGGGGGGGGGTTGAATGCCACATGTGAGTATGTGAAGCTGAGTGGGACCATACGGCTTCGTCATTCATTAATTGCTGTGTTCATTCATCCTTCTATTTAAACTTCTCTGTAAAGACGGTGGCTACAGATGGTCTTTTGGTCTGTGCTTTAGCTCAGAGACCCTGCCTCTGACAAAGGGGCTACAGAGAGTGCAGCAGAGTGTACAAAATATTTCCAGCCATTAGAAATCCAGGCCTTATTCGCCAATCATTATAGCCTTAGAGGAGGGGGGGAAATCTTAAGATGATATTTAATGGAAGTTAAGGAGCAAACTGATTTTGTGAGTCTCTTGTCTTTAGCACCCTGCGGATCTCTTGTGATGACTTTACACAGATAAGGGAAATGCAGGCACTGGATTTTATTGCAATGATTTGTGCTCACATCTGTGCCGTGCGTGGAATTGCACGTTGTCTTAGAGTAGATATTTCAGAGCTTGACGGTGCCTCATTCAGCCAAAGTCAAAAGTTCTTTGCTGTTGATGCAGAGGCTCCAAAATGCTTTCTGTTCTCTCCATTCATTTCAGCGCAAGGGACAGTTTCTCATACACAAAGAAGTGGGGTCTTAAAAGTGACTACAGAGCTCTGTGTATGTGGGATTTAGTCTTGGAGTACTTGTGTCCGGTTAAACAATGTGTGTATTTTTTTAAATCAGCACAGTTCTCCAGGGCTGTTTTTTTAAAAAAATGAGACTTTTAAAAAACGAGAGGTCCAGGTAGACACTGTGACACGTATGTAGAAGAAAGCACCTCCATCGGAGGTCAGATGGGTTGGGCATGTGGATAATATCCCCGCCCCCCCCCCCCCCCCGTGAGGCACACAGAGAGCTTATTGAATGTCTAGCAAAGCCCTGTTTGGAGGTGCCTTGTCGTACAGTCTGATTCTCATTGCTTGGGTACATGACCTCATGGGGTTAGATTCAGCAAGGGCAGGGGGAGGGGAAGATGGTGGAGTTAGAGATCACTTAAGTCTGACTGAGTGAACAGACTTCCTAGAAGTGCGCCCCCCCCCCTCTATTGTGTGTGTGTGCAGCTAAACTCAGCCAAATATTGTTTGGTGAGCAATACCGGCCCTGATTCAACGATTTAGGAGGATGCCTCTAAAGAGATTTTGAAATATAATTCTGCAATGGGTTTCTCTATATTCCTCCCCAGAGAGTGTTCTTTTCATTTAGAAAAGAGTCCAGTAGCACCCTTAAGACTAACCAACTTTACTGTAGCATAAGCTTTCGAGAATCGCCGTTCTCTTCATCAGATTCTTTTCATTTAAAACACCTAATGTTTACATGTTTTTAAATAACGCTTCTTCACTTACAACAATCCAATTTCTTTCTGAATTTCAGCGTTAGATGTAGGAGTGCAGAATTTGCATCCAGTTCCCAAGTAAGAGGGGCATAATCCCCCTACCCCTTTTCAGAGAGGAGGGTGTGTTTCTTGGTAGAAATACGTACCTTGCAATAATATATTCTTTGCAAAACAGGCACTGGCAAACTGGTTACTTGTAGTAATGTCTTTAAAAGTTCCTTCTGGGTCCCTGTGAAATCTTTCTTCCCTCATCCACTCTGTTCTAATGTCCCTGTCCTACGGAGTGGTCGCCTGCGCTGTTGTGCATCAGCAGGACTTTGAATTTCTTCACACGCTTCCAGCCGGACTGGCAAGAAGAGCACCTTGGAACATGAACAGAGTGCCTCCACCCACCCACCCAGGCTGCTTCCATGAACTGAGGATAATGGGGCAGGGGTGGTCATGAATGGTGTTTAGACAAATAAGAGCCTCCCCCCCCTTCTAGAAAGCGAACAGTACCGGTGCCCAAAGGGGCTGTATAGCAAATTGTACCCATTCTTGCTCACCCCAAGGCCAGATGGCTCACATACCTTGTACCGTTGGGCAGGAATGTGTTCCCCCCGGGATGGGTTACAGCCTGAAAATTAGGCTAACGTAAACATCCTTTTTAGCCTGGTTCCTGTTAGTTGACTGCAGGAGTGGGAGGGAGGAAGCCACCCCCCAAATGGATCCTCTCTGCAGTCCTCTTCACACACACGCAGCCCAAAGAGCTTCTGTATATAGAAGAACGTTTCCCCCCAGCTTCGCTGAGCCCTTGGAATATATAGGCTCTGCACATGCTGACGGTACTTTATAAACAATAAATAACAGTAATACTTTCCTACTTGGGTATTACAAGGTTATTTGGGGTCTGTGAGAAGTATTTTGTTTTGGTTTCTTTATTTTAAGCCGGTAGGAAATGAGTCCGTGTGTTTCAGTCCAGGTTTTACTCACCAGGAGTGTCATTGAGTGCAATAGCAAAGAGTCCAGTAGCACCTTTAAGACTGACCGACTTTATTGTAGCGTAAGCTTTTGAGAACCACAGCTCTCTTCGTCAGCATATAAATGATTTAAATAAATAAAAATAAAATAATTAGGTGTCTGTGTGAATCAGACCTGGAGTTCTAGCGGGGGCAAGAGGTCAGCAGCAGAAAGGGAATTTTGTGTGTGTGGGTGTTGCACATTTGTTAAAAAATTAAATCTATTACAGTATTTATTCAAGACTAGGTTTTTTCACAGCTATCCCCCCCCCCAAAAAGAGGGGTCATCTTAAATTGGCATACGAGTTACAGTTACGTCCAATAATACCGATTTTTAAGGCAGTTGTCTTACATTCAGGTTTGCCTTCATTTGAATAAATGCAGTGGTGCAGTGAAATTCTCTGCTGAGCAGTAGGCAGCCAGGTGTGTGTGTGTGTGTCTTTGAGTTTGTGTGTAGGTATAGGGGGTGCTTGATTCTGTTTAGCTCCTGCGACGTGGTTTTGCGACCTCCCTTCCGTACCAAAGATTCGTCCTGTTCTCTCGCTACAGCCTCTCCTCCTGTGAGGTTGAGTGGTGATCCCACCCCTTCTCTGATCTTTGATCCAGTTATCTTTCCAGATCCCAGCAGAGCAGTGGACAGTTCATATTGGTGACTGAGCGAGGTGTCTCACTGACCCGGCCAGATGCCAGCACTGGCTGCAAACGTAAAAGAATTTTCTGCATATGATCTCAGCTGAAAAGGCAGCAAAGAGGATGGGAAGAATTCCCCCCAACTTCAAGAGGCTGGAATCAGCGCATCAGAAAAATTCAGCAAAAAACATTCATAAGGAAGTCTCTCTCTCTCTCTCTCTCTCTCTCTCTCTCTCTCTCTCTCTCTCTCTCTCTCTCTCATGAATGTGATGAGAAGTTGGAGGGAGTAAAGGCCTTTTGATCTTTAAAAAAGGTTTTAAAAAGTTTACACTGCAAGGTTTTTACTGTACTTTGTGGCCAAGTTTATTCAAAAGTCTTATACCAGTATTTGGTTACATGAAGTTGAGTTGTAGGTGTAACAAACACATTCATTTGAGCACCGCCACCATCAACTAGCTGGGTGTTGGCAAGAGAGCAGCACTGCTGAACTTTACAGGTGGCTGATCGGTTAGCAGGTAGGTAAGTAAGAGGAAAGGAGTCCAAGAACGGAAACAAAGTTTTTGCAACGTGGTGGAAAGTGGAAAAAGTGTTCTGATCCTCCATTCGCTTTAGCGCTCTCGGTTCTGACGACTTCGGCTTTCTTTGCCACAATCCAAAAGAGAAACCACAAGGTAGGAAGGTAGGGTTGCCAGCCTCCAGGTAGTGGCTGGAGATCCCCCGGAATTACAACTGGTCTCCAGGCCTCAGAGATCAGTTCACCTGGGGAAAATGGCTACTTTGGGGGGTGGACTGTATGGAATTATGCCATGCCCAGGTCCTTTCCCTCCCCAAACCCCACTTTCTCCAGGTTTCTCCAGGGTTCACCCCCCAGATCTCCAGGAATTTCCCAACTTGGAGCTGGCAACCCTATAAGGAAGGCCCTTCACCATCCAGGCCTTCGAGTGGGGAAGGACAAAGGATCCCATTTGCTTTGCCTCTAGGAAGTGGCGCCTGAATGTGATTAAGTTGATTTTTGTTTTATACGTTGTAATTTCTACGTGATAGAAACAGATGAGGTTAATGTGAGAAAATGCAGTTTAATAAAAAGCCTCATTACCTGATGCTGAGAGAGATGGGGGAAAACAGACAGACAGACACGCACACGCACACAACTCCAAACACGCTTGATATATATATATATTTTCTTTTAAGCTGGGGCTACAAGTTTTTCCTTCTGGAGGAAAATCTCTCTGAATTTTGTGATCTTGTCTTTGCACATGCTGTGCTTAAATATTAACACCAATTGAGTAAATTGCCTTTTAACTGCTTTTATTTGCTTTCATTAACAGTATAATTTAAAAGCTCTAGAATTTGCATGGAACCTGTTGTGCAGGGCAAGGGGGGGGGTGCTGGGGTGTGTTTGCACGTGCACATGGGGACATTAAAAAAATTAATTGCAGGGAAACAGGCCTTTAAAGGCAGGCCACAGAGCAAGCAGGCAATGAAAGATAGGCTAACTGCGTGTGTCGAATCACAACTCCACCCCCTGGAGTTTGCGTCTGGGATATTGGAAAGTTTCACGAAAATTCCAGAACTGCTGAGCAAGAAAGGTCGGCCGAAGATTGTGGCGATTTGGTGCTGTTGCTACGAGGGAAGTAGACATTTGACTAGTCCAGAGGCAAAACCTCAAGCAGGGACTGGAGCATCAAGTAGAGTTGCCAGCTCTGGGTAGGAAAATTCCTGGAGATTTGGGGAATAGAATGTAGGGAGGGTGTGGTTTGGGGAGGGCAGAGACCACTGCAGGGCATAATGCCACAGAGTCCACCATTCAAAGCAGCCAGATTAGTTTGGGGAACTAATCTTTGTAGTCTAGAAGTCAGTTGCAATTCTGGGAGGCTTCTCGGCCCCATCTGGAAGTTGGCAACCGTTGCATGGCTATATGTCTCAGGGAACTGAAACTGGGACCCTAGAGTTGCCAACTCTGACATAGGAAATTCCAGAAGATTTAGGAGTAGTGCCTGGGGAGGTGGTAGACTTTGGGAGGGAGCTCAGCAAGGATGCGATGCCATAGAGTCTGCCATTTTGGTGTAGTGGTTAAGAGCGGCAGGACTCTAATCTGGAGAGCCAGGTTTGATTCCCCACTCCTCTGCTTGAAGCAAGCTGGGTGACCTTAAGTCAGTCACAGTTCTTTTAGAGCTCTCTCAGCCCCACCCACCTCACAGGGTGGTTGTTGTGGGGATAATAACACACTTTGTAAACTGCTCCGAGTGGGTGTTAAGTTGTTCTGAAGGGTGGTGTATAAATCGAATGTTGTTGTTGTTATTTGGAGCTGCCATTTTGTACAGGGGAACTAATCTCTCCAGTCTGGAGAGCAGTTGTAATTCCAGGAGAACTCCAAGCACCTCTTGGAGGTTATTAACTCCACTGGGCTCTGGAGCACAGTGACTGAAGGCTCGGAAGCTGGCAAGCCACTGCACCCAAAGAAGTGGAGGAAGATGGACCCCAGACAGAGACAAGGGATGGGAGAGGCTGCGTTTAAAATGTGGAGATATGAAAGCTCCTCAGTTTCCTGTAGTTGATCAGAAACAAGACGGCGAATCTTTTGTTTCAGGTTTCTCATCAAATACTTGAAGGAGTCTAGAACCCGTGCTTGCAGTTTGCAGCAACAGCCCTGTATTTTAGGACAGGGTCCCCTGGGAAGTTCTTCAGACAAAGAGAGCTGTGCGAGAGCACCTGTGCATCACCTGTTCATTTAAAATGGGGCTTGTGCTGGGTCCCTTCTCAGCAGGTGGGCCGTTAGCATCCCCGTTTCTTTGCAGTCAGTATCGAATTAGTGAGTTCCCCAAGTACCTGAAATTTTGCCAGCGCTGCCCTGGCAGCCGGCCAGAAAAGACACGGTGGTTCGAGTTGCCACATCATGCCACATCGCACAGCCCCTTGTCGACTGATGTGCACAGTGCTGTGTTGTGACCCTTCTGCTTCCTCTTGTTTATCGCAAAAAGAGTCTGAAATGGAGAGAGCCTGTTTGTTCGTTGTAGGTTTTGGAGGGCAAAGCTGTTAGCCTTTAAAACTCCAGCTTCTAAAAATTCAACCGATCCCTGGGCCCTTGGCCTTGCTTTTTAAATGCTCTCCCCCCCTCCAGTCTGCGAAAGGCCTTGGCACGGCTGCCTAACCGCGATGTCCTTCCAGGCAGTAACGTTAACTGTATTGTTCAGATCCTGAGATTACTCTCGATTAACATAAAAAAAGTTTCCAGAATGGTTTTGCTTGGGCCTGTTGCTTCTTTCTGTACAGATTTTTTTCCAATGTGGTTTTGGAATTGGAGCCAAATCAAACATTATGAATGAGCTTTACAGAGACCACCACCATGTAATATTGAGAACTCCTGCGGGACTGAGTCCGAACAAGCGAGTTTGACACCTCTGTATCTGGCGACTCTTTGCCCTGGAACCACACAGGTTTTGGTGGGGGGAGCTGCAATTTATTCACTGATTTTGTAGGGAGTTTGGCATCAGCCGGAGTAAACAGATCTCCCCCCCTACCCCCCTGGCTCTGCACCGGTCACATTTTAAAGGGAAGTATTTTGAGAAGAATTCTTGCAGCGATTAATCATAAGCAATTTGTTTCTTTCCCCTTTCAATACAAAAACTGGTTTGGAAAGGGAGAGAGATGGCATAACGTTCTTGCAGAATTCCCTTCAGTATTGAGGCTGGCGGCCCTGATTATTCCAAGAGAGAAACTAACAGTTACGCTCTGGAAGTCCTTGTTACTTGCTGAAGTGACTGGATTATTTCTGAAACCACAGTGTATCTGTCCAGCTCTTATGAAGATCAGATCTTTTACTTGGATAACCGTGTTAGTCTGTTGTAGCAAAATAAAACAGAAGTCAGGCATCACCTTAAAGACGAGCAATATTTATTCCAGCATGAGCTTTCATGAGCCAAAGCTCACTTTTTTCAGATGCCATATGAAGGAATATTTTTGGAATTTTACAGTTAAACTTTTGGCAAGTGTATCCCATCAAATTAAAGAGAGACCCTTCAGAGCACGTGCGTATGAGGGAACCGGAACCGCCCTTGAGGTCCAAGCTGGATGCGGCCGGACTTGTGGTTGCAGTTTTAATGCAAAAGTTCAAAGCCAAAGGACTGATTTGAGCTTTCGTGGTTTCTGCTTCTTTGCCGTGTGCAGCGGCTGGCCAGAGAGCTGGCTGGAGAGGTCCCCAGCCAGTGAGGGTGGTGGTGGGGGGACCTTTTTCATGGTGCACCAGCTGTCTGCTTGGGGTCAGCTGGCCGTCCCTCCGCTCAATGAATGAGAGTTCCTGTAAGGGCCAGAGCAGAACCGCGGCCATAAGCGTTCTCTGTCCTAAGTCCTTGACTTCAGAATTAAGCCTTGGATCGGAATCTGACTCACATCCAGAAGGCAAGTCCTGCTGTGTTGAGCAGGTAGAAGGCCAGACCTGTCCTGTTTGTACTGTGCGTTATGTGCCGTTAAATTGCTTCCCACTCAAAACACCCCTATGAATTAACAGCCTCCAAGACATCCTATCATTAATAGACTTGCTCAGATCCTGCAAACTGGAGGACGTGGCTTCCTTTATTGAGTCCAGCCATCACGTTTTGGCTCTTCCTCTTTTCCTACTGCCTTCCATTTCTCCTGGCATTATGGACTTCTCCAGAGAGTCTTGTCTTCTCATGATGTGACCAAAACACAATAGCATCAGTTTTGTCATTTTACTTCTAGGGAGAATTCAGGCTTGATTGGATCTAGAGCCCCTTTATTATTTGTCTTTTTGGCCATCCAGGGTTTCTGTAAAACTCTCCTCAAGTACTACATTTCAAATCAACCATTTCTTCCGCGGTCATCTTTCTTCATTGTCCAACTTTCCCATGGGGAATACCATAATACGGGTTATCTTGTTCTTGATCCCTAGCGACACATCCTGATCTTTAAGGATCTTTTCTAGTTCCTTCATGGCTGCTTTTCCAAGTCTGTTTGTACTAGGGCCAAACTCTGTCTGATAATGAGGTAGACTGCCCCTGAATATGGGGCTGTGGACAGATGCAGAGGGTGATGCTTTCTCTTGCTCTCTGGAGTTGTTGTGAGGGTCTTCGCACATCAGTGCTAGTCTATGGTGTTGAAGCTCTCTTTGGACCAAGCTTGCCAAAGTGTCAGAGTTGAAAGGAAGCGAGGAACCTTGGAATCTTCTCAGGACTGTGAGAAACTCTAGCCAGTTGGTGCATAACATGATGCAGTTCTTCTGAGGCAAGCCCATTCCTGCCAGTAGCCCCTCTTCTGTATGCAAGCCCCCTCCAGAAACAAAAATCATTGGAAGGATCAGGGTCTTCCTGAGACCCAGGGCTTTTTTTCAGCTGGAACGCAGTGGAACGGAGTTCCGGCACCTCTTAAAAATAGTCACATGGCAATCTAAACTCCCGTCTGTCTGGAGATCAGGGGGCGGGGCCACCGGCCATGTGACCATTTTCACTGAGAGCGATTTAAACTTTAAAAAACGCCCCCCCCCCCCCGTTCCAGCTGACCCAAAGTGACATCATTGTGCGGTCCTGAGTTCCACCACCTCTTTTCCCAGAAAAAAAAGCCCTGGTCAGTAATGCTTAAGGCGCACCCCCTTGGCTGTGTGAATGCCACATACCTCCTTTGCATGGGCATTCTTTTCTTAGGCCGCTGTTGCTGGAAAGCAGAATAAAATAATAGGAAGCAAGCAAAGCTTTCCCTTTTGCCAGTCACTGAAGCTTTTTGGAGAGGCCTTGGAAACTGGAGCTCCTTCCGAGGAGTTGACCCCTCCCTTCTTGCTAATACTGAATGAAGAGCGATGTGTGATTTCTTGCCGGTCACTTGCGGAGAGCACGCTAACCCACCATCCCCTCTTCAAAGAGAACCTCGGATCCAACCAAGTGTGGGTCAGCCTGTGAAATGCCTCTCTGCTGATGAGGCACTCCGTCACTGCTGTTTAGACCTTGTCCTGTCGCCCCATCTTGTTCTCTTGCCTTTTGATGCATTGTTGAGACATGAAGTCTCCGCTTGGCATTTGGAAAAGCAGTGTGGGGCAGTGGTTAGAACACCAAGGAGTGCCTGGTTCAGACCTACTTTCTGCCTTGAAGTTTACAGGATGACCTACGTTGCAGGGGTGTTGTGAAGATCAAACGAGGGAGGGAAGAAGAATGTACTAGATGGACGCTGGTGTGGCTTCTTGGAAGACATCGTGGGGAAAGAATTTAAGGGTCTTTAGGGTCACCACCTTTTTGCTAAAGAAATTCAAGTGCAAAGAGCAGTCTCTTTTAGTGCTTGAAGGAATTATAGTCCCCCCTCCCTGCTATCTTGTTAGCTCCCTTCTGTTTCACTAGAATCCTGGGAAATCTTGACCCGTTTTTCAAGCCTGCTTGCCCGGAAGGGATCTATCTTCCTTGGCCTGTCTGGAAAAAGGCTTCCTAACGACCAAGTATTAAGGTTTCATTAATCAAAGACACTTCCACTGCCCCTTTACAGAAACACAACTGCTTTGGCTGTCTTCTGCTGACAGCTTGTTAATTTATCTTCCCAGAGACCAGAGGGAGAAGCGAAGCCTGTCTCTTGACCACTCGTGCTACACAAACTTCAGTGCCCCTTGCTTCTCCGCTGGGATGCGCCTCGTTCAGGGAGCTTTTCCTTTAGGGATTTTAACTCGTCCAGCTGGCAGGTGTCTTTTTGGCTCCCCTCAAGGCTCTGTCACCACCTTCATCTCTTCCCCACCTCACCCCACCCAGCACAAAAACGTCGATTTGCTGCACCTCCCTTCATTTTCCGAGCTCATTTCTGTCCTTACTGTTCGTCAAACAGCCCAAACAAATGCAACTGGCTGTGGAAGAGCTTCTTTTCTAAAGCTCCATTTCACCTGGGCAGGGGGATTGCAGATGGAAGAGGGTCTTGAGAACTCCCTAGCCACTGCAGAACTGTGGCTCCCTGGGGAGAAACCAATTTAGTTGCATCCCAAGAGTTTGAAGGCTTCCCCCCCACACACACACCTGATGCTCGGTCCTTAAGGGTTGGATCCAGCCAGCTTTCCCCCCCAGTACTGACAAATTACCTCCTTATTGCCCCCCCCGGTCCCATATGACTTTTGTCCAAGTAGATCCCATGATTTGTAATGTAGCTTTCTTGGTGGACAAAGTGGACCTCTTCTTCCATTTCTCATGAGTAGAAAATCTGACTGGATCCAACATGAACTTTGTCATGGCTGTCAGGAAACAGCGAAGATTTTCTCCCAATCTCCGTCTTTGCTTGGAGATCTTTTGAAAAGGGTAAATATATCCCGTTGCTTTGATCTTCTGTCAAATGGAAGTTTTAGGCATGTTGGTCTTGGGAGTGCTTCGGATTAGCCGTAACCAGTTCGAACTCCTGTGATGTTCTGTATTATTTTTTAAAAGATGTCCCGTTGAAGAAAGCTTTGTCACATTCACAGAACCTTCTAGAAAGCAGTTCGGGAGGACAGCGGTTTGACTCAACTCCTTTCGGAAGGGAGGTAGGCCCGCCTCTGGAAAAGGTGTCTTAAAAACTCAGCTGCAGCCATAATATATATTTGACACTTTAATGGTATAGGAGAGGGCTGTGTTCTCATCGGAGTGCCCTTCCCCTTGGTGTCCACTGACATCTGCAGAGCAAAGATAGATTTATTTTTTTTATAAGGCATTAATTTCAACACACGAGCTGTTTCCTTGCTGCTAATTAATCCTTTGTAGTTTAGTAGCTGATGAAATCATAGTTCTATGAAATTTTAATCCATGGGTGGTAGAGACGTAACTGACGTTATCATAAGACCCCAGGTGTGCGCTCAGAATAGGCTTGTGGAATCTATTGCATATTTGATTACCTTATTATTTTTTTTTTAAAAAGCAAATCTGGATCTAGGACATGCACGCCTGCTTCTGGGGTTTTTTTCCTGGCTAGGTATTTACTTAACTTTTCGTCTGCTAGACAACAGCTGGGAGGAAGGTGTGTTTGTGTGTACAGAAGAAAATGTTGAGAGTTTGTGTGCCACTGGAGCAAATGATGTTGCCAGGTGGGAAGGGCTAATGAGAGTTTGGCGTTGGAAGAAGAGGGAGGACCAAAGAAAATTCTCTTGGCAGAATCACTCGAGGTCGGTTGATCTGTTGTGGTCCAGCACAACCGTCCCAAATGAGACTGGCATAAAGGAGCGACTCTTTGGGGGAGAGTTTCATTGCATGAATATTTGACTCAGTCTTCCCGCTACAGATAGTGGTGGGGTGAGATTTATTTATTTATGCCATTTATTGTCCGCCTGTCTCTCTGAGGCTCAAGGCAGATTACACAGCATAAGTCAATACAATCAATAGCTGGGACGTTCAGTAAACAATGCAAATGCCAGTTGGCAGAAATTTGAAAACAAACCGGAATCTGTAAGGAGTTGAAACAGTGCATAAGCAATTTGAAACTTAACATATTAAAAAATGCAGAAACTACCTAGAAGGATCATAATTACAGCAACAGATAGCACACAGTAGTGTAGTCTACAGTCTCTGTCCCCTTACCAGAGCATCTCTCTGAACCTTGCACTACAGCCTTATTACCTGTGTACAAAAGCCATCTTAAATAATTCCATTTTGCACAGTTTGGGGAAAGCCTGGAGAGGGGGAGCCCACCCAACCTCCTCAGAGGGCACGGTCCACCTTCAAAACAATGGCTCGGGTCAGACATCATATAAAACTAGGGTTTGTGAAATCAGGATTCAGCTCCCAGATTGGCATTGAAATCCATGTTTGCCTTGAAAAATGTTATCTTCTCTCTGGCTTTATTCATTCAAGCCTTGATTACCTTAAGATAACTATGGTTAGTGCCCTGCCAATCCCGATCTCGTCAGCTCTTGGCAGGGACGGCCTTGGTGGGTAATCGGATGGGCGACCTGCAAGGAAGACCAGGGTTGCAGAGGCAGGTGATGGCAAACCCCCTCTGTTCGTCTCTTGCCATAAGTCAGCTATGACTTGATGGCACTCTCTACCACCTCCAGCTATGGTTAGTATGATTGTCTGAATGCAGGCTGCTCCACTGTCTATGGTTAGTTTGCTCACATCCAACCAGGGTCAGGATTTGAAGCTAATGTCTTAACCACAGTTAGTCTCAACTATGGTTTTCTTTCATGGTTGTACCCTACCTCTATCCCTTCTAGGCAACAGGGAGAAGGAAATGAAACCAGCATTTATCGAGGCAAGCCATGATTTGGGGGATTATCTGTGAGCATAATCCTGGTTTCACAAATTAGCCATAGTTAAAATAAATGATAGCTTTGTGCTTATGTATGAATCAAGTCTCTGTAGCCTAAGAAGGCAGCACGAAAGAACAGGGCAGGTCCGAGCCAGGCAGTCTGCATTCGGACCACACAAAACATAGTTAAGAATAACTGTGGCTAATAAAATAGCTTTAGATCCTGAGTGGACAGTCCTTAACCAACCCTAGTTAGTGAAGTGGCTTGCATTCAGACAATCATAACCATAGCTAATGTAGTTAAACCATGGTTTTGTATGATGTCTGAAGTGAACCAATATGTATGTAAGTTAATTTATTGTGTGAATTTCTTGAATAATGTCAAGAGAGGTTTAGTACATCCCCCTCCTTGCGTTCTCTTGGTGTGCACATGCTTTCTCTCACATACACTCATGCCCCATGGGGAGGGTCAGTGGGTGCAATTCTGAGATGTGTTGCCAAATGGTACAAAGGGATGGGAGGCCTCCCATATGACGCTGCCTCTTAAGTTTTGTTTGAGAATTTCAATCTAGTTACATTCGAGACGGTAAAGTTACAAGTTGGACGATGAAGAAAGCTGACAGGAAGAAAATGGATTCATTTGAAATGTAGTGCTGGAGGAGAGTTTTGCAGATACCGTGGACGGCCAAAAAAGCAAATAAGTGGGTACTAGATCAAATCAAGCCTGAATTCTCCCTAGAAGTGAAAATGACAATACTGAGGCTATCGTACTTTGGTTACATCATGAGAAAACAAGAATCTCTGGAGAAGTCAATAATGCTAGGAAAAGTGGAAGGCAGTAGAAAAAGAGGAAGACCCAAAACGAGATGGCTGGACTCGATAAAAGAAGTCACATCCGCCAGCTTGCAGGATCCGAGCAGGTCTGTTAATGATAGGACATTTTGGAGGTCTTTCATTCATAGGGTCACCATAGCTCAGTTGATGGCACGTAACACACACACACATTTTGAGAATCTGCTGCTGGAGAAAGCAGGGGAGTCCCTGGATTGGGGCGTTGTGCTGTGAGAGGGGGACGTCAGTCAAACTCACCATCTGAAACTCTTTGTCTTTTTAAAATCTGCAGTTGAACAGGATTTGCCCCTGTGGGGATCGGTTTGTGTTTCTGGCCTTTTTGAGAAGCAAGGGGAGTCATCACTTGGTGGCTGCCACTGGGGTTGCCAGACTCCAGGCAGTGGCTGGCGATCTCCCGGAATTACAACGGGTCTCCAGGCCACAGAGATCAGTTCACCTGGGGAAAATGGCTACTTTTGGGGGTGGACTCTATGGAATTATGCCATGCCAAGGTCCTTTCCCTCCCCAAACCCCTCTTTCTCCAGGTTTCTCCAGGTTTCGCCCCCCAAATCTCCAGGAATTTCTCAACTTGGAGCTGGCAGCCCTAGCTGCAGACAATAAATGGGCGAGAAGGACCAACGATCTCCAGGGCTATAAGACAGCTGCATACCAGACTCGTCTTGTCACCATCAGATGCAACAACTAAATAAGATACCCATGTTTGGAAGCAGCAGGGGCCACAGTCTGGGAACAAGCTGGGGAGGTCTGTCGCCTTCTCGCTCTCCCGGTAAGCTTCCCGGAGGCATCTTGGGCTGCCTGCTGCTGGAAGCAATCCTAGCCCGGCTAGGCCTTGGATCCGATCCAGCCGAACCTCTCTTTCTTTTTGCCCTCGTATGAGTGGCTCCCCAATTTCTCTTGGGTGTGTATATCATATGATGTCAAGTCACTTCTGACTTATGGCGACCCTATGAATGAAAGACCTCCCAAATGTCCTATCATTAACATTTCTGCTCAGATTATTTATGGCTGAATCAATTATGGTGGTGATGTTCTTCCTCACTTTGAAAAATGTGGAAAATGTGGTGTAATGTGCTACTAGGAATACCAGACGTTGGGTGTATTTTTAAACTTGGAACTGGTGAACTGCTTATTATTTCTGAATTGGGAATCAAAACATCTGAATAATTGTATCATGGCCCTGGCAGAAAGGATCTACGTTTAAGGTCGTTTTTTTCCTTTTTAAAATAGCTGCTTGCTTCTATTTAATTCTTTTTTTGCCCTTGATTTTTTTAGTTCCTGTTGCTTGTATTGTAATGCTTATTTTATTTCATTTATATCTTGCCTTCTTCCCCAGTGTTCTCCTCTCCTTCATTTTATCGTCATAACAACCACGTGAGGTAGGTTAGGCTGAGAGTCTGTGCATCTGATGAAGAGAACTGTGGTTCTCGAAAGCTTATGCTACGGTAAAGTTGGTGAGTCTTAAACACGGCTTTTTTTCTGGGAAAAGAGGTGGTGGAACTCAGTGGTGGAACTCAGGATTGCACAATGACGTCACTGTGGGTCAGCTGGAACAAGGGGGGAGTTTTTTAAAGTTTAAATCGCCCTCGGCAAAAATGGTCACATGGCCGATGGCCCCACCCCCTGATCTCCAGACAGAGGGGAGTTGAGATTGCCCTCCGCGCCGCTTGGCAATCTAAACTCCCCTCTGTCTGGAGATCAGGGGGTGGGGACACCGGCCATGTGACCCTTTTCAAGAGGTGCCAGAACTCTGTTCCACTGCGTTCCCACTGAAAAAAAGCCCTGGTCTTAAAAGTGCTACTGGACTCTTTTCTATTTTGCTACTACAGACTCACACGGCTAACTCCTCTGGATCTATGTCTCATTACCAGTGCTGATTTTTCCACACCCACCACCCCTCTGCATACCCACCTTATCCTATCACACCAGTTGTTGTCATTCACCAGCTATTGTCATTCGGCATCTGAAATCACTCCACTCTCCAAGAGCTGTATCTGAAGTGAGCTGGGACTCATGAAATACCACAAATTTTGTTAGTCTTACAGGTGCTACTGGACTCTTGCTCTTTTCTACTGCTACAGACAGACTAACATGGCTACCCATCTTGATCTAGATCCTAGTCTGGCACTGTAACCCCTATACAACACTGCCCATCAAAGCAATGATTGGCCCTCTGGAGTCAGTGTGCTTTTTTGCAAAATAGAGTGTGTGTGCACATGCATACATGTGTGTGCATGTATATGACACACAGAGTGAGAAATTATATAATATATTGGTGTTGCAAGGTGCCCAAAGAACCTCAGAGATGCTTTGGTAGACCACTGAATTAGTGCTGGTTATTCCAAACAAGAGGGCATTTTGTCTCTGCAGATGCTGGAATATATTAACCCCTTGCTGTTTGCACTTCCTGAGCTCCTGATAAACTGCATTAGCACTTGAGCATTGCTGAATCCCTGTTTCCACCACTCTGGGCTGTTGCTGAGGAGCCCTGGCAAGTGGCAGGTTCTTGACTCGGCAGGTTAACCCTTTAGCAACTGCCACCGCAGCTAGTCTGCCCAACGGCAGAGGTAAAAGGAAGCTTCAGGGGCGACGGGGAGCAAACGGTTACCTGCTGAAGCCCACAGGTGTCATTTGGACTTTTCAAAGCTTCCCAAATGCGTCTTGAGAACGGTCACTGAAAAATCTGACTCCGGAGTTGAAAAGGAAAGCGGGGGGGGGGGGGGCAGTTTCATTGCCCAGGTCTTAGTTCCTGTTTAGGGGACAACGTATATCTGGCAGTGCTATGAGAGGTGGCCTACCATGTTGATGATTGATTACTTGAGTTATGGAATAAGAATAACACATGGGATGACAAAGGAGTTCCTCAGGTGCCAGATAAGGAGTGCTGGGCCCCGTTGCACGTGATATTCTTCTCTGGATGCAGCTGCTTGCTCCAGTCGTGTCCCTTTTTCTTGTCCTTCAAGGAACTCCTGCTTCTGGGGAAGGCTACGGCCGCTGCTCTGGAGCCAAGGGTTCTCTGTCAAATTGGCAGCGACCAGCCCCCTTAAGCAGGCTTTTGTATACCTTTGCAAGACTCTGTTGTGTCCCGGAATAAATATATATGTGCAGTGTTTGTGTGTGAATCTAAAAATGGCAGGAGTGTTACCTTTTGATTCCCTTCAGGGTTGCAAAGATTTTCAGTTCCCCACTGATCCAACCCGTAATGTGCTTCTCTGAGCTCTTAAAAATTCTCATTTCAAGGCGAGTGAGCAATTAATGAATATTGAACAAAGAAATTTGTTTTGGAACCAGGACATTAGAATACATTAGAAGTGGAGAAATCCAAGCAGCCCTATCTGCTCCTGCCAATTTTCTCTTTCCTGGTGAATGACGTTACAGTCCGTGGGACTAAGCTTCTCCTGGCAGGTGGGGTTTTAATAGCTGCTGTTCGCTTGATGCTGGACGCGTGTCGAATAGGGCAGCTTCCACTAAGCCCAAATTCTGGCTATCTCCCCCCCCCCACCGCCCCAGCTTCTGTGAAATTGCAGTATCCACTCAACGTGCCCTATGGTACATGATATGTCTTTCAGCACATTTCCTCATCTCTTTGGAAGGATGCCCATGCTGCATAGGCCATGCATGCCCACAGGTCGAGCAAGTTGCACGGCCCAGTTCTCTATTCCACAGACCAAAATTGGATGGGGGGTTACCAACGAGTGGCAAAAGACAGTAGCAAAAGACAGCCACAGGAACACAGGCTTGCATTGCTGGACTAACTTATTAAGTTCCTCTGTGAAGAGTCAAGCGAATGTAGCCGTTGAGTCTTTCAGAGGTCTCCACTGAGCATGCAAAGGGGACGGAGAAGATTCTGGAGTCATCCCTTGCTCTAGTGGAGGCGTCAGGGAAGGTAGCTTAATTGTTTTTCTAGCTTAACAACTCTACTTGTGACCTAGGTAGGAACAGGGTCGCCAGCCCCCTGCAACTCTACCGCAGCAGTACCAATTAATCAGAGCCAGGCTACAAGTGATGCCTTACACAGGTTGGACACTTGTCAGCTTCCCTCAAGTTTTGATGGGAAATGTAGGCATCCTGGTCTTACAGCTTGGCTCTCCATTACAGCGGCAAGACGAGGACGCCTACATTTCCCATCAAAACTTGAGGGAAGCTGACAAGTGTCCAACCTGTGTCAGGCGTCACTTGTAGCTTGGCTCTCAGTCAAGTTGGAAAGGCCCTCTAATTTTGGCTGCTTCTGGTGATGATGCCATGAAACGTAGTGGGCATACAATGAGAGCCAGTTCTCTAACGTGGGATATCATATGGGCCCCGTTTTGGGAGCTCAGTCTCTGCTGTGGGAGCCCTTCTGTCCTCTATGTCATGGATACCACGTCTGGTCCTGGGTCTTGAAAAAAGACAGCAAAGCAGAGACATGACGGAGGTTTATAAATATTATGTATGGGGTGAAGAAGGTGGATCGAGGGAACTCTTTCTTCCTTTCCCAGGGTACTAAAACTTGGGGCACCCAATGAAATTGCTGGGAAATAAGTTCAGGACAGACAAAAGAAGATACTTCTTTACCTGATGAGTAATTAAACTGTGGAGTTCACTACCAGTGGAAGTAGTGAAGGACATGAGCTTCTAACAATAATCAGAGCTGCTGTAGCATAGTGGTTAAGTGGTTGGGTTGTGAATCAGCACTTCGTTGGTTCGAGTCCCTCTACTGCCATGAGTTCAGCAAGTGGCCTTGGGGCAGCCCCTTCTCTCAGTCTAGCTCCCCAGCTGTATTGTGGGGATAATAATAACACTGACTTTATTCCCTCAGCACTCTTGTCTGATGAGATCAGGCTTACCTGGGCTATCCAGGGCAGGGCGTTATGAGCACAGATAGCTTTAAAAGGAGGTTAGAGTCATAATGGAGAGGCTCCTCAGTAGCTACAAGCCACTGTGACTAAAGGGAACCTCCAAATTCAGAGGCAGTCCACATCTGAGTATCAGTACCAGGATGCGAATCAGGGTCTCTATGCCGAGTTGGTGGCCCTCTATAGAAACAAGGGGGCCTCTTCGTGAAACAGCGTGTGGACTAAATGTCTGATCTGGCCAGCTTCCTTTATGCTCTTATGTTCTTACTGCTGTGCAACAGCTTATGCTGTGGCCTGTCTTCTCCTTGAGAAGGTGGATTTCTCTGTCTTAAGAGGAGTTCTTCACAAGATACTGGCTGAGGCCTGGTCCAGATGGAACACCGAACATGAATGATGGCAAAACAACTGTTTTACATGCTGGAGTTCCCTGGTTCAAACCTCGGCGCCTCCAGATAGTATGTGATACAAAAGACCTTTCTCTGCTTGAAATCCTGGGAAGCTTTTGCTAGTCAGAGAAGACAGTTCTGACCTCGATAGACCAGATGTCTGACTTGCTGTAAGGCAGCTTTGTGTGTTCTTGTTGTGCTTATTTTTTGTAGAACAGATGTACTAAAATTGTAGAGCCGTCTTGCACCCATGCACGCGTGGGCATACATCTAATCTTTAAAACACATAAGGGAAACCAGTGCACCCTAATATCCTCCCACCAGAGTCAAAATCCTTCAAGAAAGTAAAGGTCTTAAGCTGTCAGTCAATAGAAGCTATATCAAGATGTTGCTGGACAATTCCATAACTGTGGTGCCACTTATGAGAAGGCCCTGCCAGTGGCATTTGTGGAACTTACCTCTCTAATAAATGTCACCCAGGGTAGACCCTGCTCAGCTGATCTGACACCTCTGTGGGCAGAACAAGCTCAATTGAATTGGTTCAAAAAGGACTCCATATCCCTTTTAAGGACATCAGTACACACGGATGGTGTGGTGGTATTCACTCTGTTATGGTAGGATGCTTTAACTGGCAGAAATGATCTCTGAACAGCAGAGCAAAATACACGCAAAGCTGCCATATATAGAATCAGACCATCGGTCCATCACGGTCAGTATTGTCTACTCAGACTGGCAGCCGCTCTCAAGGGTCTCAGGCCAAGGTCTTTCACATTCCTCCTGTTTGTTCTCCAGGGTCTCAGGCCAAGGCCTTCCACATTCCTCCTGTATGTTCTCCAGGGCCTCAGGCCAAGGTCTTCCTCATTCCTCCTGTATGTTCTCCAGGGTCTCAGGCCAAGGCCTTCCACATTCCTCCTGTATGTTCTCCAGGGTCTCAGGCCAAGGCCTTCCACATTCCTCCTGTATGTTCTCCAGGGTCTCAGGCCAAGGCCTTCCACATTCCTCCTGTATGTTCTCCAGGGCCTCAGGCCAAGGTCTTCCTCATTCCTCCTGTATGTTCTCCAGGGTCTCAGGCCAAGGCATTCCACATTCCTCCTGTATGTTCTCCAGGGTCTCAGGCCAAGGTCTTCCTCATTCCTCCTGTATGTTCTCCAGGGTCTCAGGCCAAGGCCTTCCACATTCCTCCTGTATGTTCTCCAGGGTCTCAGGCCAAGGTCTTCCTCATTCCTCCTGTATGTTCTCCAGGGTCTCAGGCCAAGGTCTTCCTCATTCCTCCTGTATGTTCTCCAGGGTTTCAGGCAGTCCTCCAGGGTCTCAGGCCAAGGCCTTCCACGTACCTCCTGCCAGGTCCTTTTTAACTGGCGATGCTGGGGATTGAACCAGGGGCCTTCTGCAGGCCGTGCAGAAGCCCTGCCACTGAGCCACAGCTCCTCCCTAAAATGAAAATGTTTTCACGGCATTGCTGCCTTTTTCTCCTTCCTTTTTTGAACCTGCAGCTGACTCCTCGGTCCTGTGAGAAGCTCTATTTTAATCGTCTATGTTTAGAAGTGAGAAGGCAATGGTGACGGTGCAGTTAGGAATTATATTTGATATGTAGCAGTGCCTGGCAAAGCTATTTGAGGCTCATGATAGCTGATGTCACTGCTTGGTAGTAAATAAGAGCGTTCGAGCTCATTGGAGGGAGGAGGGAGAAATCCCTGCCCTGCATGCCGGTATTAAAAGATGTCTGATCTGGCTAATCGGGCCTCTCCCCCTGCCCAAGGTCCAGCACAGACCTGTGACGTGTGCTCTCTGCCCTATGCATATCACAATCCCATCCCATTCATACATACGAGGGTTGCCAAATCTGGGCGGGAAAATTCCTGGAGATTTTGGGGTGGAGCCAAGGAAGGCCAGGGAGCTCCAAAACAGCCCTTTTCCTCAAGGGAACTGATCCCTGTAGTCTGGAGATCAGTTGCAACTGTAGGAGATTTCCAAGTCCCACCTGGAGCTTAGCAACCTTAGTCTCCACCCCTAATACACCCAGTTCTTCCTTGGCTCTGCCTCAGAATGCACGGGTTGCCCCTCCCTAGCTGTGCCCCTAGCCTTCCAGAATCTTCTAGACTCCCTGCTTATGCCTTCTACCCTCTCCTCCTGGCCGTGTCCAGGACACTGGTAGTTTTACAGTCGACTGACCTCACTTGTGGCATTTGAAGGAGAGGGACGGCCCTGATCCTGCACCCAGGTGGCTGTCTGGATCCTGGTCTTAAAATTTCACCTCCACAAAAACTTCTCCCAGGGAGGCTCTTTGGGGGGCTGCTGACACAGGTGAGGGGGAAGCGCCCTCGACTCTGAACGCTCCAGCTTTTTTCCCATTTTAGATGAGCGTAGCAAGGAGGAAGCCCCCCCCCTCCCTCCCCCGTCCAGTCCAGTAATTGGTGCCTCCCCAGGCTCGTTTTCGCTCCTGGCTCCCGATTCCATTCGCTCTTTTGATTTGCAAGCAATCTATAAGATGGGATTTCTTTTTCGTCAGACTGTTTTTCTGTCTGATGACCTTGGACTTCCACCACGTCTGCACTGTAAATTAGATGTGGCATCGCCGCATGTATCTTGATAAAATATATCAGTGGATGAATTGATTTTCATATTGATTTACCGGGGCACGAAACGGAGTTCGTAAGGGAGAGAAAGCAAGAAGAAAACCAGGCCCCCGGCTTCTTAATGGTATATATTAAAGGCACCTCAGAGTTGGCGGAGGGCTACTGTAGGACTGGCCAAGTGAAAAAGGATCCCATTCTACGGCATTAGCTCTCGGTTCAGTCCACGGGCACCTTAACAGAAAAGTGAGTGCTTGGCTGCGGGGATCTGAGAAGCACCATTAAGTGAGACAATTCCATTTCTGCACCAATCAGCACTAAAATTTAGGAGTCAAACTTCTGTCCTATGGAATTTTGTCAGCCTGGATCTGTTTCTGAGCGGCTCTGTCATGTATCCAAACAGTAGTTGAGGGAACATCAAAAACATCTGACTTTTCTCCTACCCCGCCCCTCTGTCCCAGAACATAGAAATCCATTCCCTGTACCTCATTCTGAAATAATTCAGAGAACTCAGCTCAGTTGGCAATATAAGTTTACTGCTTTTGAAACCAGGCTTTAATTCTTCCACAAGCCATGACTTTAAACTCTTCTGAAGCTGCTGCTATGTTATGTGCTGCGATTTGAAATCTTGGTTTATGGGTCTCTGGCTCCAAAGGTTACTTGGTTCCAAGAGCTCCCGATAGATTTCAGATCTCAAAATCATAATTAGGGTGACAGCACAAAATAGCAAACATAGGAGGCCTCAGTTTTGACTGGAAAAGAGGGAGTTAACTCGTCATCCTCTAGAGCTGTAGTTCATCCCCTTGGGGAAAGGTAATGGTGGAGAATGCCCTCAAGTCATAGCTGCTTTACGGCAACCCCTGGTGGGATTTTCAAGGCAAGAGATTAACAAAGGTGGTTTGCTATTGCCTGCCTCTGCAACTCTGGTCTTCGTTGGAGGTTTGCCATCTAGTTACAAACCAAAGTGAACCCTGCTTAACTTCTGAGATAAGATGAGATCAGGCTCACCTGGGCTACCCAGGTCAGGGCAAAACGAAATCCTGCCCTCAAGTCATAGCTGACTTACGGCGACCCCTGGTGGGGTTTTCAAGGCAAGAGACTATCAGAGGTGGTTTGCCATTGCCTGCTTCTGCAACTCTGGTCTTTGTTGAAGGTCTCCCATCCAATTACAAACCAAGGCTGATCCTGCTTAACTTCTGAGATAAGATGAGATCAGAGTTTCATCTTAAGGTAACATGTATGTTTTGGGGTTGGGAGGCAAAGGCCACCTCCAGTGAGATGTCTGAGTTCAACATAATGGCATAAGAGAGGGTTCTTTGAAAAGAGTCCTCTGGCCCGTACTGCAGCAGCAGCCATTTACAAAGGAAGAATACGTTCCAAGTTATCGGCTAGTGGTTGGTGTCGTTTGGCTTTTAGTTCTGGTTGTTGTCGGAGGCCTCTTGGGAAGGCTCGCTCCCATTGACTTGCTCAGTCTCCAGAGGCTGCGATACTCCAGGAACGGCACAACCTTTTGAATTGTGACCATTTCACATTGATTTTTACTTGGCTTTTACTGACGGCTCCAAGCCCCTGACCCTGTGGGAGCAGCATCAGTCCTTCGGTACCCATCTTCGACAGGAGAACTACTGAATTATCTGTATTAAACATGGCACTTTTTGCAGTCACTCTGCCTTTCGATTGTGATTTTTAAAAAACCCAGGATCCATATTTGGCAGTAACTGGTGTGGAAGGGGAGGGGGCCACCAGCACAGACCTCGGTCGTGATCTCTTCCAGCTTAAACGGGCCCGGCTTCAGTCTCCCTACCGCTAAAATTCTTGTCAAAACTTCCTGAGAATCCAGCCACCTGAACTACACCATGTAAGCCGAGCTTCATTTCTGAATGAAGACACTGAATGGTCTGGCCTCCTTCGCATTTTTAAAGACATTTAGTGGCTGACAGGGCTTTTTTTCTGGGGGAAGAGGTGGTGGAACTCAGTGGGTTGCCTTCGGAGAAGATGGTCACATGGCTGGTGGCCCCGCCCCCTGATCTCCAGACAGAGGGGAGTTGAGATTGCCCTACGCGCTGCTCAGCGGCGCGTAGGGCAATCTCAGCTCCCCTCTGTCTGGAGATCAGGGGGCAGGGCCACCAGCCATGTGACCATTTTCAAGAGTTGCCGGAACTCCGTTCCCCCGCGTTCCCCCTGAAAAAAAGCCCTTGTGGCTGACCCTTTTAAAAAACCTTTAGAAAGAAAGGGACCTGCCCAAGAAAATGGTAGAGCGTGAGCGGATTGGACATTTGGAGATGGCCTCAGATTGGAGCTGCCTAAAATGGAATCTTGCGTGTGGTTCTGTGTGGCCTAGAGGTAACCTCACCTGTACTGCACCTCTCAGTTTTGTACTACTTTAACCACACGGTGCCCTCTCAAAGGATCCTGGAAATTAAAGGTTTGGAGAAAGGATAGTGGGCATCATCACAAAATGGCTACCAGGGGCCAAGCAAGAATGTTGGGAGGCTCCAAACATCGTGTCGTCTGACAGCACTGTCAGCTGTGTCTGAGCAGACGCAGAGGCGGTTCCTCCTGGGCTCTTCTGAGGCGCTTCCTCAACAGAGAGGGCATGAGATGCTTGGGAGAAGAGATGCCGTTTGATTTCAGTTTCCCCCAAAAGAGGAGGGGTTTCTGCCTTCGTGGCACATGGATAAGTTTTGAGCCGAGAGACATACAAAAGTCTGCGTGACAAGCCATGTGGAAAGGGATTGTCACCCTAACCCATCTCTCTGCCAGAGATGGCAGCAACATTTTGCTAGTCAGTCAGTCAGCGCAGCATGACCCAAATCCCCTTTCCCCCCTGTTCCAGTCAAAACTCAAAATCAGACTTATCCTTAAAGATAAGAAGCAAGTGGGTGCCAGGAAATAAACAGGCAGGTGTCACGGTGCTAGGGGTGTGCAAGGAAAAAACTTTCGGCTTTCTTGTTTCGGGATTACCCGAAACAAGATTCTCTACCGTTAAAGCCGAAAGCCGAAACAAGAATCTCTTTCGGGATTCGGGATTCGGGATTCTTTCGGCATTCTTTCGGCATTCTTTCGGGGTTTTTTTTTTGGGAAAATGCCTCCATCTTTCAGGACGCCTGGAGGAGGCATTTTCCCACCTAATAAGCCCAAAATTGGTGGGGACCTTCCTCTAACCCTTCTCTAACAACCACCCAAGTTTCAGACAGATTGGACTTTGGGGGGCCATGTTATGGCCCCCCAAAGCAGGTCCCCCCATCCTCCCATAAGAAAGCGAAGGAGCAGCATATTGTTAGCATGCTGCTGCTGATCTTTCTTCATTATTTCCTATGGGGAAAAAATGAAGAGGCAGGCTTCCTTTGCCAGGGGTGGCATTTTGCATGCAAAATGCCCCCTTACCCTCAGGGGCCCTTCTCCCACCCCTCCTCCCACCCCCCACCAAGGCTCAGACTGCTCCCACTTGGGGGGGCCATTTCATGGCCTCCCCAAGTAGGTCCTCTCAGCCCCTAAAGTCCACCCCTTACAGCCCCACACAAACCCAATTCCCCCCCCAGCTGCCACACACAGACCCAAATCCCCACATTAGCCCCTCACAGACCCAAATCCACCCCCACCTGCCCCACACCCATAACCCCAGGAACAGGCTGGCAAAGGCCAGCCCTCTCCCTTTGTTCCCTATGCTGGGAACTTCTAAACTCTCTTTCCCTAGGCAATTCTGCACAGCCCAGGGGTGCCACAATGGTGGGCACACTTCTGAGTGCCAGCTGGTCCCTGTGAAAGAGCACCTGAACCACAGACACCCTCCCTCAAATTCCCCCACCACCTACAGAGATGGCTGGCCAGCCAGCCCCATTGTTCCCTATGATGGGAACCAACTGCACAACAAAGAATAAAACAAGAACAACACAAAATAAAGTTTTAATTTTTTTTCCTCCCTTCCAAAGTACAAGTAGGCAAAGCATTATGACACATTACACCAGCAGTCCCCCACACAGAAAAATAACACAACTCACTTAACATCAGAGAATCACAAAGCACGATTCCTGTCAAAAACACTTTATTTCTTGAACAGCTTTAGGTTACACAGCAGGGGGGAACACCAAAGGGCATGGCAGCAGTATCTTACACAAAAATAACACAACTCACTTAACATCAGAGAATCACAAAAGCACAATTCCTGTCAAAAACACTTTATTTCTTGAACAGCTTTAGGCTACACAGCAGGGGGGGAACACCAAAGGGCATGGAAGCAGTATCTTACACAAAAATAACACAACTCGCTTCACATTAAAGAATCACCCCAAAAAATTGCTGTCAAAAGCACTTTATTTCTGTAACTGCTTTAGGAAGGCACCACAGAGCAGGAAAGCAGTGTACTACACAAAAATAACACAACTCACTTCACATCAGAGAATCACACAAACACAATTGCTGTCAAAAACGGTGAAGTGGGTTGTATTATTTTTTGCAGTACATTGCTATCATGCCCTGTTGTGCCCTCCTACTGTGTAACCTAAAGCTGTTCAAGAAATAAAGTGTTTTTGCCAGGAATTGTGTTTTTGTGATTCTCTGATGTTAAGTGAGTTGTGTTATTTTTGTGTAAGATAGTGCTGCCATGCCCTTTGGTGTTCCCCCCTGCTGTGTAACCTAAAGCTGTTCAAGAAATAAAGTGTTTTTAACAGGAATTGTGCTTTGTGATTCTCTGATGTGAAGTGAGTTGTGTTATTTTTGTGTAAGATAGTGCTGCCATGCCCTTTGGTGTTCCCCCCTGCTGTGTAACCTAAAGCTGTTCAAGAAATAAAGTGTTTTTGACAGGAATCATGCTTTGTGATTCTCTGATGTTAAGTGAGTTTTGTTTTAATTTTTCTGTGTGGGGGACTGCTGGTGTAATGTGTCATAATGCTTTGCCTACTTGTACTTTGGAAGGGAGAATATAATTTTTTTAAAACTTTATTTTGTGTTGTTCTTGTTTTATTCTTTGTTGTGCAGTTGGTTCCCATCATAGGGAACAATGGGGCTGGCTGGCCAGCCATCTCTGTAGGTGGTGGGGGAATTTGAGGGAGGGTGTCTGTGGTTCAGGTGCTCTTTCACAGGGACCAGCTGGCACTCAGAAGTGTGCCCACCATTGTGGCACCCCTGGGCTGTGCAGAATTGCCTAGGGAAAGAGAGTTTAGAAGTTCCCAGCATAGGGAACAAAGGGAGAGGGCTGGCCTTTGCCAGCCTGTTCCTGGGGTTATGGGTGTGGGGCAGGTGGGGGTGGATTTGGGTCTGTGAGGGGCTAATGTGGGGATTTGGGTCTGTGTGTGGCAGCTGGGGGGGAATTGGGTTTGTCTGGGGCTGTAAGGGGTGGACTTTAGGGGCTGAGAGGACCTACTTGGGGAGGCCATGAAATGGCCCCCCCAAGTGGGAGCAGTCTGAGCCTTGGTGGGGGGTGGGAGGAAGGGTGGGAGAAGGGCCCCAGAGGGCTGGGGGGCATTTTGCATGCAAAATGCCACCCCTGGCAACACAAGCCTCCCCCAGCTGTCAGTGGTAGAGATGAGAGCAGAGCACCTACTTGGGGAGGCCATGAAATGCCCCCCCCAAGTGGGAGCAGGCTGAGCCTTGGTGGGGGGTGGGAGGAGGGGTGGGAGAAGGGCCCCAGAGGGTTGGGGGGCATTTTGCATGCAAAATGCCACCCCTGGCAACACAAGCCTCCCCCAGCTGTCAGTGATAGAGATTAGAGCACCTACTTGGGGAGGCCATGAAATGCCCCCCCCAAGTGGGAGCAGGCTGAGCCTTGGTGGGGGTGGGAGGAGGGGTGGGAGAAGGGCCCCTGAGGGTAAGGGGGCATTTTGCATGCAAAATGCCACCCCTGGCAAAGGAAGCCTGCCTCTTCATTTTTTCCCCATAGGAAATAATGAAGAAAGATGAGCAGCAGCATGCTAACAATATGCTGCTCCTTCGCTTTCTTATGGGAGGATGGGGGGACCTGCTTTGGGGGGCCATAACATGGCCCCCCAAAGTCCAATCTGTCTGAAACTTGGGTGATTGTTAGAGAAGGGCTAGAGGAAGGTCCCCACCAATTTTGGGCTTATTCGGTGGGAAAATGCCTCCTCCAGACGTCCTGGAAGACGGAGGCATTTTCCCATAGAAAAGCCGAAAGAAAGCCGAAAGAATCCCGAAACGTTTCGGCTTTTTTCTTTCGGCTACCCGAAACGTTTCGGCATTCCCCGAAACGTTTCGGCATTCCCCGAAAGAAGCCGAAACACTTTTGTTTCGGCATTCTTTCGGCATTCTGAATGCCGAAACGCACATCCCTACACGGTGCCTGTGAATGCCACATTGGGGACGAGTGTTCTAATCTCTTCCTTTTTCTTTGCCAGTATTTGTCATTACAAACAGTTAGTGCAGAACTGAAATAACCATGTTCATGAAAATAAGACCAGAGCCGTGTTAGTCTGTACTCACAAAATAGTAAAGAGTCCAGTAGCACCTTTAAGACTAACCAAATTTATTGTAGCATAAGCTTTCGAGAACCAAGGCATCTGATGAAGAGAGATGTGGTTCTCGAAAGCTGACAATGCATCTGACAAAGAGAGCTGTAGTTCTCGAAAGCTTATGCTACAATCAAGTTGATTCGTCTTAAAAGTGCTACTGGGTTCTTTACTATTTCATGAAAATAAAGGCTGCTCCCATAATCTTCTCGTTTTGGCGCATTTGTAAGTGAGGTCTTCCCTCCTTGGGTCCCATAAGCAAAAGAGATATTTTTAAGTATTTGCTTGGCAGATCTCGGCTGACAGTCAATTTGCTTTTATTAAGATAAGCGAGCTTAAATTTAAAAATCTGTTACTTGTATACTGCGTTTGCACAAATCATCATAAAGGATCGATGATGTGTCTGTGTGTGTGTTTTTAAACATATCGGGGAGTTTTTCTCTTTCTCTTGCAGATTATTTTGTCAATTTTTCATTTTTAAAATGCAAGCCTGGAGCCAGGATTCATAATTTTGCTGGTTTCGTGGTGTTAGGCTTGTGCCCTACCAAACCTCTGATAGAGCAACATATTTATAGCCTGATATAAATAAAATCAGAAGGTGCCTATAAAACTGTTATTACTGCAGTACCGAGTTAGCCAAAGCTTGAGCTTTTAGCTCCCTGGCCCTCACATGCTGCAATGAATATTTTATAGGGAAGGAAATACTTAACGTTGGACTCTTTTTATAGTGCTGCTGGTGGTATGATTGGTAACCTTCCAGATCACACGCGCACACCCTTCGATAGCTACATGTCTCTCTTTTGCGGCAGTCACTATGCTGCATTTTGAGGTCTTGATCGGCTGTTCTGCAGCTAGTTTCCAAATCTTCCTGCATGCCGCCTCCTTAATATTGCAGTGAGCACTTTGCCGTTCATCTGGTGCTTAGAGAGTGCAGCGTCTTAGGCATTCCCCGCAGAGACTGATAGTCTAATGGGCACCTCTCAACCATGTGTCAAGATCTAGGAGAAGCACACTGCAGTGCTGAATGGTAATAGAACTCGAACAATGTTCACAGCTTGTTGTGCAAGGAGGCAAAATAGTAGAGTCCAGTAGCACCTTTAAGACTAACCAACTTTATTATAGCATAAGTTTTTGGGAACGACAGCTCTCTTTGTCAGATGAGACAAGTTTTCTATGGACCAAGCTGGCTACTCTAGGGCCTGACTGACAGTGTGAGAACTCTGCCAGCAAATGTCCTACGCTAGTGTCCTTGGATCAACCATCTTCCTCTTTGGGAGGGCCATCTGCCACCTGTAGTATTCTCTATGGCTGGGAAGAGTCACCTGGTCTGAGAAGTCATCTTTTCTAGTCTTCTTAGGCTGCGCACCCTGAGAGGAGGGGCAGCAGTAGTGCAAGCTGGCGGTTAGCCAAAATATTCCTGTTGGCACATTCCTAATTCCCCAGATGTTTCATAATTCCGTTTTTGAGAGTGTGACTTTTAAAACTTGTATTCATTCTATGACACTGGGCACCATGGCTATATATACAGCTGTATATACATCCATAAATGTAGTTCAGGGCACACCTATTGCATCGCATGTGTTGCTTTATATTGACACCCCAGGCAGCCACTAGGTATCTTGCCCTGTTGGACTGGCTGTTAGCTAACGCTGTGGGCAAAGCTAGCAAGCTCCGCTTCCCCCTCCTCTTCCTACATTAACAGCAAATGTTGGAAAGGATTAGTGGGTTGGCTGTAAAATTAACTGGTCCAACAGGTATTTAGCAAATCTGGAGAGCACCGAATCTGTCAGTTGCCAAATAAACTTTTCCTTTCCCCCTCTCCACCCCCCCAATCTTTCTCCCAGTAGCAGCGGGTCTCGCCAAGTGTGTGCGCAAACCTTGAAATGACAAAGCACCCTTTAGTTAATTGCGCGACGGATCGCCCAGAGTTAAAAGTTCTGATTTATATGACTGTAGCTCTAACTGCTCAATAACCCAGGCCTGTAATCTACTTTCATTTCAAACAGAACGGTGATTTATGGGGCGGCATGCCGTTTTAGCTCAGAAATGAGGTGTTCAACATATGCTCTGTTGACATAAATTTGGAATTTATTGCTCTTGTCAAAACTGCCTGTTGGACAAAGGTGCGTATTAAGGCAATAAATGACTGGGAATAGTTTTCTGTCAAATTTCCTAACCATTGTATTCTGTCTATTTACGGGGGAGGAGGGATATATGTGTGTGTGCACACGCGCACTTTAGAAAAATAATCAATTGCCCTAAACTCTGTCCCTCTTTCTGGCTTTGAACCTGTGCAAACTTAGAGGCAAGTTTTCTGCTTCTCCCTCCCCCCCCTTTCTGTTCTCATTAAATACAAAAAAAGGAGCACGGCAGGAGGAGGGGTTGGAATGGGAGCTCATTAAATAAATATAGAAGGCATTTTTATGTGCCATTTTAAGTAGGAGACTTAGAACGCGGGGCTGCAAGCAAATACAGTTTCGTTTACAATGAGATAAACCTTGTGTGCCTCCCCATTATGTTGTGGGCGGGGGGAAGATGAGTAATTGAAGTGGAACAAAGCATGGCCTATAGGCAGTGGCCGAGGAGCCAGGTTTGAGCACCCCAAGTCCATAGACGTCTCTCCTAGGTAGGGATGTGCGTTTCGGCATTCAGAATGCCGAAAGAATGCCGAAACAAAAGTGTTTCGGCTTCTTTCGGGGAATGCCGAAACGTTTCGGGGAATGCCGAAACGTTTCGGGTAGCCGAAAGAAAAAAGCCGAAACGTTTCGGGATTCTTTCGGCTTTCTTTCGGCTTTTCTATGGGAAAATGCCTCCGTCTTCCAGGACGCCTGGAGGAGGCATTTTCCCACCGAATAAGCCCAAAATTGGTGGGGACCTTCCTCTAACCCTTCTCTAACAACCACCCAAGTTTCAGACAGATTGGACTTTGGGGGGCCATGTTATGGCCCCCCAAAGCAGGTCCCCCCATCCTCCCATAAGAAAGCGAAGGAGCAGCATATTGTTAGCATGCTGCTGCTGATCTTTCTTCATTATTTCCTATGGGGAAAAAATGAAGAGGCAGGCTTCCTTTGCCAGGGGTGGCATTTTGCATGCAAAATGCCCCCCAGCCCTCAGGGGCCCTTCTCCCACCCCTCCTCCCACCCCCCACCAAGGCTCAGCCTGCTCCCACTTGGGGGGGGCCATTTCATGGCCTCCCCAAGTAGGTGCTCTAATCTCTACCACTGACAGCTGGGGGAGGCTTGTGTTGCCAGGGGTGGCATTTTGCATGCAAAATGCCCCCCAACCCTCTGGGGCCCTTCTCCCACCCCTCCTCCCACCCCCCACCAAGGCTCAGCCTGCTCCCACTTGGGGGGGGCATTTCATGGCCTCCCCAAGTAGGTGCTCTGCTCTCATCTCTACCACTGACAGCTGGGGGAGGCTTGTGTTGCCAGGGGTGGCATTTTGCATGCAAAATGCCCCCCAGCCCTCTGGGGCCCTTCTCCCACCCTTCCTCCCACCCCCCACCAAGGCTCAGACTGCTCCCACTTGGGGGGGGGCATTTCATGGCCTCCCCAAGTAGGTCCTCTCAGCCCCTAAAGTCCACCCCTTACAGCCCCACACAAACCCAATTCCCCCCCAGCTGCCACACACAGACCCAAATCCCCACATTAGCCCCTCACAGACCCAAATCCACCCCCACCTGCCCCACACCCATAACCCCAGGAACAGGCTGGCAAAGGCCAGCCCTCTCCCTTTGTTCCCTATGCTGGGAACTTCTAAACTCTCTTTCCCTGGGCAATTCTGCACAGCCCAGGGGTGCCACAATGGTGGGCACACTTCTGAGTGCCAGCTGGTCCCTGTGAAAGAGCACCTGAACCACAGACACCCTCCCTCAAATTCCCCCACCACCTACAGAGATGGCTGGCCAGCCAGCCCCATTGTTCCCTATGATGGGAACCAACTGCACAACAAAGAATAAAACAAGAATAACACAAAATAAAGTTTAAAAAAAATTATTTTCTCCCTTCCAAAGTACAAGGAGGCAAAGCATTATGACACATTACACCAGCAGTCCCCCACACAGAAAAATTAAAACAAAACTCATTTAACATCAGAGAATCACAAAGCACAATTCCTGTCAAAAACACTTTATTTCTTGAACAGCTTTAGGTTACACAGCAGGGGGGAACACCAAAGGGCATGGCAGCACTATCTTACACAAAAATAACACAACTCACTTAACATCAGAGAATCACAAAGCACAATTCCTGTCAAAAACACTTTATTTCTTGAACAGCTTTAGGCTACACAGCAGGGGGGGAACACCAAAGGGCACGGAAGCAGTATCTTACACAAAAATAACACAACTCACTTCACATTAAAGAATCACCCCAAAAAATTGCTGTCAAAAGCACTTTATTTCTGTAACTGCTTTAGGTTACACAGTAGGAAGGCACCACAGAGCAGGAAAGCAGTGTACTACGCAAAAATAACACAACTCACTTCACATCAGAGAATCACACAAACACAATTGCTGTCAAAAACGGTGAAGTGGGTTGTATTATTTTTTGTAGTACATTGCTATCATGCCCTGTTGTGCCCTCCTACTGTGTAACCTAAAGCTGTTCAAGAAATAAAGTGTTTTTGCCAGGAATTGTGTTTTTGTGATTCTCTGATGTTAAGTGAGTTGTGTTATTTTTGTGTAAGATAGTGCTGCCATGCCCTTTGGTGTTCCCCCCTGCTGTGTAGCCTAAAGCTGTTCAAGAAATAAAGTGTTTTTGACAGGAATTGTGCTTTGTGATTCTCTGATGTTAAGTGAGTTGTGTTATTTTTGTGTAAGATAGTGCTGCCATGCCCTTTGGTGTTCCCCCCTGCTGTGTAACCTAAAGCTGTTCAAGAAATAAAGTGTTTTTGACAGGAATCATGCTTTGTGATTCTCTGATGTTAAGTGAGTTTTGTTTTAATTTTTCTGTGTGGGGGACTGCTGGTGTAATGTGTCATAATGCTTTGCCTTCTTGTACTTTGGAAGGGAGAAAATAATTTTTTTAAAACTTTATTTTGTGTTGTTCTTGTTTTATTCTTTGTTGTGCAGTTGGTTCCCATCATAGGGAACAATGGGGCTGGCTGGCCAGCCATCTCTGTAGGTGGTGGGGGAATTTGAGGGAGGGTGTCTGTGGTTCAGGTGCTCTTTCACAGGGACCAGCTGGCACTCAGAAGTGTGCCCACCATTGTGGCACCCCTGGGCTGTGCAGAATTGCCCAGGGAAAGAGAGTTTAGAAGTTCCCAGCATAGGGAACAAAGGGAGAGGGCTGGCCTTTGCCAGCCTGTTCCTGGGGTTATGGGTGTGGGGCAGGTGGGGGTGGATTTGGGTCTGTGAGGGGCTAATGTGGGGATTTGGGTCTGTGTGTGGCAGCTGGGGGGGAATTGGGTTTGTGTGGGGCTGTAAGGGGTGGACTTTAGGGGCTGAGAGGACCTACTTGGGGAGGCCATGAAATGCCCCCCCAAGTGGGAGCAGTCTGAGCCTTGGTGGGGGGTGGGAGGAAGGGTGGGAGAAGGGCCCCAGAGGGCTGGGGGGCATTTTGCATGCAAAATGCCACCCCTGGCAACACAAGCCTCCCCCAGCTGTCAGTGGTAGAGATGAGAGCAGAGCACCTACTTGGGGAGGCCATGAAATGCCCCCCCCAAGTGGGAGCAGGCTGAGCCTTGGTGGGGGGTGGGAGGAGGGGTGGGAGAAGGGCCCCAGAGGGTTGGGGGGCATTTTGCATGCAAAATGCCACCCCTGGCAACACAAGCCTCCCCCAGCTGTCAGTGGTAGAGATTAGAGCACCTACTTGGGGAGGCCATGAAATGGCCCCCCCAAGTGGGAGCAGGCTGAGCCTTGGTGGGGGGTGGGAGGAGGGGTGGGAGAAGGGCCCCTGAGGGCTGGGGGGCATTTTGCATGCAAAATGCCACCCCTGGCAAAGGAAGCCTGCCTCTTCATTTTTCCCCATAGGAAATAATGAAGAAAGATCAGCAGCAGCATGCTAACAATATGCTGCTCCTTTGCTTTCTTATGGGGAGGATGGGGGGACCTGCTTTGGGGGGCCATAACATGGCCCCCCAAAGTCCAATCTGTCTGAAACTTGGGTGGTTGTTAGAGAAGGGTTAGAGGAAGGTCCCCACCAATTTTGGGCTTATTTGGTGGGAAAATGCCTCCTCCAGGCGTCCTGAAAGACGGAGGCATTTTCCCAACAAAAAAACCCGAAAGAATCCCGAAAGAATGCCGAAATAATGCCGAATCCCGAATCCCGAAAGAGATTCTTGTTTCGGCTTTCGGCTAATGACGGTAGAGAATCTTGTTTCGGGTAATCCCGAAACAAGAAAGCCGAAAGTTTTTTCCTTGCACACCCCTACTCCTAGGTTCTGAGGAGTCCACACCATCCTTTCCAGCCTTCTGTGGTACCGAAAAATTATTATGAATTTTGAGAGGCTAACATCTAATTTCTAGGTTCAGTGTAACCAGGTAACCTGGGTTTGTGCCATTCCTGCAAGAAAATTGTTATTATTTTACAAAGACCCACTAGGAAAACAATTCCATTCACCCAGAGGGGAATTCCATGAAGAATAAAGAGTACTCACATAAAAATCAAAACAAACACAATCATGTTATCCAACAATCATGTTATCCAATTGTTTGGGTATGCCAGGGAAGAACAAGTGGCGCTACTCAGGCTTCGTGAGTGACATCCAAGGATGACCGCCCAGCTCTTCCAACACATAAGGTCATGTCGAAGCCCATCACGTCATCATGTGCACACAGCCTATGAATCTACCTTGCAATTTACTGAACCGAACAAGAGGCATACCTTCCTTCCTCCTTTCGAAGGAAGGCACCATGTGTCAATGCAGTCCATAGGATGAGATATGTAATAAGCAGTGTAATAGCACTGGGATTGTAGAAATCTGAACAAAGCATAAGTATTAAACGTGACATGTTAAACAGTAAATGGTATTTATATAAGAAGAAAATACGGTGAGCTGAGAACAATAATGCCTATAGCAACACTATGTGCTATGCTGTACACAGCAGTAAAGTCCACAGACTTGTTGCTTTCGTTGAAACATCGGAATCATGCCATTATAATATAGCCCTGTCAGCTTTATAAAAATGCTCTCTTGAACAATTCTGTTTAACATAGTTTTTGGAATGGCAGAAGCATAGTGAATAGCTTGTAAATAGAACTGGAATGGAGGGTTGCCTTTTAAAACTATTTTATATATTTGTGTTCAGAGCAGGCTAACAAACTTTATATGCATGTCTGCAAATGAAGCATGAAACTATGATAGAATTTGTAGATGCTAACGAGAAAATTAAACCTGTAAAACCATCTATATTTGTAATATATAGCTTAAATGAAATCTGTGTCTATCCATAGCAACAACTATCTTACTCATGCCAAATCCTGGAATTTGTTTAAAATATTCCAGGGGAGTGACCAGCACTTCTCCCCGCTATTTGAAATTCAGTCCAGACTGGGAGTACCGACTATGATAAAAAGGAAGACGAGCTTTTGTCATTCGTTGCATACACGTATCGATAGCCCATTGTGCATTTTTATGCTGAAGACGTTGCTAACCGTTGTGCAAAGTCCAATCTTATTTCTGTTGAAATGGTGTGGTAAATATCGGTTGAAATTTCCCCTCTCTCTTTATAACTCTGGAACTTTGCATCATTCGGGGACTTCGATGGGAGACATGATCCAGATAGACAAGAGAGAGGACTTATTCACACTCTATGTAGTTTGCAGGATTCACTACCCCAAGTAGCAGGGACGGCAGCTAAATTAGGTGGCTTCGAAAGGATTAGACAAACTCATGTCAGAGAAGTCTATCATTGGTCCGTTGCTAAGCTAGCTAGATGGAAGGGCTGTGTCCAGAGGCTGTGTCCCTCTTAACTGCCAGGTGCTTGGCACACATAGAGGAGGGGGCTGTTCCCGTCATGGCTTGCTTTCTGACTTTCACAGAGCACCTGGAGTCAACGGGCCTTTGGTCTGACCCAGCAGGGCAGTTCTTGCGGTCAGTATCTCTGTCCTGCATTACTGGCTGGTGCCTCTACCTCTTGCTGGGCCTGCAAGGAACCGTGATTTCTCCGGCTTGCTTGGAACAAAGACCCCAGTGAGAGATGGCCGTGCGGGTGATGCTTTCTCCTCTTTCCCCCCCTACTGCTCCTCTGTACGGGTGGATTTGGTCTGCATTGATAAATGCCCGCGCACACCCATTGTGTACACACAAACATAAAAATCTCCTGAATGGTGCCAAATCGCTTGCCACCAATCCAGCCTCTCTTTCACACAAAGCACCCCGTTGGGAAAACTCATAATTTTTACACCACACGGTCTTGACTGGTCAGTGCTGGAATTACTGTCTCTTTGAAGTGCTTTTTTGCAGGAGATTTTACAGGCCTTTTTAATTACCTACAGCTTGTGAGAGGCCTACTTCCAGTCCTGGCTTTTGATGGTTCTTTCCAGTTGCCCATTCAAAAGAGCAGCAGTTCGTTCCCTTCCTCCCCTGGCCTGCCCATCCCCAAAGTCCAAAAGAGAGTCCTGCTTCACGCTTGTTGCTTATAAAGAGCATCTTTAATGCTCTTTATAGAAAATGATGCCCGGGTCTTAGTGGCCAAGTCAAAAGAGGAGCCCACGTGCAATTTCTAGGCACTGGCTGGTGGCATGTGGAGTTCAGAGAAATAGTAACATCCTAAGATGTTATCATTAAATATTGAAATATTTCATGTATAACATTGGGATTTGGAATTTTCCTCGGCTGGATAACTCGCTTGCCTCATCAGAAATCAAGCCTCTCAGGGTGAGCTGGCATCTGCAGGCTTCATGAAAGTGCGTACCCCTCTAATAGATGCCGGCACGTGCATCGCAGGTGATGTATCTCAAGTACTGGGGTGGTGCTGGGAGACTGCTGCCCAGCATCTTGGCCTTTGGTCTGCAGTGTTCCGCAAGGTTCCATCTTATCTCCTGTGTCCTTGAACACTGCAGGGTGAAGTCATCAGGGGATCACCAATATGCGAATGCCACCCTCCTCTAGCTTGCTGTTCCAGTGAATCCCAGGCAGACTGTAGAAACTCTGAAGAAGTGCTGGAAGCTTAATCTTAACAAGTTGGAGTTGCTACTGGTACATTGAAGGTCTGACCCGTTCTAGATGGGGTTGCAGTCTCCGTGAAGGAACAAGTTGGTTTTAGACCCAGGCCTACTGCTGGGTAAGCAAGTGCCTTTTACCAGCCTCAGTTGATTAGTCAACTGTGGCCTTTCTTGAGCA
Organism: Eublepharis macularius; assembly: GCF_028583425.1. Taxonomy (NCBI): domain Eukaryota; kingdom Metazoa; phylum Chordata; class Lepidosauria; order Squamata; family Eublepharidae; genus Eublepharis; species Eublepharis macularius. The sequence goes on from NC_072803.1 coordinate 3,180,461, forward strand.
GAAAAGACCTTTGCCACAGTGGTGCATGCCCTAGGTACATATAGATTAGATTACTGCAATGGGCTCTGCATGGGGCTGCCCTTGGGAAGGATTCAGAAGGTGCAAAATGCTGCCGCCAGGGTGTTGACTGGAGTGGGCCGTGGGGACTATACCACTCCAGTCTTGACCTATCTACATTAGCTCCCAGTTTGTTTCCGCACACAATTCAAGTTGTTGGTGTTGACCTTCCAGGCCAACCTAAAGAACAGACCAACCTAAAGAACACCTGCTCCCTTATAAACCTACCTGACCACTGCAGTCATCTTCAGAGGCCTTGCTTCGGGTGCTCCCACTTTCCGAGATCAGGCAGGTAGTGATCCGAGAGAGGACCGTCTCAGTTATGGCACCAAAACGCTGGGATTTTCTCCCCAGGAGATTCATCTGTCCTATTGCTCTTTTCTGCCAGTGGGTGAAGACTTTTTTGTTCTATTTGGTTAGTTAGGTGGGTAGCCATGTTGGTCTGCAGTAGAACAGCAGGATTTGAGTCCAGTGGCACCTTTAGAGACCAACAAGATTTTGAGAGTGTAAACTTTCAGAGTGTAAGCTTTTGAGAGTCAGAACTCCCTCTGAAGAGAGCTCTGACTCTCAAAAGCTTACACTCTGAAAATCTTGTTGGTCTCTAAAGTGCCATTGGACTCAACCCCTCTTGTTCCATTTGGTGGTCCTTCAGTGATCCCTCCTTCATGCCCCATGTTTTAAATGTTTTAATTGCTGGTTTTATGTTTTTCTTTGTTTTTTGCTCTGGTTTAACTGTTTTAATGATGTGTTTTGGTTGGTTTTAATAATTTTAAAGTTATATATACTTCTTAACTGGTTAACCACCTTGGTGGCCCTTATGAGAGCAGAAGGGCAGCATATAAATTTTGTTAAATAAATAGGTGGACGGACAGATGGACGGACGGACGGATGGACGGAGGGAGAGAGGGACAGCTAGCTAGCATAGAGAGATAGATAGGAAGTCTGTTGTGGATACCTTGTTACTGGCTGCATGGGAAATTGCCAGCTTACGTCTGCCATGTCTCTGAGACAGCAAAGCTAATACAAGTTTGCTCTTTGGGTTGGGTTGGGTTGCGAAATGGCCTGTTTCCCCATGACATTCTTCATGGCTTGGTCGAACCAAGATGTGGTGAGCCACTACCCTGTGTACAACAGTACCTCCGTGTATGGAGCCAACATGCACAGAGAGGAAGAGGGAATGTGCCCGTCCTGCCACCTCCGATACATGATTAGACTGAAGTCCCCGTGCGTTTCTGATCATGGCTTCATGAGCTGTGCCTGTATCTAGAAGGAGACATGGCATGTCGGAGAGAAGATGAGGCCATGTGCTCCACTGCAAGTAGGAGGAGAGGGGAGGCAACATGCCGCCCCCCTCCCTCTGTGGATCCGTCAAGTGGCTATCTTATTGTAGATGGCAACATTTGCCAAATCGCAAGAGCAGCGTGCCAAAATCTGGGAAAGGTCAACTCTGTGCAACTGTCACATGGCCATTCTTAACATATTGTTTGACTGCGTGATGATGGCCTTGGACCAAAGCATTTCTGCACCTACCCTTGAAACAGAAGCTTTTTCTTGTGATCCATGGCCACCTGCTGCATAATCCAACCGTTGTGATAATTAAAGATCGCTGAAGACGTTAGGTTTTTTTTACCATGTATTTAAAAATATTTCCTCAGATTGATCCAACCCTGTTGAACCAGCTGTTAATTTGGATGAAACTCCCTTGCAAATCCCTTTTTAATGTTAAAGAAAGGAAGGGTACGTCAGTCTGGATTTTCCCCGGAAGTGTTATCATGTTGTTAGGATGACGGCCATTTTGTTGTTGCTGCTTCTCTTTCCCCTGCTGCTCCTCAGAGCGGGGGCCCCCGGGGCAGGAAAAGGGAGCTGGGGATCTGCCACACCAACCTGATTGGATTGGGAGGATTTTTACCTATGCGTGATTGTGCAAAGTGCCATTGGAGTCCTCCCCAAATAAAATATTTTAAAATAAAATTGTTCAATGCAGTGAGAAACACTGGGGGGGAAAGAAAGAACATTTTGAAAGCAATGTCCTTCCTTGCACTTTCTACTAGGCAACTGGTTGTGTCATGAGCAAGGACTGCTCTGATTGGCTGCTTTTACATGTTCAAACAACTAAACACCCCCTGCTTTCAAGCTGTCCTACTGATCCGCAGTGCCCCCTCCCTACAACTCTGCCCTCCTCATAAGGTTGCCAGCCCAGGAGCAAAATGAGGCGGTGCTTTGAAAATCTGTGCTGGTGGTGACTCCATGATATCACTTCCATTTGCAGAATTGGAAGTGAAACCACAGCATCACTTGACACTCTAGGAATTTCTCAAATTTCCAATTTTTTTTTTACCATAGAAAGTTGAGAAATTCCTAGAGCATTGCGCAACATTGTGATGTAACTTCTGGTTCCAAGACTGGAAGTGATGTTACCCCACATTTTGCTCCTCCTGCTTCCTGCACTGCTCCTGATCTCCAGGAATTCCTCAAGCTAGAATTAGCATCTCTATGATGGGGTCCTGTGAAATACTCTCCTCGGCACTTGCCTGGCTCCTGTATTGCTGGCTTTTAGGTGCCAGGCCAAAATACTTCTATTTACCCCCATCAGGTAGCCAGCTCAAGGTTGACTCAGCCTTCCATCCTTCCGAGGTCGGTAAAATGAGTACCCAGTTTCCTGGGGGTAAAGTGTAGATGACTGGGGAAGGCAATGACAAACCACCCCATAACAAAAAGTCTGCCAAGAAAATGTCGTGGTGCGACGTCCCCCCATGGGTCAGTAATGACTTGGTGCTTGCACAGGGGACTACCTTTACCTACCTACCCCATCTGTAAACTGAATTTTATTCTCTTGATATGTTCTCTTCCCACTGTCACAGTTTTGCTTTTTAGCTGACTGGTTGCTGTTTTAAAATACTGCTGGGTACTGCTGCTGTTGTAGTTGGCCTAGTTTTAATTCATTTTGTTGATGCAAACACACAAATGTATATGTAATATAATTATTGCTTCATTTTATGTTAGCTGCATGAGGCAGGCTTTAGCGACTGGGGGATAGACATCTTTTAAATATATAAATATGTCGGGCTAGGAGAATATTTTGAATTTCTAGACTTCAGCATGCTTCTTCTAGGTTCCAGACTGGCCAGGCCAGCACTTGGGATGTCCAGCCCTGGTTGTATTTTGGCTTCAGTTTGTACCAAACTCTTTTCATTTGGTCAAGCAGAACAGAAGACCTTCGTGTCAACTGATGTCATGGATATTTTCAGAAATGTTGCTTGTGTGCTTTTATGGCGCTTGTGGCTGTTCAGCATCACTCTTTGTTGCTTTAATTTTGCTTACAGACATTTTTTTAAAAGAATGTATGAAAGGTTTGGAATTTATTATGTCTGTCAGATGTTGGATATTAAAGTACAGTTCATCTTTCTGTACTCCTGCATTTTGGAGAATATAATTGGGAATCAATATGTGTGTGCTTTTAACTTTTTGTTGTTTTTCTTCTTAAAAGCACAACTTTAGTAAAAACTGCAGGCTTGTCTATTGATCTTTCTCTTTCAGATCTTAACAGCACGAGCAGCTATAAACCTTGCTTACATCTGCTAGACTTTTTCTTTTTCTTTTTTTGCAACATTGCCTTAATCCAGTGAGCATAAATAGAACGTTTCAATCATATTTTGCTACCAGGAGCCTGGGAGATAAAGCGCTTTAAGACCTTGCTGAAAGAGACTGTATGAGATTGGGCGCGATAACATCATCCTATAAGCAGCCACCAAATGGAAAACTTTTGTGCCTGCTGAAATTTGTTGATAGAGATATTTCAAATAAATTACTTGCCGAAAGCCACAGCGTTGTTATTTTTTAAAACAATGGGTCAGTTATGTAACGGTTGGTAGCGTTGAGGCTTGAGATTTGATTGCCACGTAGATCTCTAGGTGAGGTGTTGAGTATAGTAAGATTAATGTGTTCCTTTGTCACTTCTGACACCCTATTGAGAGGGCTCAGTTGGGGCGATGGGGTGGGAGGAAGGCAGAGGACAAGGAGGTATCTTATCTGGAGGTGCCTGGCTGAAGCTGGGGCTGGCCTGCAACACTCATCTGTGTCCATACAGCTATCAGGGCCAGAATGAAAGGGAGTGTTTCAGAAAGCAAACACAGGCTCTCAGAGCTATGGAGCTGACAAGGGGCTATGTGTACATCTTCTGAAAAATGACACACTTAAAGCTGGGTGCCCAAAACCCATTTCCTCATATTGGCAATGGAAGGATTTCAACCATTTGTCATGGAAGATTGTTAAATCCGTTCCAGGTTTTAAAACTTTCTTGGTATAAATTATTGCATGACACTTAATCCTTCCAGTGTGAAGCCGTGAATTTGGAACTGGCTTTTGCAAATTATTGCATTAGACCGCCTGCAACTGAGCAATTAAACTGATTCAAGTTTCCTTCCACGCGTCATGTCAGCCCTCTTCTAGGGAAATTGTGACTCTTTCCAGTATTGTATATGAGAATTTGTGTGCAGAATGTGTGGGTATTATCCACGAGTATAGCCCGTTGCTTGGAATATTGTTTTGGGTGAGAATCCATGTACAGAATGGATTGTCAGGAGGGGATAAGAAATGAGGTGAAGTGAAGGAAGTAATGGACAGGAAACTGGGGAAGAAATCAGCTGGATTGACAGACTAGAACCCCCAGCCAAAAGGAAACCAAGAACGGGCATTGATGAAATGCTGTGCTTAGGCAAGGAGGCTAGGTTGGAACTTGGAAGACTAGGAAAGGGTGGTGCATGTCAAGGCATCAGGGTCTGGTCTCACATCTTGGTTGGCTTGGGAGAGGAGGAGGCTTGGAGATCCAGGGTTGCTTCCAGAATTGATTTGAGCCAGTTTGGTGTAATAGTTAAGAGCAGCAGGACTCTCCAATACGGGGAGCCGGCTTGATTCCTCACTCCTCCACCTGAAGCCAGCTGGGTGACCTTGAGCCAATCACGGCTCTCTCAGAGCTCTCTCAGCCCCACCCACCTCACAGGGTGCTTGTCATGAGGATAAAAATAACACACTTTGTAAACCACTCTGAGTGGGCGTAAAGTTGTCCTGAAGGGCGGTATATAAATTGAATGTTGTTATTATTATTATTATTTGACCCTCATGTGGGGTGGGAGCTTCTTCTAGTGACACATCTTCCTATTGACTGACTTGCCCAGGGCTTTCTTTCTGGGAAAAGAGGTGGTGGAACTCAGTGGTGGAACTCAGGACCGCACAGTGGTGTCACTTTGGGTTAGCTGGAACAAGGGGGGAGTTTTTAAAAGTTTAAATCGCCCTCGGTGAAAATGGTCACATGTCTGGTGGCCCCGCCCCCTGATCTCCAGACAGAGGGGAGTTTAGATTGCCCTCCACGCCGCTCCGGCCAGAACTCCGTTCCACCGTGTTCCCGCTGAAAAAAAGCCCTGGTCTTGCCTATCACACCCCAGTGCAAATTCTGTATTTCCATCACTCTTTTCTGTCTGTATAATTATGACACATTTCAGGCTCTCAGCCCATTTCACTTTCTACTGTTTCGATGGCTGGTGCATTTCTTTGGCTTTTAGTTGAGAAGTATACCTTGCAGAATCCCTGCATATCTTTCTTTTTGTAGGACAAGAGTGGAGGTGATATTTGTTTGCAAATTAACTTATGTTTGGGCTGATTTTTCAGAAGTTTGAAGTCGGAGTGTGTGCGTGTCTTTGACCTGGCATTTACTCATGACATAGTAGGTGATACGATAGTCCAACCTCATTTTTTGGTCCTTTGGCTAGCGCCGTCTTGAGACTTCTGAGCATCGGGCTGTCCCCTTGGCACGAGGATCTCTTTGATCTTTCGGATTTTCTGATCCCCTTTGAATCATTCAGGCCAGTTAAAGTAATTTTCACTTTATTGGGGGGAATGTATGAAAAGCCGATTTGCCATTTCCAAAGGCTTTTATCAGGTTTCCGAAAGAGCTGATGAGTACGCCATACAGGGCACGTGTTACTCCAGTCTTGCAGCAGCTACACTGGCTTCCTGTGGAGCTCTGGATCAGGTTCAAGGTTCTGGTTTTAACCTATAAATCCCTACCAGCATACCTGACGGAACGCCTCTCCCCGTATGTACCCCGGAGAGCGCTCAGATCAGCAGGTAAACAAACACCTACTGGTGGTCCCTGGCCCCAGGGAGGCTCGGCCGGCCTCGACCAGGGCCAGGGCTTTCTTGGTCCTGGCCCCAGCCTGGTGGAACTCTCTGCCGGAGATACTCGGGCCTGCCAAGATCTTGTATCCTTTTGACGGGCCTGCGAGACAGAGTTGTTCTGCCAGGCGTATGGTTGAAGCCAGTCCTAGGTCCATCAAACAAGCCTCCCTGCTGGTCTCTTGTGAGTGGGAAGGGGGGGCTATATAGCCACCTGCCACCCCCAAACGTGAAGTATAGCAGGATGATTCCGACCTGCACCTCCCTTCTCCTCTATGTATGGTGGATAGGGAAGAATGAAGGGGGGGCTCCATCTTAAGATTTTAAACCTATGTTTACTGAAGTTTTTGATTTTATCGCATTAAGATGTTTTTATCTTCTGTGTTGTGGGCATTATTTTTCAGCCCTCCTGTCCTTTGCAAAACGTGTGTGGCTGCAGCCTCATTTCAAGTTGCCTTTCTTCCCTTTCGGTTTACATGTTTTGAACGGGTCTTGTGAAGGTCCCAACCAGGGTCCAGAAGGTGAAATACCTGAGATGGATCTTTCTTTGTTGGGGGCTCCTTAGTTGCAGTCCACATCGAAGCGTTCCTTGTTTGCAAACCCTTTGAAAAGGTCAGCTCTTTTTTTTTTTACTTGAACCTGTTTTGGTTTGCAATTTGCCTTCTTCTTTGACGTAATTGTAGGCCAGTTTTCAACCATTATGACTTTCAGATAGTAACAGAAGAATATTTAAATATAACTACTTAAACAAAATAAATAGTTTTAAATGACATTTAGTGACAGAGACAAAACGAAACATCAGATGAAATGGCAGAACAAAGTCAACTCGCTGTGAAATTGTCAGGTCAGCTCACACAGAAAAAGCACAAACATCTTCACGCCTCCCTAAAAGGCATGGAAGGAGTGTGCTGACCTGAGCTCCAGGAGAGAGAATGCCACAGTTGTGGAGCCAAGACCATAAAGGCTCTGCTCCTTGTTGTTGTTGTTGTTGTTGTTGTTGTTGTTGTTGTTGTTGTTGTTGTTTATGTTATTTATAGTCCACCTTTCTCACTGAGACTCAAGGCAGATTACACAGTGTGAGATTAGTACAGTCAGTATCAAGGACAATTTCATAAACAATGCCGTAGGGTAAATAAACACAATTTTACGAAGACATTAGCAAGAAGAATCCAATACAGAGTTGAAGAAATGCTGAAACAGAACATGAGCAGTTCTAGGGCTGACATTAGACCACAAGAAGCACAGGTAGCACATAGGAGGACATATTTAAAGCAACAAATAGTACGTAAGGCAGCATAGTGGTGAAGTCTATGGTCCCTAAACACATTAGCAAAGCATCTGAGAGCCCCTCCCTACAATACAAAAGCCTTTTTGAATAATTCGGTTTTGCATCATTTGCGGAAAGCTAGAAAAGTGGGGGCTCTCTTGACCTCCTCAGGCAGGGTGTTCCACAGGGTAGGGGCCACCACAGAGAAAGCCCGTGTGCGGACTCCTGTTGATTTTGCCCATGTACAATTGGTGCCCCGTTGAAATGCCAGCACAGTTGGTTCCAAGATGGCAGCTGTGCTGTCTGATATAGGAGGAAAGCTGACCTTCCTTTGAGTGATCCCAACAACAACAACAACAATAACAGCAACAACAACAGCAACAGCAACAGCAACAACAACAGGCAGGATATCAACTGGACAGTTGCCAACAGCCGCACCGCTTGTGAACAATATGAACGCAATTATTGCTGGAGCATGAATTGGGACTTGATGAAGGTGGCTTGTGTGGAGAGCCCCACTTTCTGGGGTTTTTGGAACCTTGAGAGTTTAGAGGTCAAGACTGGAATGTTAAATTAGGCCTGGAAAAAGACTGGCAACCAATGATACTCTTTTACGGCTGTTGCGGTGAGTTTGCAGGACTTCGCTCCCATTGAAACAGGCAACCGCTTTCTGTCCCAGCTGCAATGTCAGAGGTGTCTTCCAAGACAGCCCCATCAAAAGCTTCATCTAGATAGAACCAAAGCAGCATTGAAGCACAAGGGAAAGATCCCACATTGGGAGCTGCTGGATAACCAACTCCAGGTGCTAAAGATCTCTCTGAACTGCAGCCTCCCGTGTCTACAGGGAGGAAGCCAGAATTTAAAAAATGTCCGTAAGAATCTGCCACTGAATTGGGAATTCCTTCTCTACCAATAATCATCCATTGTTTTTGCACTGATGCAGAATTCATGGCTAATTCAGGAATGGAGTGATTTTTAAAAAATTGATTTTTGTCCTCCTTGCTTTTATTTTCATGGAGCTCAGAATGGTGTTCTTGGAAGTCATCTTCTGTGCTCCCCGGGGCAACTTCCCTGTATGCAGAGGAATCCCCACTGGCCCAGAGGTCACCCAGCAGGCTTCTTGCTTGTGCTCCTCGCGATGCTCCTTGGCTGTCCTATACCCTGGTGGGGCAGGGCAGGCTGACCTGCGGCCTTGGGACAGTTCTGTGGCACTGTGTGCTATGCACGATGTGATCCAAAAGTCAGTGGGTCTCTGGGCCTGATGAGGCACCCTCAGAGGTAGCAGGAGGAAGTGCCATGGCAACTGGGCAAGAAGGGACCAGGGGCCAGCTGAAGAGTCTTGGTGCACGGAGAGTGAGGTGTGTGCTAGGTGGCAGTTAACGATGCGTGGAGTGAGCTGCATTCGCCTTTCTTGACTCACCCTTGTTGGGGCAGCACGCGAAGGCCAGGCCAAGCAATTCAGAGGGTCTTTTGCTGAAAGTGTCCAAGAGTGATATCTGAGTCCAGCCCCTCAGCCTTCCCTGTTACACAGTTCCAGAGGAGTTAGCCATGTTCGTCTATAGTCGCAAAATAGTAAAGAGTCCAGTAGCCCCTTTAAGACTAACCAACTTTATTGTAGCATAAGCTTTCGAGAACCACAGCTCTCTTCGTCAGATGCATCTGACAAAGAGAGCTGTGGTTCTCGAAAGCTTATGCCACAGTAAAGTTGCATCTGACAAAGAGAGCTGTGGTTCTCAAAAGCTTATGCCACAGTAAAGTTGCATCTGACGAAGAGAGCTGTGGTTCTCAAAAGCTTATGCCACAATAAAGTTGCATCTGATGAAGAGAGCTGTGGTTCTCGAAAGCTTATGCTACAATAAAGTTGATTAGTCTTAAAGTTGGTTAGTCTTAAAGGACACAGTGAGGAGCAACTGTAGCTTGAGGTCCCTCTGCTGCTGCCCCCCCCCCCCCCCGGAGGCTGCCATTCGTTGAAGGCTTGCCCGTGAGCGTTTTTGTTCCCTTTCCTGGGGCACTGGATTGTGTTTGTGTCTTATGATCTCTCGTCTTAGAAATTCTTGGCTGGCGTGCGCTCCTTAAATATTTGTGCCATGGGCTGTTCCTAAGAAATGACCAATGTATCATCCTCTGACATTATGAAATAAACCAAGAAAAGGAATATGCTTGTTTTTCTTGCTTAATGTTTTTCATAATTGTAGCTTGCCAAACAACTGCTCATGTGTGGTTTGGTGTTGTTGTTTTTTTAAACCCAGTTTTTATGGCTGTTCTCTCCATTTCTGGAGTGTACATCTCTGTTAACATTTTAAAATAGCGGCACCTGATGCCCTCTTGCACGGCATCTTTCTGTCAACCGTTAGGCAGGGCCAGGGTGTCTCTTGGGAGATTTGGACCTTCTTTCTACAGAAATGGCGATTACCTTATTTGAATTCTGGCCAGTCTCAGAGTTCCTTGAAAGCTTCACCCAAGCCGGAGCCTAGAAATTTGCCGTGAAATTTCACTTTTGGTGAAATTCTGTGGCAACTCTACATATTGCTTTACTATTGCTGGGTTGGAAGATAAGTGGATTTCCCCTGCTCTTTTTTCATGCTTAACACCATCTGGACATGTAAAAATAAGGGTTCCAGAAGTATAAATTACAGAGTGCAGAATCCTGTTTCTTTCTGCCAGCCATTGGGTTCTGTGGAAGATTAGATGAGCCGTGGGACACTGGAACCATTTGACAAATGCTTAATTTGGCTGGTGCATGCCTGTTACATTTTTGTTTTACACATATGTGTGAAAATGTAAAATAGATGCACAACATGTAATTTTGCAAATATGGGTTCAGCTGCCAGTTCAGTGAGGCCAGATTTACACCAAGTAATGTTTGAAATGACCTTTTCAAATACTGGCTTGCCAAGGCTTGCTGCTTTAACCTGGAGAGTCTGGGTGAATATGAGGTGACGCCTCTTTATGCTCTTGGATTCCAGCAAAGTGGCTTGCTTGAGAAGTATAGTAACAGCAGAGCAGTCCATCTCAGACTTCTAGTCCCTGTGCTCAGAATATGGACTTTTGTGGCTTGTAATGGCCAGTTTGGGTGGGATTTCTCCTCCCCTCCCAGAGTGGGATTTCTCCTCCCCTCCCAGAGTGGGATTTCTCCTCCCCTCCCAGAGTGGGATTTCTCCTCCCCTCCCAGAGTGGGATATCTCTTCCCCTCCCAGCACATTGGGGTTCTTCCAACACATCCATCATTTTACGGCTGGTTAGTAAAGGGCAGTATTCAAAGGGATACTTGGGTTGTGAAAATCCACATATTCTGAGGCTTTGATTTGTATACCTTTGACATAGGAGAGAGGTGTGTGCGTGTGTGTGTAGATTGCATTGACATGTACTAGGGATGATAAAAGTTGGATATTTCTCCCGATCTCTAATTCATCTTTTGATGCGTTGATTCCCAGCCTTCTGTCTGCATTTCTGCCCGCCCGGCGCTTGTCTGTTGTTCCTGCCTGCCACTCATTTCCATGATTCTTTGCGGTAGTGGAGAGTGCCGTCAAGTCATAGCTGACTTATGGCGACCCCTAGTGGGGTTTTCATGGGAACAGTCTAACAGTGGTGGTTTGCCATTGCCTGCAACTGTTGTCTTCGTTGGAAGTCTCCCATCCAATTACTAACCAAGACTGACCCTGCTTATAATTCTTTACAAAGGTGGAAAAGCGCTTTAGCGTCCCGCTCTCAGCTGTCCTTGCCAGCAGTCTAGAAAGGTAGGCTATCAGGAGGCTGGGAAATTCCTGCATCAGCCTGCCTGGAGTTCTTCTTGCTCTAGTGGACAGGTTTCCCATTGTGTAGATGCAGGCTGTAGTTGCCAAAGAGTAAAGAGTCCAATAGCACCTTTAAGACTAACCAACTTGATTGTAGCATTAGCTTTCGAGAACCACAGCTCGCTTCGTCAGATCTGACGAAGAGAGCTGTGGTTCTCGAAAGCTTATGCTACAATCAAGTTGGTTAGTCTTAAAGGTGCTATGAGACTATAAGAAAGGTTCCAAAAATAAGCATGTGGTTGAGTATGCATTTGAACTTGGGTCCAACCCCAACTGCTACAGTTGTGTGGTGGTTTAAAAACCTTCCCTGGCTTTTTGGATGCTTCTGGAGGAGTAGATCAGATCCGCTAATGTCCCAGCCTGCAGCAGCAGAATCTTGTTCATCACTTTCCTCTCCTTGCTGATGAGATTTCCGATGCTTGCAATTATTCCTCTGCAGCTTCTGTAAGAGAGAAGGGTGGGGATATTTAGGTAATCCAGCTAATCCATTTCAGTGCTTGCTTTAAATGAAATTTGGGGTGGTTTTTTTTTCCCCCTTTTGGCCTCTCCACTTCCACATGAACTGGTGAGAAAATCTGAGAAAAGTACCGCAAAGGCCAAAGTATCGACAGGTTAAACTACTCCCCCCCCCACCTCTGCATTTCTGGCCATGCTGCTACAGCAGGCTCACTTCTGTCTTTGTGTGTTTCCTTAGAAAACTGCACAGTGGAATGAAGACATACGGGTGCGAATTATGCGGGAAAAGGTTCCTTGACAGCCTGCGCCTCCGGATGCACTTATTGGCCCATTCAGGTAAGTTTGGAAAGGTTGAGGGAGCTCTGCTTGCTTCCATCGTCCCTCGTGTGATGCTGTTTGGCTTGGCCGGAAATTGGAATCCACTGAAACCCTGGCCAAGGAGTTTGCCATTGGAGTACCCCAGAAGACGGGGCTAGATGTTGCCCTGAGTCTTCTCCCAGGGGTCCTGTGTTCATGCAGTGTCTTATACTGGACAGCTCAGTTAGCGTCCCTCCACGCTGTTTTACACAGGCACCAGCTCATTTTCTACACGACTGTGTGAGTTCAGATCCCGTTTGGTGTGGGGAGAGGGAGAGAGGGAGGGAGTGCTTTTTGGACTCTGCCAGCATCACATTTAAACCGGGCTCCATAGATGCGAGCCCCTTTAAAGATACCATCCTGATGGGAACGTAATTGCCCTCCTTATTTAACAATAGATCCTCCTTCATCATAATCAAATGTTGGGCAGTCGGGGTAGAGAATGATGAAGAAAAGGTCTGGAGGTGACGACGATTCACTTTTACTTTAAACACTTGAAACGTGTCCCAAACAGTTCACATTGTTATGTTGCAACTTTTACAACAATCCTGTAAAGTAGGCCCGTATGATTATTCCCATATTGCACATGGGGGTGAAGTCTGCAAGAGAATGGCTTACCCTAGGACTCTTTGGGGATTCAAGGCCAAAGCAAGAGGTGAACCAGAGTTGCTTTCTAGTTGTTAGGCTCTCATGCTGGAGGAGGGTGGCCAGAAGGGACCAGGGAATGGTCTCTGTGTTGGAAGGAAAAGGAGTGATTCAGGATATAGAAGCAAAATAGTAGAGAGTCCAGTTGCACCTTTAAGACTAACCAACTTTATTGTAGCATAAGCTTTCAAGAATCACAGCTCTCTTCATCAGATGCATCATCAGCTTTTGAGAACCACAGCTCTCTTTGTCAGATGCATTGTCAGCTTTCGAAAGCTGACGATGCATCTGACGAAGAGAGCTGTGGTTCTCAAAAGCTTATGCTACAATGAAATTGGTTAGTCTTAAAGGTGCTACTGGGCTCTTTACTATTTTGCAGCTAGGGACTAACACTGCTAACTCCTCAGGATATAGATGGTTGGCAAATCTGTACTGCCCCCTCTCCAGTTCTGAGAGTTCTCCAGGAGCTGTTCGCATGTTGTCAAACTTCTTCCCTATCATAAAGACTAGAAACATGGCTTTTAAAAACACACTTGTATTCCCCCCATGCAAAAGCACGGGACAAATTCAGGTTTTCCGCTGCAGATGCATGAAATTGAAAGTGCCCCCTCCCTTCACCTTGTCTCCGAGGTATCAAACTAGCTGGTTGCCCTTATTCTAGATGGTTAGATGTTTCCACAGCCTGGTCTTGTCTTCCCTGAGGCTTGTTCTTAACTCCTTAATTGTGTAGATGCTAAAGCACAGCCCTGAATCACAGACGTTGAATCCTCTGTGGCTGATTACTGTTCGATCCTGTCCTTCAGCTTCCCGGGTGTTCAGGTGCGGTTCCCCCTGCCCCCACCCCTTCGTCTTCACTCACAACGTGGTTTGCATTTTTTGTGTGCGTCCTGAATCCAATGTTTTCCACCTTTGAGCATCCGCTGAAGTTTCATTAGCAAAACTGTTGCGGAATTAGGCACTCGCTACCTTTAATGAATCTCGCTATTGGGTCCAAATTATGCAGGGTCCTTTAATTAAATAGACGTAGAGGGGGTTGGAATGCAAAGCTAGTGCGCCGACTTGGCACTCTGCAAGTTAATTCAGTCTCAGACTTTTCTTGCATGTGCAGCTCCATGCACAATTAGTTTTGGGTTTGGGGGCTTCTCCCTCCTCCTTAGGAACACACGGAAGAGCCAGCAGTCGCTGAATTTCCACAGAACTGGATGCTAATTTTAGTCGTTATGAGCATAGAATTAAGCCCTACTGGATTGGACCGAAGTTCCATCTGATCCAGTATCTTTTTTTCATGCAGTGGCCAACCAGTTGTTCCAGAAGGCCACCAGCCGGGTATGGAGGCTAAAGTTTGCCTTTGTGGTTGCCACCCCCTGCCCCAAGTACTGCCTCTGAACGAGGAGGTTCCTTTTAGCCACCATCGCTTACAGCCCTTATTGGACCTCTCCTCTCTGAATGTGTCTAATCCCCTTGTAAAGCCACCCATGCTAGTGGCTGCCACTACATCCACTGGCAGTGAGTCCCACAAGTTAATCACGCACTGTGCAAGTAGCATTTTTTCCCCAAATGTACTTCATTGAGTTGTAGTAGTTGGGAAGAGGGAGAAAAAAATCCTCTCTATCCCAACCCAATTTTGACTGACCTTCAAAAGTTTAGAAAGAGATGCTTCTAGAAAGGTGGTGTGTTTCCCCCTCTTCCTTGGAAAGGTCTGTATTTGCACAGAGGAAGTTTTGCTATACAAGTTTAATGTGTAAGAACAAGGGATTGTGGGTCCCTGCGGGTAGCTAGTTATGCTTAGCCCAGAATTTTAGGGAGCAAGAACAGAGGACATACAGCATTTGCCATTCCTTACCTCTACTACAAGAAATTTTTTTTGAAAAATGGACTGGACCCAAAGTGCCAGCGATTTAAGAGCAACACTCAGCCATGTTGTGCTTTTTGTCTTCTCGGAGGGCAGCCCGGGAGCGGGCCGCGTGTCAAGCTCTCTCTGCCTCTCAGCTGTGTTTTCCCTCCTCCCCCCCCTCCTTCTCTGGCGCACGCTGGCTGTGTTTGTTGTAGTCGTTTTGGCCCTGTGCCAGAGCCTGGCTGGCTGCCTGCTTTGCGGGTACAGTATGTACAGTGAGCGTTGAGCCAAGTTTGTCATCATGAAAGATTAATTTTTTTTCTCTTCCTGCTTGGGTTGGAGGGAGGAGGGAGCAGCTCTGATGCTCAAAAACAGCCGAGTTAAATTCCAGCGCTCTTGTTTACGAAGCTCTTTTCCCCAACCCTCCTCTACCCCCTCCTCTTTTCCTTCCCCTCGGGCACATGAGACTGGCTGGCACTCAGCTGGCTGAAGGAGGGCCTCCACTCCATGCTCCAATACTGGTTGTTGTTTTTTTTTTTTTGGTAATTGATGGGTTTGTGGGTGTGCAAAAAGATTCACCGATTGTGGAATTAGATGTCAGCCCCATCAGAGGCATATCCCACGCTCTGCCTCTCCCTTGCCCTGTTTCTTACTCCCATGTTTGGGTACTTCTGATGGCAGCTGTAAAACATGGAACTTAATTGATGGTTTGTTTGCAACTCATTTTGGATGTGCATTAACTAATCAAGTGTTCATGAGAGATATCTGATATAAAGATCATTTTTTTTTCAAGTAATGACCCACCAATTAAATAACAGGACTGATCAGGGTCATCAAAATTGCCACATGCCTTACTGAGGTCACTGCCCTGTACAAAGAAACATGTGTATTGGGGGGGGGGCACATGGTGCAAGAATTGAATCGATGCTTGGCTTTGTGATGCCTGAGTGCAGAGCACTGTGTTGGGCTCCGAAGGGCACAAGCCAGCCACAGAGAGAAGAACCTGAGCTTCCCACCGGTCTCCCACCAAGTGTGGGGTTATGCAGTGTCCACTGGCCGGCTGCCCGATGTATGGGTACAGCATGGGGCTAGGTAGTACCCTTTGTGAGCTGACCCACGTATGAGTTGCAGTACGCTGTCTGTCCGCTTCCCTCCCCCTATGTTGAGGGGCAGGAACCTGGAATCGACCCCATCTTGGGACAGTTATTATCTGTGGATTTTATGAGTTGAACTGTTGTTTTGATGAACTATTGTTTAATATTTGTATTGTATTTTATAACTGCTGTACCTCGCCCTGAGCCTGCTTGCGGGAAGGGCGGGTTAGAGATGTAATAAGTAATAATAATAACCCAGCTTTGGGCTGGGTTTTGAGTACCCCGGAGGAGCTCTTGGCTCAACTTACCTTTGGCATCACTTGGGGACTGTTTTTTGTTTTGTAATATGTTTAGGTGGGGAAGAATTTTCCCCTAGATCAGATTAATGGTGAATATGCAGGCTCTTCTGTTTTAATAATAATAATAATAATAATAATAATAGAGATCTATGAGAAAATTTCACAGAGGAGGAAGAGAGGGTGCCGTGTAAAGAAGAAGATGTTTTCCCCTCTTGCCTCTCCCTGTCTGGTCCATGGACATATCAGTTGTTGGAGGTAAATGGACACCCACCCAGATCCAATCTGATCACGGCTGCAGTTTGCCTGTGTGACCTTATTTTCCACGGGAGGCCTGCTCAGAGGCACCCCCGATGGCGTCCGTGAGGGTTTTCTCCTTGTTTTTCTTTTCAAGCTCTTGTCCTGCACTACACCACAAGACCCTTCTCAGCCCTGCTGCCTGAATCCTGTTAAATGCAAAGCCAGCGCATGTTTCCTGCCACGTGTTCTCCTCTGACCTGGAATAAAAGATGAAGGGTTTGCAAGTGAAGCTTCTGTCCATGTGCACCCTTCATTTTAGGATCAGTGCTGGCAGTCAGCTTTTCTCTCCCCCTGACCAGTCTTCTGACTAGTTCTGCCTTGTTTTAACCTGCTCTACCTCCAAGGAGCCTGGGGTGGCTTGTGGGGCTGTCCCGTCCTCTGTTTTATCCTTGCAATGTATCCTTATCCTCGCCTTTACATTGACAGCAACCCTATGAGATAGCTCAGGGATGAGGGAGGGTGACCAACCCAGGGTCACCCACAGAGATTTTATGGCTAAGAGGGGATTTGAACCCAGGACTCCTCAGTCCTAGCCCTCTATCCTATACTGTGCAGAATCTGCAGATCGGGGAATTGTCATAAGTGGACAGGGAGAAACTGCCCCTCTGAGACAAGCTGATGCCCAAAAGCACCCTCTTGTGGGTGGCAGTTCGCCACCATGGCGCCTCTTGTTTTTCAAGTGTGTGACTTATTCTCTCATAAGTAGGAGCTGCGATGAAGTTATCTTGATCCCGGGGCTCCTGAGGTTGTGGTCTGGTGCATGCAGCGGCTTCCCCGTGATATTTCAGCATCACTGACAGCCCTCTTTGTGTGTGCACCTGACGTGGCATTCACTGGCAAGCCCACGTGTGCCCGCACTCCATTGTGGCAGGGAAGGAGCTTTGGATCAGCATTGTCTCGCACGCACTGCTGCAAACTGCACAAGGAGGTCCGTCCCCGCTTGCCTTATAATGAATCAGACCATCAGCCCACCAGGGTCAGTATTGCCTACTCAGACTGGCACTGCTCTCCAGGTGAAGGTCTTCCAGATCTCCTGTTACTTGACCTTTTTTAAAAAAATCAGAGCTGCTGGGGGTTGAATGTGAGACCTTCTGTCGGCCCGGCAGATGCTCAGCCACTGCGCCGTGGCCCCACCCCATTCCTTCTTCATGTGGGCTGTGTGCCAAGGGTGCTTTTCTTTCCAGCTTTGGAGCATGCTGGGAGTCTCACCATGGCCCTGTGATTCTTGCCGTTGCCAACAGCATCTCCAGGCGCAGAGGCGTGCCTTTCAGCCAGGAGTTTGCCTAGCCACTATCTTGCGCTGCAGATTTGCGCATTTAAAAGGCTGTAGGGCAAACGGTAACAACACGTGTCGAGGCAGTGTTATGAAAGTTGTTCCCATAGGAGGAGCAAGTGGAGAAACTCTTTGAAACGGGGCTTCTTGCCAATAAAATTGTTGCCTTTGCATTTAAAGGCTGTGTGGGTGTGTTTTCTCATGGCGGTGTTTATGGTGACTCTTTCATCTGTGCATGGAATAATTATGGCTATCTGAAAAGGGTGCACACACCCCTGTTTGTTAACCTGGACTTATGGCAGGTGGGGAATGGTGTCCAGGAAAGACAGAATTCCCATGAGACATCTACTGGTAGGCAGCTAGAAGCTCTGGCGCCAGACCTGGCCTTGCTGCTTGGCCCCTAAACCAGCTGTGCTTTTCTACTGACCGCCTTTTAGCCTTCTCATAGCAGCTGAATTCCAGCAAGAGGAAGTGGGCTATTGAGAGGCAAAAATGCCCCCTGGAGTAGCAAAATGCAATTTGGCCATTGCCAAGCGGAATGGAGGGTTTTAAAGTGGGATACCTGCAGTCAAGTTGCATATGAATGCAGTGGCATTAGGCAATATTGTGTGTGCGCACATGCACGCACACGCGCGCGCACACACACACACACACACACACACACTGGCCTTATGCTCTGGTGTTTTTTTTGCTGAGAGGGCTGGGACATCACAGCAAAGTTAGCGAGCGGCTGGACTCCCCGCACTGGCCAGATAGCAGAGAACAGAGGGGGACTTTCTTAAACCCCTGAAGTGGCGCTCATGGCCACTTTGTTCTGCACATGCCACTATCAGAGAGCAAGACACTTTGCAAAGTAACTAGAGTCCAAATGTTGGGTTCCTGCCCTACAGTGTTCGCAGCTGAACTGTGTAGGATGCTTCCAGCCTTAGCAATTCTTCCCGTCACGGAACATATCAGTGGTGAAATACAGGGGTCTGCAAATTCTCTCCTGCCAGGGGCTAGAGTTTGAGCAGTGCTTGGGCCATGTTGGGCTTCTCCAGTGCTCTCCTATTGACCTTCTCGTGCTGCAAAGCCCCCCAAAGAGGGAGGCTGTTTCCTCACCTCTGCTGCCTTTTCTTCCATCTGATGTGCGATCTGCATGGCAGGATGGCGAGGTGCTGTCGGCTTTCCGACATTGGCTGTTTGTGTGACAAGAATAGAGAAGTGCCCCACTAGACAGACGGCTGGATTCCGGGGCCTGGTGCAGGCGAGGACACAAGAGTGTGGAGCAAGTGGCCGCTGTGCACATCGGCTAACAAAAGATGGGCCAGATAGTCACCGGCGGCTCTCTTCAGCTGGCTCATTTGGATGCAAGACCCTTCCCCAAATCCCATGTGTCTTGTGATAATTGCAGGGGCTGCCTTCCTCCTGTCCAGCAACAGGCAGCTGCCTTTTGGCGGAAGAGTTAACAAAACATGTTTCAGAGATGGGTAGAATTCATGTAGAGGAAGAACCAGTTTCCCTACCTTCCTCACCACGTTACCCTCGCCCCCCCCAGCCCTCCTGCTGCTTCATTTCTAAGCCTGCCTCTGCAAACAGGATCTGGCCCTCTTGGGCCCAAGTTCCGAGATAGATTTCTCCCCCATTTCCTGTTCACTCACTGAAGCTGCGCTTTGTGTCAGCATTCTTTTTTCCCCACCACCACCACGCCATCCAGAAGCAGGAATGTCCATGAATATTCCGTGGTATTTACCTTGCTACCTTTAAAATAATTCCTTCGGAACTGGGCCATCTTTTGGGGGTTATTTCTCTGCCCTTTGATCTCCTGTTGTTCCCCAAATCTATCTGAAATTGACTTGCCAACCGTGTACGCCCGCCTTTAAAAGCTATTTTTTCCTCCTCCAAGTAATGGGTTGTATCAAAGTTTTTAAGAGGAAAGGGAAGTGTTCGTTTTATTTTGGGTGTTCCCCCTCCCTCCTGCCCTCCCCTTCTTGCCACCTTGAATTTTGGCCGCTGTCCCGAATTTATTCCCAGAGTGATGTCATCGGCTTGCCGGCAGGTCTAGATGTTCTGCCAGCATTCCAGAGAGTTTATGATCACTCGCAGATGTGCATCCAAGAACACACTGTACCCAGAGCAGGAATTAATGCGGGCTTGAGCGCCGTCCAACCCTCATACACAGGAGAGGAGAGAGAAAGAAAACACAAACTGTTTAATACTGTTTATAAATTATACACTTGCTGATGAAAAATACATTTCTTTCTCCCCCCCCCCCACTACTCTTTCTCCCCCCCACCCCACCCCGCCTCGAGAGTTTAAGCTGACTGGAATAATACAGTTTTTCTTTTTAGCTCCTGTTCTGGCAAAGACCTTCACTCATGTTGCTGCACAGCTGGCGTATTTCTTGTTCTGCCCCCCCACCGCCCGTCTTTACCTGATGAAATATATTTTATTTCACAGCACTCCTGTTTGCTGCTCATTGTTCTTTTAAAAACCTCTTTCCTTTTGGATGCTTTCTGCCCTTCATGGCGTTCCGAAGAGCCAGTTTTGGAGCCAAGGAAGCCACTAAATGGCAGATGCAGCAGTCTTGTGGCCGTGGCTGATGCTAAACGAATGGGCTCCCCGCCCTCTCGGCTAGTTCTGGTTCTAAGCTTCTAGTCCTTCATGCAAGGGTTGGAACCTTCTCAAAGTTCAGAAGAGGTCGCTGCAAAAAAAAACCCCTCCCCAATTGTCTTGTGGGGTGGGGAGAGAG
This sequence comes from Eublepharis macularius, assembly GCF_028583425.1. Lineage (NCBI taxonomy): Eukaryota > Metazoa > Chordata > Lepidosauria > Squamata > Eublepharidae > Eublepharis > Eublepharis macularius. The sequence goes on from NC_072803.1 coordinate 3,200,736, forward strand.
GAACATCTCTGTGGCTACCAGCTTTAGCTCCAGTGAGCTGCTTTATCCCAAACCTCTGCCCTGATTCCCATGTGCCCTTTTAATATACGCCATCCAAAACATGCTCTCCGTTTTTGCATGGCTTTTGTAGGTTTTTTTTAAAAAAAGCACAACAAAAAAAAACTTGCTAATGTTTATCATTTGCCCAACAGGCTCGACAGATTTCTGTTTCCTGTCGTGCATCTCGGCTTTAAAGGCCCCTTGTTGCTAAGTAGCAGCCTCCCCTGTACTGTAATGGGCTGATTGTGTATTCCGTTCAGCGCTGGATCTTATTTTTGTATGCAAGGCAAAGTGTTTTGATGGAGGACGATTGCAGAAGTGTCTGGAGGCTGTTTTGGAGTTTTATAGGCCGTACAGTACACTGTGTGCCTTCTGAAACAGAACACAGGCTTGTTGGGTTTTGGATTCTGTTTGTCATTTTTTCCCCTCTGAGCACAACTGTGGAATACAGCATCCCTCCAAGGGGGAGGGGGCAGCAATTATGTAATCGCCCTTGCTTTCTCTCTGCTCCCCCACCCCGCTTTGTGTGTGTGTGTGTGTGTGTGTTGATAAACCACAATAACAAATGGGCCCCAAACAGAAATTCTCCCCCTCCCTGCCTTTCTTTTCTTTTGCACCCTCCATCTGACTATGCTGACAGTTGTAAATTGTGAAACACCCGTGTTGTGTTCCTCTTCCAGCATGTTGTCTCTTGGGCTAGGTTGGGCCTCATCCTGTACAGTTGTACGCTTTGAAACTCCACCTGCAGCCTTCCCTTTCCTTCAGCTTCCCCCTCCTTTCTTGTTGGATATAATTTTTGTTTAAAGAAGGTGACGGGGTGTGTGTGTGTCTGTGTGCATGCCAGAGCGCAGGCATGCGCTCTCATTTGTCTGAAAGGAATCAAGAGGCAGAATTGATGTCTTGGAGTTATGCTGGAAAAGCTCTCAGCCTCCCTTGCTTGTCTGCTCACAGAGAGGAGGGAGGTTGAGAGGCAGCAGCCATCTATCTTTGGGCCCATATTAGCATGGGGCTGGAGCACGTTGCTGCCGCCCTGCACGTGAGTGGAAGAAGGCTGGCCCGGAGAAAAAGGTGAAGACGTGGCAGGAGCCCGTGGCAGCATGTACTGCCCAACCCAGCTCAGAGAGGGGGGCCAGCAAAGTTCCCGGTTCAAATTTCTCCCCACCGTCTATTCAGTACATCACTTCCAGCGTGCTGCCCTTTCTCAGAGCCAAGCTAGAAGTGACGAGTGACACTTGGACGGCAAGTGAACAGACTCACGTCTATTCCTCCCTGTTCACTTGCCGTTCACTTGCGCTCTACGTGAACAGGGAGGAATAGACGGGAGTCTGTTCACTTGCCGTCCAAGTGTCACTCGTCACTTCTAGCTTGGCCCTCAGTCTCTGCTCCCGGTCACTGCTCTGAGGAGGAGGAGGAGGGCCTGCCTCACAGGGCTGTTGCAGAGGTATGATACAGTCTAGATAAGAAAATACAGGCAGGAACCAAAGGACTAGGACCTGAGGGAGCCGGATGGATACTCCACTCTGAATTTTTTTTAATTGATTCATTTATATCCTCTTTGTTGGGGACCCAAAGTGGTTCATGTTACTCTCCTCTTCTCAGTTTAATCCTCACAACACCCCTGTGAGGTAGGTTAGGCTGAGAGTGTGGTTCCATGGCAGATTGGAGCTTTGAGCATGGTCGTAGTCTGAAACTCTCACCGTTACAGCCCTCTGGCTCTCTCTTTAGCCCAGCTACACCCTCTCATCTGGTCTCTCATCTAATATGTACTTTCGGTAGGGGAGGGGTGTGTGTGGGGGGTGTGTGTGTGCGCGTGCGTGCGAATTTTTACCTTCTATATGTTAAATCGCAAGGGGAAAAGCTTCTTGTATTGAGATATGCAAAACCAGGGAGGGAGTGATATTTTATCACAGCTGTTTCTTTATAGAATGGGATTTTAATAAGTTATCTTTTCTACTTTAGGTGAATTTAGGAGGGGGGGGCAGAGAAAGAAAACCAGACCAAACCCAGTGGCTTTTTGTGGGCAACAGAAGAAAACAAGGAATGGGGGGAGAGAACAGGCTAAATTTAAAATTGTAATTGGCTGACTTCCACAAGCTTGCGGGTGTTTTAATGACTCATAATAACTTCATTTAAAACCAGCTGAGCAGAAAATAGATTGGAGAGGAGCCTCAGGCCATTATGGATTTCTGTGGGGTTTTTTTTCTCTCGCTCTCTCTCTTTTTCTTTCCTCCTCTTATTTTATTTTATTATTTTTTTTGACAAGCACCGTTTTCGGCAGCCAGGAAGGGCGCTCAGAAGGAAGACTTGGCTGTTTGCTTTCTCCTGGGGTTGCTGGTCTGCCCATGAGAGATTGGATAGAAGGTTTGGGTGCATTTTCTTTTAGACTGATTAAAAATAGATGCCTTGAGGTATTATTTCGGCATCATGAGTTGCGGAGAGCATTTTTTCTTCTTCTTTGCACTTTTGATGTGGTAAACGGAACATAAATAAAATTGTTTTTGAAATTACTGAATTAATTAGGTAGTAAACTGACAGTGGTGCATAAATTTTTCTTCCTGGGTTTTTTTTTTTGTGCAAATCCATATTCCACCCCCCCCTCCTTTTGTATCAGTTACAACACTCAAGTCATAATGCTGAGGCCCACATTTTGTTTTAATTAATCACACCCATACGATCCATTGGCTATCAGGGAAGGGGCTCGGTGATGCTGGTGACATACATATCTGAGAATTGCAGCATCAGAAATATGTGAGTTATGAGGCCACGCTTGGAAGGGAGTGTAGCTGAGAATCATTGCTGGCTGCAACTCGACCGCAGGGCGGCTGCCAAAAACGTGACCGTTCAATTCATGTCTCAATGTAAACAGGCTAAATATATTGGAAGGCCGAGTGTGTGACAAAGAGGGAGCTCATCCCCTGATCTGTTTTATGAGACAGGCAGTCTATATTTTTCACTAACAAAATGACCCTTGTCATGTTGGGTAGTGGATGGAAAAAGGAAAATCAGAGACCCTAGTCCTAGAAGTGGAGGGGACCCTCTAGGTCATCTAGCCAACCCCCCTGCTCAGTGCTGGAAACCCAAAACTAGAGGCCTCCTTGACAGACTGCTTCCAGTCTCTGCTTGAAGCCCTTTATCAAAGGAGAATCGTCCCCCTCCCATAACTGGTTCCCTTGCTGAAGCTTTAGCAACCCAAATCTGTGTTCCTGTATCACAAGCCCATTGGGTCTTGTCTTCCCCTCTGAAACGGAAGAGAACAAGTCTTTGCCCAGAAGAAGTGATCTGTGGGTCACGAAAGCTCATACCCTACCACAAATGTTGTTAGTCTTATAGGTGCTACTGAACTCTTGCTCTTATAGGTGCTACTGAGCTCTTGCTTTTTTCAGTAGCAGAGCTCCCCTCCCACCCCAGTCTTCTGTAGGCTAAACATGCATAGTTCCTCCAACTTTTCCACATAGGACTTGTCATCTAGGGCCCACACCATCTTTCTTGCCCTCCTCTGAACCAGTTCCAGTTTGTCTACATCTTTCTTAAAGTGTGGTACCTAGGCATGGGGCACAAGACTCCAGAAGAGGTTCCACTAGTATGAAGTAGAATTGAACTCTTTGTGTTTATGTGCGTTTGCCTCCCTGCTGTGGGATCCTGGTTGGTGGAGGTTGTGGTGCTCCTCGCCAGTGTAGACGGCATCCATCCCTGTAACGGTCTCCTCCAAATCCAGCATGTTTGAATTTTCTCCGGGAATGAACTTTAGCTGTTCTCTCATGGGATATATTTCTCTGTATCTCTTCAGGAAGGTCGCCATGTTGGTCTGCAGTAGACAGCAGGATTTGAGTTTAGTGGCCCTTTAGAGACCATCAAGATTTTCAAGGTAAAAGCTTTTGAGGGCCAAAGCTTTCTTCTTCAGATATAACAACAACAACAACAACATTCAATTTATATACCACCCTTCAGGATGGCTTAAAACCCACTCAGAGCAGTTTACAATGTATGTTATTGTTATCCCCACAACAACAATCACCCTGTGAGGTGGGTGGAGCTGAGAGAGCTGTGATTGACCCAAGGTCACCCAGCTGGTTTCAAGTGGAGGAGTGAGGAATCAAACCTGGCTCTCCAGATTACAGTCCTGCCGCTCTTAACCTCTACACCAAACTGGCTCCCTATCCGAAGAAGGGAGCTTTGGCTCTCAAAAGCGACTCAGTAAAGAGCTTAGACTTCTACTGGATCCAGCATTGCTGCTACAGAAGCAAGTTAATGCAGCTGTAAAAAAGGCCTTCTCCCAACTCATTCTACCCTGGAAGATGGTCGCCTACCTTGTCATAGCCGATCTGGCCACCTGGATCCACACGGTGGTAATATCAAGACTAGACTACTGTAATGCACTGTACGTAAGTCATTCCTTAAAGTCAACTCAGAGACTCCAGTTGGTGCAGAATATGGAGGCTTGGTTATTATTGGGGAGCTAGATGGAGCATGCATATTTCTCCCATTCTGCAGTCACTCCATTGGCTGACCATCAGTCACTGGGCTCAATTCAGTGTTCAGTAGCAGAGCTCCCCTCCCACCCCAGTCTTCTGTAGGCTAAATCGAAATAATAAATAATAATAAAAATAAGTATTGGCTATCACATACAAAGCCCTTTCTGGCCTTGGTCCCTCATATTTATGGGACTGCCTTTATAATAATAATAACATTTGGTTTATATACCACCCTTTAGGATGACTTAACACCCACTCAGAGTGGTTTACAAAGTATGTCATTATTATCCCCACAGCAATCACCCTGTGAGGTGGGTGGGGCTGAGAGAGCTCCTAGAAGCTGTGACTGATCGAAGGTCACCCAGCTGGCTTCAAGCGGAGGAGTGAGGAATCAAACCTGGTTCTCCAGGTTAGAGTCCTGCACTCTTAACCACTCTGGCAGCTTTGCTCATCTGAACAAGGCCTTCTGCAGATACCACCCTGCAAACAGACAACATCAACAACTGCCTGTACACGTGCATTCTCATTTGTGGTCCCACCTTACGGAACGGCCTGCCTGATGAGATTAGGAGGGCTCCCCCTCTCCTGGCTTTCTGCAAATTATGCAGAAACTGAATTATTGAGGTGGGCTTTTTTACACAGGCAGAACAGCTGTATTGTAAGGAAATGGTTCAGAAAGATGCTTTGATAAAGGGCTAGAGACTGTAGACTACACTGCTGTGTACTGTCTGTTGCTGTAAGTACTCCTTTACTAGGTAGTTTCTGCATTGTTGAACCTGTCATGTTTAATTGTTTATGCTTTTTCAATATCGTTTTAGCTTTGTATCAGATTTCAACTTGTTTTCAAATTTTATGCTATCTGAACCCTGTTGCACTGTTTGTTGGACGTCCCAGCTGCAGATCATATTGAATTAAACTATGCAATCCGCCTTGAGTCTCAGTGAGAAAGGTGGACGAAACGACGCAAATAAAATAGTGAGGGAGTGAGGATATGCCCACCACGCCCATGGTTTCTGATTACTTTGTACATGGGGGCATGGAAATCTCTGGAAGAGTGACGGCACCTGGAGGCGGTCTTATCCTTTGCTGCTGATCTCGTAGTCAGGAGGACGCCACCTCCTCTGCCAGGGATCATTGCAGTGAGGATCTAAGGCAGGTCTTGCAAACATTGGTGAGGGTTTCTGGGTGTGGCATAAGCTGGTGGCGGATTTGCTTAGTGGTTCTGTTTAATGCCAGTTTTTAAAAATGTTGCTGTCAGTGCCTGTTAGCAATGTTTTGTAAGTTGTCTCAGACCCTCAGGGGAAAGGCAGGATATAAATATTTTAAATCGGTTGGCCGAGGCATTTAAGAGGGTTTGTGTGGAATCAACTCGTTGGCAGGTTACGCTTGCAAGTTCCAAGCTGGAGCAAACCGTAGTGCAGGGTGCTAGAAGGGTCTTCGGAACAAATTCCTTAGGTCCCTTGAGCCAGGTGTCAAATCCTGCCCTGTATGAGGAAGAGACAGGGCTTTTTTCTGGAAAAAGAGGTGGTGGGACTCAGGATTGCACAATGATGTCACTTTGGGTCAGCTGGAACAAGGGGGGAGTTTTTAAAAGTTTAAATTGCCCTTTAAGGGTGGCGAAAAAGGTCGCATGGCCGGTGGCCCCGCCCCCTGTTCTCCAGACAGAGGGGAGTTTAGATTGCCCTCCACGCCACTTGGCAGCACGGAGGGCAATCTAAACTCCCCTCTGTCTGGAGATCAGGGGGCGGGGCCACCAGCCATGTGACCATTTTCAAGAGGTGCCGGAACTCCGTTCCACCGCGTTCCCCCTGAAAAAAAGCCCTGAGAAGCGAGATAAAACCGAATCTGCAGCTGGTCTGGCCCCCAGGGGATGTCAGATTTCAGACAAACCTGCAGTGTGAAGGGATGCCTCTCCGATACTGACCACTAGCTGAATTTCATTGCCCTCATCAATCAACTCTTTCAGTTCTTATCCGTGGATCTGAGTTGGTTGGGTAATCAGTTGGTCCTATGAGATACTCCACCCACTCAGCACGCTATAGTAAAATAACTGGAAAAGGGGTTTGGACCAAAATACATTTTATCTCTCTGAGCACCGGAAGGATAACTTCAGACAGTAACCTGATGCAGATGACAATCGGTACTGACTGTAACGTACCCTTATGGTTGCACAGATGGGTCCCGTTGAAGGCTTGAGACTAACCTTGGCACAAGCTGGGGGCGTGTGGCTCTTCCTTTCATGAGATGCCTGTGGGTTTCTGTTCTCGTGACCGGTATGGGAACACCATCATCTCCTTGTGGATGGGGACTCATTCATTGCAAAAGGAACCGACAGTTCTGGAAACATAAGACGCTCGGCATTTTTGGGGAGAGGTATCAGTCAAAGAGCCGAGATTTCTGCTCATGCTGGTTAGTTCCAGGAGGCTGGAGGTCAACAAATCATCCATCGTTGATGCTTCTGGAAGACACCAGAATATGATGGAAACACAGATCTCCTAACTTTCTTAAACATGCTGAAGCTAGGAGGAGAAATGAATATTTATTTTCATAGAGATATCTTGGTAGGATAGGTGAGAAATGGTCTTACTCTTGTGTGTAGGAGGAGATCGGCTTCGTATTGCTGAGCGTCTTGCTTGAGGCTTCTTGCATATTAAACTTGTTATTAATCCCTCACTGCCAAGGCACCTGCTAGTCACGGGAATTGCATCAGATCAAATTCTGATCAAATTCTTATGAAGTTTCTCCCACTTCTCTCAAAATGACAACCTGCTGGTTTGGGCACCCTTCATATCTTTTGGTCTGTTGTCAAATCTCTCTCTCTTTCTCTCACTCAACTTGCTGTTGTCCTCGTAAAAGTTTACCACCGTTAGGAATAGTTAAACACGAGTACAAGAAAACTGTGTCTTACGAAACTGTAAAATTAGTTGCATTGGATACTTAATGAGCCGTCCTTTTTCTGGCCATGTAAGGGAAAGCCAGTTTATGGATGGGAGTTGTACACCTACCCAAAAGGGGGGGGGAGGACACCGAGGCCCTTTTAGTGTTTGAACAGATGTTCTTCTTGATAACCCTTAGGTAATCTGGATTGCTGAGGAGGGGGGTGGCGATGGAATCATCTTTTGGCCTCGTGGCGCTGGTGTCTGCGGCGAGTAGAAGCTATTCAGTGCATTAGACCCAACACAGCTTCTGCACCACCTTTCCTGTCTTTTAGCAGTGCTTGCCACTCCCCCATAAAATTAAATGAAGGGTGGCCAGAGAGCAGCCGTGCTTGGTGGCCTGAGCCCACTCTTTCCCCCCAAAGCTTTTGAATGGAAATAGTTGTAAATCATTGGTTCTATTTTCTCTGTATTACCCATTTCAGGTCCTCTATTATAGTCCAAACCTTTCCACTTTCTCAAGCAGCAATTCAGATGTCATTTTAGTTGTCAGGTACACTTTAATAATGCTCAGGTAATAATACAGTACAAGCAGTTTAGTACGCAGGGCTTCTTGGCGTGGCCTAAAATGAAGGAGGGAAGGGGGGGTGAATAAGGCTAAGACAAATCATTAATGCCGATCGGTAAAGTTTCTAGGGTGTGTGTGTGTGTGTGAAGCTTCTTGGCTTCATAACACACGGATGGTTGCCCCCTCCCCTTCTGAAATGTCAGCTTCAGTACTGTGTAACATAACACTTCAATTATGGAGAGAAAAAGTAGAAATCAAAGGTATGGGGGAAAAAACCCAGCGAGGATCTTTACATCCAACAGCCAGAGTGACAATTAAAGTCTTAGACACGCCAAAGGCAAGTGGACAAGTGTCATTTTTAACCAGTTAGAACATTTTTACTACTTCCTAACATCAGAAGTGCTAAAAACTAGAGAGCCCCAGTCCGTGTCCTCAATAAAGCCATTAAACTGGCTGGATATTGGGGAGTGTTCTTGGACTGAGAGTGCCTAATAATAGCCAAGCTGTTCTCAGAAGGGGGGAGTGTGACCGTGGCGGCTGTTGGCTTTTCCTTTTGGTATCCTTTGGCCAGTTGCATGTTTGTGACTCTTTGGTGGGTGTTTTGCAGGAGGTACAGAGAGATATGAAAGACCTACGGGTCGTCTTGCTTTATTCCAGGGAGCTGAAGCAGGCAGCTGGCAGCTGATCAATTGCCTCTGCATTTTTCAGTGTAGAAGCCCAGGGGAGGGAGAGAGAATCTATTTTTCCTGTTAAGCGAATGCAAAATAGAGAAGGATTTGTGGCTGTCCAGGTGCTAACCTTTTCCCAGAAAGGTGTGGCAGATGGAGTGGGGAAGTTTTATATTCAAGATCAGGAACTGGTTTCCATTTGGCTTGTGGCCCCTGACCAGGGGCAAAGAAGAGACTGCCAGCCCCTTTTGTGTCTTCTGTACAGGGCTCCATCTTATTCCAGGTTGTGTTGTGAAGTTACATCTCACAGAGTGTTTTGTTGCGGGGATAATGATAACATACTTTGTAAACCACTCTGAGTGGACATTAAGTTGTCCTGAAGGGCGGCATATAAATCGAATGTTGTTGTTGTTTCAGTTGATTCCTCCCCCACCTGATTTGGGGTGACTGTTTCTGTGATCCAACCACAACTTCCTACTCCCTGGACAAACATGCAGAAATGATTGGAGGAAGCTTGCTTTGGGGTATGCCTGCAAGGTATCCACCCAAGACGCTCGCCGTTGAAGGGGAAAAAAATCAGCGGCTGTAGTGCCATCCGATCAAGAACACCCTCTTAAGTGAGAGGCCGATGGGCATAGGGACTGATGCGCCCTGTGCTTGCCCCATAGTTGTGGCACTTGCATATGGAGGTGCCAAAAGTCCAGATTCGGAAATGTGCAGAGGCCAGTAAGGCCTGTGTCTCAGTTCCCATGTTTTCCATGTTCCAGTCAAAAGCAGGGTGTGTTTTTGTGTGACCCACATTGTGTGCATGCGTAGGTGAGGGGCGGTGAGCTCTCTGGCCTCCCTGCCTGGCCTTGTTGCATTTTCACCCGGAGAGAGACTCTCAGGAAAGCGGGAGTTTCTGCCAGCTGGGCTTCCGCTTCCAGCTCTGTCAGTCCCTCTCAGGTTCCAGCTCAGACCCACACTTCCAGACCTGCAGCTGCTCTTGGGGGCCCTGGGGTGGGTGTTCGTACAGATGCCCGGTCAAGATCTGACCGTGGCCACCCACTGCTGCAGACAGGCCCTGGCAGTCTCCCTCATGCACAACCCAGGTGAAGCAGAAGGTGTCTCATCTGTTGGGCATCAGGAGCGGAATAGTGGCTCTCCTCTAAGGTAAAGGTAAAGGTAGTCCCCTGTGCAAGCACCGCGTCATTACTGGCCCATGGGGGGACATCGCATCCCGACGCTTTCTTGGCAGACTTTTGTTACGGGGTGGTTTGCCATTGCCTTCCCCAGTCATCTACACTCTACCCCCGGGAAACTGGGTACTCATTTTACCAGCCTCGGAAGGATGGAAGGCTGAGTCAACCTTGAGCCGGCTACTTGAACCCAGCTTCCGCCAGGATCGAACTCAGGTTGTGAGCAGAGCTTGGGCTGCAGTACAGCAGCTTAGCACTTTGCGCCACTTTAATTAAACAGCAACTTTGGCCTCCAGTGGAGTTTGAAAATACCCTTCCCAATTTGGTATATTTTAACCCCCGTTTTTGTTTGGAACTGGTTTCCTACATGGCACCTGGCACCCTTCTTCTGGGCAAAGGGAGAGGCTGGTAAGCTGCTGAGTATTTAAATGAGCATGCCCAGTGGCCAAGTGTGGGTAGTTATGGCAGAAGGGGGGATTTGGCTTTGCTGGTGCAAGGACTGAGTCTTAGGGGGTTTGAGGAAGGGGTGTGGAAGGCGGCAGGTGCGTGCCTTGGAGCTCTAACCAGGCTGGGGGCTTGGGAGCGCCTTTACTGCCATTCCAGAGGGCTGAAATGACTTTGCAGAATCCTGCTCAGAAGGGGAAAAGCGGGTCTGCTTTTTGCCAGTCATCTCAAGCAAAGTATCTTTATTAGGCTGGGGGGCTATAAATTTGCTTGTACAAACAGCCGTGGAAGATCAGGCCGCCCTGGTGCCAGTGACGAGGCATGTTTTCGAACATGCAGCTGGCAGTTGGCAGCACACGGGGTCCTGTCGTCCGTCTCTCCAGGGTCAGTCATCGGAAGATATCTTTATACTGTAGGCAAGTTGAGACAGCTTGCTAAAAATACTGCCCTTCGTCTTTCCCTTCCTTCTGCCATCCCATTTTTTCCAAATTCCTGTTTACATTTAAGCTGTTGGCTTCAATGGGTAGATTCTTTCCCCCTCAAAAGAAAAAATCTAAACAACCACTCCTGATGTCTTGCTTTGGAGTGCTCCGTCACTGATGTTCTGCAATTTTTTAAAAATAAATATCTCTCCTTGTTTTTCTAAAACCTTGGCTTAATAAGCACTGATTCTGGCTGACATTTTCCTGGTGACTCACATAGTAAAATTAACCTTGAACTATTTGCATATTCAATCGATGTGTTCCCTGCCTTGTCTTTTAACCGCTCCCCCCCCCCCTTTTATGCTTGTGTATATCCAAGATTCCTGGCTCAGGATTGCTTTTTGTTTTGCTGATTTGATGTAGAGGGAGAAAAAATCTGCCTGCCTGAAGTACACATCTACTTGAGCAAAAGAAAGAACACCCAGTCCTAGCCTTTGAAAATTGGCAGGCCGCGCGCTGTTCCCTGTCTGATAAGAGGTACTGTAAATAAAACTGTACCGCGTAGCCTGTCGTAAGATGCCCCGCGTCTGCACTGATTGTTCTGACAGCTTTTGCTTTTTCGGGTCGGCTGTTTTGGTACACTCTGTACTTCCCTTATGTAACCAAGCATGCATATCTCATTGGAACATTCAAGATGTTTATTTTAAAATCTCTACACTTTTTTCCCCATTCTAAAAACCTCTTCATGATGGCAAAACTCAGCTTGTTTTTGTTAATCCTCTGTATCACCTCCCTCCCCCACAAAGTTTAGTTGACTAGTATGGTTCATAGATTCAGAAGGCAATCTAAGGACCTTCTGATCATTTCTGCAAATCAGAATTCTCCGGCTGTGGACAGACTGGTCTAATGAAACCTCAGATCTCATTGTGCCAAAGCAGTTTTGGCAAAAGATGACTCTAGCCAGCCAGCCAAGCCACACAGTTGTTGAGATGGCAAAAAGGGGCCTTTTGGTGACTTGGTATTCCTTACCCCCACCCCCATGTTGACCCATTAGAAGCTGGGAATACATCCATGTACCTGTTCCAAAGAAGTGATACTGGGTATTGGGTTAAACCGTGGACCTTTTGAGAGATGCTGACTGTCCTTCGGGATAGGCTAATTATATTGCAGACACTCCCAGAAAAGGGGAGCTTTCTCAGTAAATGTATGAAGCTGTGATGCCGCTGGTACCGCATCAAACCATTGGACTGCCTAGCCTGGTTTTGCCTGGCCTTCTCTGGCTGGCAGTTGCCTCTCCAGGATCTGAGACACAGGGGAGTCTTTCTGCAGACCCTTCTCTCTCAGGTCATCATAACCGGAGTTTCCAGAGGATCTTGTGCGTGCCCTGCCCAATGTGCCCTGCAATTAAGTTTTGCAGCCTAACTGAGCATGTGCAGAGTGCATTTTCTGCATCACTGTACCTTGAGTTGCCAGAACCTGTGCACTTGAATCTAAAAATAGGGAACTATATAGAGGCAGGCTTGTCCCCTTGTCGTTTTTTTATCCTTGTCTTTTTTAGAAATTGATTGTTATCAGCTATGGGATGCATGCCTCTTGGTCACAGGCAAAATAAAATCTTATCCAAGAAATTCAGTTGCGGGGGGGGGGGGGGGATAGTCACTCTTGAGCATGCTCTGTTGGAACTTCAGGACATTGGCTTGGATCCTTGTTCTACTTGCACTGGGTATTTTTTGCCACTGTAACAACAACATTTGATTTACATACCGCCCTTCAGGACAACTTAATGCCCACTCAGAGCGGTTTACAAAGTATGTCATTATTATCACCACAACAACAACACTGTGAGGTGGGTGGGGCTGAGAGAGCTCTGAGAGAGCCGTGACTAGCCCAAGGTCCCCCAGCTGGCTTCAAGTGGAGGAGTGGGGAATCAAACCCGGTTCTCCAGATTAGAGTCCTGCGCTCTTAACTGCTACACCAAACTGGCTGTCAAACTTAGCATAGCAGTTAAGTGGCTGGCTTGCAAATCAGCACTCTGCTGGTTCAAATCCCACGACTGCCATGAGCTCAGCAGGTGGCCTTGGGGCAGCCCCTCCTCTCAGCCCAGCTCCCCAGGCATGTTGTGAGGATAATAATAACACTGACTTTGTTCACTGCTCTCAGTGGGGCCCTAATCTGTCTAGAAGAGCGGTATATAAGCCCAGTTGTTGTTGTTGTTGTTGTTGATTGCACTTCCTCTTTACACTAGCACCATCAAGGCTCGCTGTGTGGAAACCTTCAGTCTCATGCACACAGAAGTGCTCGCACAAGAGCGACAATGCTCTGCCGCAGAGGCTATTCGAGACACATGGCGATTGTTCATAGGATCCAGGTAGTAATTGCCCAACCAACAGAGCCCTTGTTTTTAAAAGATTGCTTTTAGTGAAAGCTGTGCTCCAACGCGGTATTTGCGCATGCAGATCACTGTTGCAGGTGGCACGTGAAGCCTTCTTATGGATGGGGTGCTGAGAACTTTTGAGGCGTCCTTGTTTAGCTTACAGAGGCAGGAGAACATCACTCCTGGGCGATGGGGAGAATAAAGACCACCAGGCCCCCCCTTTCCTCCTTCCCTCTCTCATTGTCAAAGAGTGACGCCTGTTTGTACCTGCGCAAGTTTCTTCGCAAGGCTGATGGATTTCCGCTCTGTATGGCTGAATGTAGTGCCTTCCATGGAGATGGACCAAGATAGGCAGCTGTGTTAGTCTGTCTGTAGCAGTAGGAAAGAGCAAGAGCCCTGTAGCACCTGGACTACCCCAAATTTTGTTCGTCTTATAAGTGCTACAGGACTCTTGCTCTTTCCTACTGCTACAGACAGACTAACACAGCTGCCTGTCTTGATCAAAAGAGTGCTTCTTGGAGCGGCATTCTGTCTCCCTGGCTGGTAGGTCCGCTTTAAAGAGCCATGTCCGCTGACAGTATTTCACACTTGACAGGGAATCCCAGAAACGGGGTTTGGGGGTGTCGCATGCTCCTGTTGACCAGTCTGAAATAACCCACTTATCTGTTCTCCGGTTGGAGTGGGCCGTTTCCCCCAGTCTTCACCTGGCCAACCTTTTTTCTCCACCCACCATCTCCTTTTGGGGATTTGTGATCCTTATGATGAGGAGCAGCCGGCAAGAAGAGCACTGCAGCATCATAAGTGAAAGATCTGGGAGACCCAGGTTCAAATCACACACAAAGCTGCCTTTCACACTTCTGTCCATCGAGGTCAATATTGTCTGCTCAGACTGGCAGCTGCTCCCCAGGGTCTCGGGTCTTCCACATCACCTACTGCCTGGTCCCTTTTTAACTGGAAATGCCGGAGATTGAACCTGGGGCCTGCTGAATGCCAGGACGATGCTCTGCCGCTCAGCCATGGCCCCTCTCTCATATCGCTATGAAGGTCGCTGGGTGACTGTGGACTAGTCACTCTCTCCACCACCGCATTCTTGGGAAGAGAAAATGGGAGAGGAAGGATGGCCCTGACCTCGTTGGAGGATGGGTGGCATAAATAGGCACAGAATAGCTAATCTAAAAGTGAATCATTACTGCCGTGAGATCTTGTTTCTGGTTTTCAAGAGCAGCTCTCTTTTATATTAATAAATATGAGCGTGTGAGCAGAAGTTTGGGCTGCTGCTGGGGCTGGAAAATTCCCAGGCGCCTGGTCACCTGGCTGCCCAAAAATCTGGATGGAGTTGTCTGAGGTTAGCACTGAAAAATGTGATAGTGACATGTGAGAAATGGGAATGTTTTCCGGCATACTGTGTGCCTTCTGATGCATGTCCAAGGATAGATCCAAGGCTCTTTCACAACCGACTTGGGTATCCTGTACTTGACTGTTGGTTCCAAACAGAAGTGACAAGAAGCCGGTGGGCAATATCCCTAGCACTTCATGTGAGCCACAGGGATTCTCAAATGCTCGCTTGGCCCCCAAACCTATCTGAGATGCCAGGCTTATCCCACCAGCAGCTTCTAGCCCTGGACTCAGCCAATTTGCACCCATGTGATTTGCCCAGATTTGGGATGGAGGGTGCATGATGCAGCCCCTTGGCTGAAGCAGAGCAGGTCTGGTTCTAGTCACTGCCTGGGACCCCCACCCCACCCCTCTGCCTCCTTGAATTGATGGGAGGAAAGTAGAAGCTTAGGAGGTCCTTAATGTGTTTTACTTTAATAAAGAATGTTAATTGATATCAAAAACATGCATTCCGCAGCCTTGTCTTGCGTTCTGCTTCTTGCCCACGGCTGACAAGACCTTTTCTGACATCAGAGTAGCTAAGCCAATGGCAGCCAGAGGGCCTGCAACCCTGTGTTCTTTGAGCACATGGCTGAGAATGACACCCAGCGCAGAGGATGTTCTTTCGAGACAGGCTCAACCCCTGATAAAGCACTGCTTTGCTGCTGATGGTGTTGTTGGTTCCAAGTGGCTAGGATGGAGTTGGGTAAACAAAAGCCCTGGTCACGATGCCTTTCTCGTTGAGACCCAAAGCGGATTACACCGTGCAGGTGAAAATACATTATAATCAACAGCTAGGACATGAACTGATCAAAGTGCAATAATGAATAGCAGTTAGGACATGCAATGAAAGAGATACAATAGGGTATGGAACAGGGCTGTCAGGTCCCTATTCCATACCCAGCGGGAGCGGGAGGACTTGGCACTTGCCTCATGTCGGTCTTAGTGCACACGCGCACTCCCTGGCGCTTGCATGATGACATCTCTTCCAGGTGTGATATCATCGCACTTGCCGCAGGAGCGCTCCCACATTCCATGCTGGGCTGATTCAACCCAAAATTGACCCCAACTTGCACCCCCTGGGAGCGCATGCGCCACACATGTTCCTGGGGTGTCTGCTGGTGGCGGGCAATCTCTGAGGGGCTTATCGCCGATCGCCAACGAGCAATGGGGGAAACCACTGGGAGTTTGCCCGTCGCCAGTGAGCAACTGGGAACTCTAGTATGGAAGCAGAAAACAATTGAAAATTGAGACAGGGCTGGCCTTGTCCTGACCAGAATGAGCCACAGAAGCTGTTTGCTTTGTCCCAGCTGAGCCTGGGCACGTGAAGGACAGCAGTTTTGACCAGGGCTTTTTTTCAGCGGGAACGCGGGGAAACGGAGTCCCGGAACCTCTTGAAAATGGTCACATGGCTGGTGGCCCCGCCCCCTGATCTCCAGACAGAGGGGAGTCTAGATTGCCCTCCACGCCGCAATCTAAACTCCCCTCTGTCTGGAGATCAGGGGGCGGGGCCACCAGCCATGTGACCATTTTCTTCAAGGGCAACCCACTGAGTTCCACCACCTCTTTCCCCAGAAAAAAGCCCTGGTTTTGACCATGAACCAAGTGCTTTCTTCCCACTGAGGGCCAAACCAGCGGAGTCCCCTAGCTGAAACTCCTCGCAATGGTTACACTTAATTTTCAGGTCTGAATGGATTACTGGGTTAGGGGCCATGGGAACTGGGGGGGCCGAATCCCCCTCCACCTGAAAATTAAGCTTTAAAAACTGCTGTGAGCTCTGATTCTGGAACCGGGTTTGGCCTCGCATCTCCACAGCCTGTTCTACAGAGGGGCTTCAGAAATCGGAGGGTCGGTGCCCTGGAAGATCTCTGCCCTTCGGTTCCCCCACCCTAATGTATTCAGCTGCTTTGAGCCTGGATAAATCTCTGGCCTCTTCCACCCCCCCCCCCGCCCCAATCGTTCTAGGTACCAACTGACTATACTGGCCTTTTAGGTCAACGATTCTGGAACAAAACATTCCCTGAACTGCCTCTGGCATGACGGCCAGTAATAGTTCTCAGATAGAACTGACCTTTCTAATTATGTTGGTCATAAAGCTGTGTTTATTATTTAAACAGGGCCGGGTTGCAGGAGGGAGGGGGACAGAGGTTGGGGGGGGAGTAATTTGGCATCCTTGCCTCTGTGTGCTCGCTCGCTCTCACTCACTTTCCTTTTTTGAACTGTGCACCGAAGCTTTGGATGGCCTTCAAACTGGCCTGTCTTTGTTATGCTCAAGCCCTGGTTTTTCAAAACTGGCACCCATGAATTAAAAGCCTATGCGTTGATCAAATAAAATACAGTAAAATGCACGCGACTGAAGGGAGGCCAAGGGTGTGCGGACTGTCCCTTTTAATATATGAAGGGCCATGTGAGGCCGTTGGCCTGCTTTTTCTCCCATCCCTTCGTTCTTTTTCGGGACTGGCCATTTGGTTTAGGCACACTTGAGTTGTTTTGAATGCAAACTTGACATCGCCCCGAAAGCAGCCGCGAGAACAACGTATGCACAGTAAACAGGCAGACTGTCTTATTGATTAACAGATGAGACCTCTATTATCGATCAAAGCTTGGCGAGAAAATTTATCACTTTTAATTTCACTGCTGCCAAATATTTCTGCCTGTGAGCCAGCCGTTACTGAGACAATTTAAAGGCGGAGGCATTCTTTTTAATGGGAAAAAGGGGCACCTCTGTTCATTTTCATGTTTCCTTTGGCTACACCATCCAGTTTTTTAGGGTGCTGGTACTGAAATACTGTTTGGAGCCTACCCTTTGGATGAATAGCATAGGGTGAAAAAATATTTGCGTGGCACCTTGAAGATGAATGAATGGTTTCGTGATGGAGGGGCATTTTGTGGTCTGCAGCCACAAGACCCTTGGTTGTGTAGGCTGCACCAGGCTAATGTGCCCCCCCCCAGTGGAATGGGACTAGGAGGATGAAACTACAACCATCTCTTTTTGTCTAATCAAAACATGGGCCTATCGCCTTCTGACCTGCAGTGTTTGCTTGTTTCTCTTCAGAGACTGTTTGTGAACCCCTTAACAGTGTCA
This sequence comes from Eublepharis macularius, assembly GCF_028583425.1. Lineage (NCBI taxonomy): Eukaryota > Metazoa > Chordata > Lepidosauria > Squamata > Eublepharidae > Eublepharis > Eublepharis macularius. The sequence continues at coordinate 3,218,236 of NC_072803.1, forward strand.
CCTTCAACGACTGTGCTTTGGCGATCGGAAGGAACACGTGTGCGTCACGTGCTGTCAAGTCGCTTTTGACCTCCAGCAACTCTATGAATCCATGACCTCCAAAACATCCTGTCATTGATAGTCTTGCAAACTGAGGTCATGGCTTCCTTTACTGAGTCAAGCCATCCCATTTTGGGTCTTCCTCTTTTCCTTCTACCTTCCACCTTTCTTAGCATTGCTGTCTTTTCCAGGGAGTCTTGTCTTCTCGTGATGTGATCAAAGTAGAATAGCCTCAGTTTTGTCATTTTAGCTTCTAGGGAGAAGTCAGGTTTGATTTGATCAAGAATCCATTTCTTTGTCTTTTTGATGGTTCGTAGTGCCTGTAAAACTCTCCTCCAACACCATATTTTGAATGAATCAATTTTCATCCTTCCGCCTTTCTTCATTGTCGAACTTTCACATCCATCCATAGTGATGGGGAATATCTTGAGCTTGGTCTCCAGCAACAGGTCCTTATCCTTAAGGATGTTTTGTAATTGCTTCGTGGCTGCCCTTCCAAGGCTCAATCTCCTTCTGATTTCTTGGTTGCAATCTCCCAATTATTGAGCAAAAGAATAGAACGTCTTTTTCAATTTCAATTTCTTCGTTGTCAACTTTAAAATTGTGTCATTCCTTGGTAGTCTTTACTTTTGTCGTCTTGATGTTCAGCTGTAATCTTGCTGTGCCGCTTTCTCCCATAACTTTCATCAGTAGTTGTTTCAGGTCTTCATGGTGTTAATGTGGTGTCATCTGCCTATCCCATATAGTTAATGTTCATTTCTCCAGTTTTCACTCAATCTTCGCCTAAATCTAATCCAGCTTTCCTATGGTATGTTTTGCATAGAGGTTGAAGAGATAGGGAGATAAAATACATCCTCATCCGAGACTTTTGCCAACTGGAAATCTTTCTGTTTCCTCATATTCTGTCCTGACAGTAGCCTCTTGCCCAGGTTGCGATCAAAACAATCAGATGCTGTGGCACACCCGTTTCTTTTAATATTTTATTTTATTATTTATTTGTTTATTTCAATTTCTATTCTGCCCTCCCCGCACTGGCAGGCTCAGGGCGGATTACATTCATAGACGTTAAAATTTACAGTTTCTCAATTTAAAAATGCAATAAATACATTAAAATACATCAAAAATTTAAAAGATTTAAAATTACAGGTACAAATATTTCGAACGGCAGAGTATGTAATTAAATCCTTCATCCAGCCTGCTATCCATTGCTTTCCATTATCTACACAGTTGAAATCTTTGTTGTAAAACACAAACTGATTTTCTTCTGAAATTCTCAGGTGTGCTCCAATAACCAATGAAAATTTGCACTATGATCTCTAGGGCCTCTTCCTTTTCTGATTCCAGCTTGAACATGTGGCATTTCTTGTTCCGTATATGGTGAGAGTACGCCCCCCCCCCCAATACACCCTCTTGTTCACTGTGCTTTTAGATTTTCTGGAGAGGCCCTGTTGAGAGGGTTGCCATCACCACTTGAGGGTCAGCAGGTGGTAGCCAAGTCGAAGCTCTCTTTTGCAGGGGTGCCCAGGCGAATTCCAGATGCCTCCCACCGTGGAAAGCCAGAGCTTTGCAAGAGGGCCTTTTCTTCTGGATGAAGAAGAAATAGGGCTCCCTTGAGCTTGCATGGATTCTGCTGTGGTTTTCTTTTTCTTTTTTAAATTTTTTTATTTATCAACAAAACAATAAACAACTTCAACCATACAACTTAAACAATAAATACAAAAAGTAATATATGGAAGTAACAATAAGATACTCTTCATAAATAAAATTGCTGACAGAATGCTTTGATTTGCAGTTCTTACAGTTAAAGCTATTATACAAAATTTTCTTGAAGCAACTTAGCTCATAACTAACTATCTAGTATTTTCTGATATAAATGATTTGGAGGATTTGCTTCTGTCCTATCAATGTAGTCTAAGAAATGCCACCATTTTTCATAAAAGTTGGATTTGTGTGTTGTGTTGGTTAAATTGTCTTTTATTTTGTCTATGATAAGCTGATCCCATACTTTGGATAGCCAGTGGGAGATTGGTGGGGGTATTTGTTTTTTCCAAAAGTAAGCAATTGAAGATTTTGCTATAGTTAGTAGGTTAATGATTAACTCTTTTTGCGGGGATGGTATGTTTTGATTTTGCCAAAGGTTTAAAAAGATTAAAAGAGGGTCCAGTGGTATTTCGTAATTCGTTATTAATTTTATCTGTTTTAGTATCTCTACCCAAAATGCATTTATTTTGGGGCATTGCCACCAAAGGTGAGCAAATGTGCCTATACTTCCACAATTTTTCCAGGACATAGGCGAATAATTAGAGGTCATAACTGAAAGCTTCTTTGGGTTTAGGTACCAACGAGTCTGCTGTGGTTTTCTAACGGTGTTTTAATCAAACAGAATTATTTGGGAGGGCATGCTACCCAGATTATATGGCTGTGTCATAAAAAGTAGCTCAGAGAGATGCATTGGTAGGGACCGGGACTATATGCTACTCTGTTGGGTACTGTCTGCTGATGAAGCCATGCATCTGCTGGGAGTTTTCCATGTTGCTAAACATGCCACGTAATTTACTTACGCGTTGTTTCAGAAAGATGTAATCTCTGTGCTTGGCTTTATACTTGTTTTTCAGATTTTCTGCTACCAGAAAAGCAGTATGTTATTTCACAGATAGAGCGAAGCAGCTCTGAAAATAAACTTTTTAAATATTAATGAACAACATTTATTCGTTTTCTTTCCTTTCACTTTCCCTTCTTTTTTTGCTATTCTTTCTATCCTTTCTCTTCCCTCTTTCCAAACCCCTGTTCAAGGTTGCTTATTGGCAGCCGGATCCATGCTTGATTTTCTTGGAACAGATGAATCAAACCTTCCGATCTAACAATTATGTTCACAGCTTTGGCCTAACGGCATATGCTTAGAAGGCTGTGTCTATATCACAGGCTCTATTTTTATCTGTAAGTTACTTATCTGCTGTTAGGCATCCTGTGCTTCCTTCCCCCCCCCCCCCCCCATTATAGCGAGAGCCTGTGACCCAACAGACGCCGCCTGTGTTGGTAACCATTTTCTAAGAAAGACCACAGATACCACACCTTACTGATAGTTGTGGAAATATCTGTAGCTCTCAAGATGCTGCGTCGTTGCTGCCACTTTCCTTATCTGATAGAGTCATAGACTTTCTTTCTCTGATGCACAGACGGCGTGTATAACAATTAGGGAATGTGGTATGGTGGGGGTGGGAGGCAATTAAAACGAGATTAGTTACCACTCTGATAAGGCAAAGGCGGTTGCAATGATCTTTAAGCAAACATCAAGTTTCCAGTTGGATGTGCAACGTTTTTTTAAAAAGAAACTGGGAGATAATAATTCAGGTCTTTCCACCTTGGCACGTGACCTTAGTTCCAGTGAAACGACCCTCGTTGCCAGCCTCCCGGTAACAGCCAGGCAGGTGCCCGTGGCACAAAGGATGGCACGAAGGAAACTGCCTTCCCTGGCCTCTGCCTGCCCCAGATCTGGTCCCCCAGGGCATGCTGCATCTGTTTCAGTTTGCTCTCATGGAACAGGGTATGAAGTCTTTCAATCCCCCTTGATGGCCTTGACTTGCCTTCTCGGTTCCTGCCTCTTCCTGCTCCTACTGAGCCACGTTTTGACCTGGCTGATTCCAGTGGCCACCAATTCCAGCCACATTTCCTTTATATTGCTGTGCATATTCCCTGCCTTGCATGTGGGAGAAGTCATGCCCACAGCTAAACTGGACAAGTCCAGAAATTCACCCTCTTTTAAATGATCACCGTCTCCCTCTCCCACTGGCAATGTAAATGTAATAATACTGAACTACCTTACAGGGTTGTTGTAAGATGATTGAGGTTACTGAATTGTTTTGAATGTTCTGAAGTGTCAGTTTGGTTGCTAATTAAAATTATTATGATTGGGAAATGGCAGAAGGAATGTCTCCTTTGTTACTTGCGTCACCCAGGACTTGTTTTTTAAATACTGCTATGCTCTTGTGCATTAAAAAGGTGTGGGTTGTACCCTGCAACTTACATGTATAATTTTATCTGGGGTGCAAGCGCTGAATGACCTTGGGACCAAGTTTTGTGCTGAACTACTTTGGTTGTAAGGATGGCCAGCTCCCTATTTGAGTGAGAGCCTCTTTTTCCAGAGCAGCCATTTCATGTCAGAAATCTTCTAATCCAAAATGTTCTTGCAGCAGGCTTTTTAATAATGCTCTCTCTCTCTCTGTCTTTCTCTCTCTCTGTTTGTAGCGGGTGCCAAAGCCTTTGTATGTGATCACTGTGGTGCACAGTTCTCTAAAGAAGACGCCCTGGAGAGTCACAGACAGACACACACCGGTAGGTTTTGCTTGGCTCCCCTCCACCCCATCTTCTGAAATTATACCAGATTGGCAGAGCTGCAGTGTTTTCCCAGGGTGGCTGGAAAGACCCTGTTGTTAAGGAGATAACTTTGTGGTGGTCCCTCTTGACACTGACTCTGAACTTGTCCTACTAATGGACAAACCACTTTGCGTTCAGACAACTGGCTCAGCATCAAGATTTGAGGCCTAGGCGTGGGCTAGTGAGAGAGACCAAGTATGCCACTCCAGGGTCCTTTGTGAGGCTTGGCCAGGAGAGGAGATGGAAGCTCTAGATGGAGTATGGAAAACAGATTTGGGAGTGGGATGAGCCTAAGGATGTATTCTCATACCCCGAACACCGGTAATCAACACCAGCTGCAAAAGTTTAGGCACCAGCGATCACTGATCGAGTGGAGTGCAAGTGGAGCGCAAGTGAACAGGGAGGAATACATATGAGTCTGTTCACTTGCCATTCAAGTGTCATTCGTCACTTCTAGCTTGGCCCTCAGTATCTTAATTCTAGCTGAAAGCCAATGCTTGTCTGGCAGGTTGTTGAGCCGGTACCTCTTCCAATAAACTTTGATCAGGAGGGAAAGGTCTCGCCAGGTTCCTATCTTGGCCCCCTGAAAGGCAGTAAATAATTTTGATCTCTTCTATTTTGCTACTTTAAATTTGACAGTTCAGCCGGGAATGCCATTCTGCTTCCAGACATCCAGAACGTGTTTTCGATGCCATGTGAGGTTCAGGCAGCATTTGTTGGTGGCAACCCCGCTGGGGAGCTTGTCTCACCCACACTGGCTCTGTTTGGCACGTGGAATATTCTCACCGGTTCTCAGAACTGGAGTGGGAAGTATGTGGGCCATTGCAATGCTAATAATATGCACACGCAGAGAGTATCAATCTTTTTTTTTATTAGATAATGTCTGCTGGACCTCTGATCATCCAGGTGGAGAGGAAAAACCTTTTGATAAACAGTTTGCTCAACACCTGTTGCTCAATGGCATTTGCTCAATTGCTAGTTTCAGTCTTGAACAGTGTATTCGATTGTACTCACCTGAGCTGAGATGGGCAAGATCCGGAAATCTTCCCATCCCAAGGAGATATTTAGAGAATTGCTTCACAGCAGATACCTGCCGAAAACCTTTGCTTGCCCCACGTAGGCCTCATCCCCGTGTTCCATGAACCCGGTTTAGAAGAAGAGGACCGAGGTGGGTGGGAGTGGGACATGCAGGGCTTTTTTTCAGCTGGAACGCGGTGGAACAGAGTTCCGGCACCTCTTGAAAATGGTCACATGGCCGGTGGCCCCGCCCCCTGATCTCCAGACAGAGAGGAGTTTAGATTGCCCTCCGGTGCGGAGGGCAATCTCAACTCCCCTCTGTCTGGAGATCAGGGGGCGGGGCCACCGGCCATGTGACCATTTTCGCCGAGGGTGATTTAAACTTTAAAAAACTCCCCCCCCCTTGTTCCAGCTGACCCACAGTGACATCATTGTGCGGTCCTGAGTTCCACCACTGAGTTCCACCACTGCTGCTGTTCAAATGCCAGGAGGGCTGTCGCATGGAAGAAGGCAAAGGCTTATTTATTCTCTGCTGCAAAGACTTGTTCCCTGCCACTCTAGAGAGCATGACTCGATTTGCAAACGGGCTTATGTCACGGGAGGACAGATTTTGGTTGAACGTTAACAGGGAAAGAGCAGTGTGGCCCAGTTGCTGGTTTGTGGCTCAGAGGTCGTTGGAGGTCTTCAAGCAGAGACTGGGCAACCCTCTGTGGGAGGAGCTGATATCCTGCCCTGAACCGAGGGCTGGACTAGATGGCATCAAATGATCCCTCCATCTCTAAGATTCAGTGCCATCCTAAGTATAGTTATGCCCTGACCTGGATAGCCCAGGTGAGCCTGATCTTGTCAGATCTCAGAAGCTAAGCAGGGTTGGCCTTGGTTAGTAATTGGATGGGAGACCACCAACAAAGACCAGGGCTGCAGAGGCAGGCAATGGCAAACCACCTCTGTCAGTCTCTTGCCATGAGAACCTCACCAGGGGTCACCATAAGTCAGCTATGGCTTGAGGGCACTCTCCACTCCAAGTATAGTTACACCCTTCTAAACCCATTGATTTCGATGCACTTAGAATGCTGTAACTCTGCAATGTATAAGATACAGTGGGGGTGTTCAGCTGCAGGGTTTGTGTGTGGTCGCACAGCAGTTATTCCGTAGGAATAATGAGCTTGAGGGCAGCGTGCATTTGAGACAATCCAGCTTTGAAGCAACCCTAGTGAATCTTGTTCAAAGCTATTCTGACCATTAGCTCTTATTATGGATGATGTTGGGTAGACACTGAATTGGCGGCAGTCTGAGGAGCTTGGAAGGGGTACAAGGAGAAGCAGCAGCTGGGTTTTCACACCTCGGCTTTTGCAGTGTTTTCAGCATGAGGGCTGGTGCCTTTGGAATTGTGGTGGATTTTATTTTGCAAGAACCTCCTTTTTTTTTTTTACTAACCACCTTTATTGTAGCATAAACTTTCGAGAGCCATAGCTCTCTTCGTCAGATGCATCATCAGCTTTCGAGAACCACAGCTCTCTTCGTCAGTTGCTTCTGATGAATGGAGCTGTGGTTCTCAAAAACTGGCAATGCATCTGACAAAGAGCTGTGGTTCTCGAAAGCTGGCAGTGCATCTGACAAAGAGAGCTGTGGTTCTCGAAAGCTGGCAGTGCATCTGACAAAGAGAGCTGTGGTTCTCGAAAGCTGGCAGTGCATCTGATGAAGAGAGCTTTGGTTCTCGAAAGTTGGTGATGCATCTGATGAAGAGAGCTGTGGCTCTCGAAAGCTGGTGATGCATCTGACGAAGAGAGCTGTGGTTCTCGAAAGCTTATGCTACAATAAAGTTAGTTAGTCTTAAGGGTGCCACTGGACTCTTTACTATTTTGCTACTACAGACTAACACAGCTAACTCCTCTGGATCTTTTTTTTACTGAATGGCTCATTCAAACGATTCCACAGTTTGGTAATCCCAGTGGAGGCTCTAGCCGTTCTGCCAAGTGAAACCAAAGCAGGAGAGACTTTGTTCCCTTCTGGGCCGCATTAGGCCTGCAGACCTTTTTAGTACTGATAAAGCCATAAATGCCATTGAGGTTGGAGAGTATAATTCAGCAAGTGGAATTTAACACATTTGATGCTCACTCAGTTTTCAACTGTGTGGTCTGTTTTACTGCAGAGGATTTTGACAGACAAGAGTAATGTTATGCACCCCTCAGGGAGCAGGGTGGATGTGGAACTGTCGTTTGATCCAGAAACATTGTTGGTGAAGTGGCAGTTGATAAATTTTGGAATAAGTATGCTCCTCCTTCGGAGGCTGAGTAATGAGTTCTGCAAATGATAATGCTGTTTGCTTTGAATGCAGCGGGTAGCTGAGGACTTTCAGTAGGGTGGGAGATCAGCTGCAGTGCAAACAGATCAGGCTGTAGTGATTGCGTATTATATGAACGTCTTTCTTTTAAATCTCTGGGTGAAAATCCTGCCTTTTGAAACAGGCACTGTGACATTGAAGTAATCTGCACCATAGATTGCGGCCATGTCTATACCACAGACTCCAACTCCGAGTCTCTCTACGTGAGATATCTTACGTGGGGACACTCAAGTATAGGGTGATGCAATGTTAGCTGGGAAGCATAGTTTTAAAAGATAGAGCCAAAGTCTCTGTTAATTTTATCTCTGTACAGGAGGGTATTTTCAAAAGACAGAGCTGGTGGAAATCGCTTCTCAGAGGGTTTGTTAATTTCATTTTTGCCTCCCCAAAGGCTCTGTCAATTTCACCTCCCCTTTGGGGAGGCGAAGATAAAATTGCTCTGAGGAGCAATCACCACGGGCTCTGTCTTTTTAAACTACGCTTCCCGGCTAACTTTGCATATCCCTACACTTGAGCGTCCCCGTGGAAGATGTCTCCTGTAGAGAGACTCTCACTCGTCCCTTCTTCCAAGAGAACACTGAAAACTTTAAATCCAGGGCTAACCATCTGTAAGGGAATTCCTAGCACCTTTGCCAAACTGCCATTCTTCTGTGAGGGAGCCATTACACTGACAGAATGCAGCCATACATTTGTGTACGTTTTGATCTTTCGAAACAGGCCTCAGTTATGGCCTGGGATCAAGTGCGCCATAAACCAAAGCTATTAAACAGTTTAATAAAGTTTACTAGCTTTCCTTACTCTGGAGCAAAAGTCTGTTTTTCAGTTTTCCCAAAATTCCACCCACCCCCCCTCACATACACAAGAAAAAAAATTGGCTTCGAAAGTCCCCCGTGTGTCCAGTGCCAAAGGAACATGAAGAGCGATTGTTGCTGGAGGGAGACCAGTGCCTGCGTTGCCAGTTGGTCATAAAAGCATAGCAGAGTCTCTGGGCTTCAGGTAACATAGCGATGGCTTTCTGACATGTTCCTCACCAAGACGTGCTGTAAAGATCCCCTTCGGTCTAAGCACGGCCCGGCAGCAACGGATCTGTTTTTCATTTAGTACTATTTAAATAACTACCTTCAGAAGTTTGCAAAAATAAATGTTGCTAAAATGCACCTGCTTCCCCAGAAATCACAGGATTATGAAAGAGAAGCCAGAATGTGTATTAAAAGGCTGAGCTGTTCGGAGGGGGGGGGGCAGTCTCTGGATGGGAGATGCTGCTCCCACTCCAGGTTTACCTGTCCCCAATCAGGGCAGGGGATCCCCCACTTCCCACCACTGCTCAGCTGGTTGGCAGGGGGGAAATGGAGGGAGGGGGAGGGATGTCAGCAGTGTGCTAACAGGGCTCACACGAGTGATGTCAGGGCATCGTCAGTGATGTGACCCATGACCCACATGATGTGATGTGACCCAGTGATGTGACCCATGACCCACGTGTCTCCCACTTCCTGCCAGTTGCCAGGGAGGATCTGGCAACCCTATCGCACCCTTCTCTTTTTTACCCTTGGAGCAAGCAGCTGAATACTTCTTCTACTGTGGTCACCCACACTGTTAGTTAGAACCCAGTTTAACCCTTTAGCCATTGACTCCTGTCTGAGGCATGTCGAAGAAGGAGGAGGTCAGAGCCTGCAGTGATGCCTGTCTTGTGTATGGCTGTGAAGACTAGAAAAGCCCTTTTTAAGCATTCCTCTGTGTTAGAAATGAGAAAGCCTCTCCCTGCAAGTTTAAAGCTATCAAATAGTTATTTCATTTTGGTTTTAACTGTAAATGTTTTAATCTACTATTGCAAGCCACCTTGAACCATGGAGAAAAGCAAGGTAAAAAAGTTTGAATGAATGAATGAATGAATGAATGAATGAATGAATGAATGAATGAATGAATGAATGAATGAATGAATGAATGAAATGCTGGTTAAAGGAAGCAAATGAGAACCTCCACTCATGAGCCACTAAGTCCATAAGATCCAGAGGAGTTAGCCATGTTAGTCTGTAGTTGCAAAGTAGTAAAGAGTCCAGTAACATCTTTAAGACTAACCAACTTTATTGTAGCATAAGCTTTCGAGAACCACAGCTCTCTTCATCAGATGCATCGTCAGAAGAGAGCTGAGGTTCTCAAAAGCTTATGCTACAAACAATGCATCTGACGAAGAGAGCTGCGGTTCTCTAAAGTTTATGCTACAATAAAGTTGGTTAGTCTTAAAGGTGCTACAGGACTCTTTACTATTTTAAGTGCATAAGAAGAGCCCTGCTGGATCAGACCAGTGGCCCATCTAGTCCAGCTTTCTGCCTTGCACAGTGGCCAACCAGTTCCTCTGGAGGGCCAAGAGCACGGCACAGAGGCCCAGGCCTTCCCCTGAAGTTACCTCCTGGCACTGCCTCCAAATGTGGGAGTTCTCTTGAGTCACCATGGCTAGTAGCCACTGGTCACCTCTCCTCCATGAGTCTGTCTCTGAAAGCCATGTATGCCTGTGTCCATCACTACCTCCATGTTGGAAGGTCTCTGCTTGACGGAGTCTCCAAAACTTGTGCAGTGTTTCACTCACTTCCTCAGGAAGCCCATTCTGCTGCGCAGGTGTGGCCCCCAAGAAAGGGGGAGCTTGAGCAGAGCTCAGTTGGGGAGCTATTACTGCGCTTGGTCTGAAGATAAGGGCGCAGGAGGGTTACATGGGGACTGGAGCAGAATCAGATGTTTAACGTTAGGACTGTATGACAGCTGTGCCAGTTTGGGGGTGCTTTGTGGTCTTGATGTGCACCTGTCATGGCCCACATTCGACAGGAATTATTTCCGTGTTTGGATCAGTAAGCGGAGGGTGGCGTATCAGGTAACAGCACAGTTGGCAACGTGCTTCAAGTGTCTTCCCAAATGAAATGATTTCTCTTTGGTCTTTGGTACCTCTTAAACCCCCCTTCTCCCCACCCCCCCACCCAAACCACCCTGCCTAATGCTGGAATGCTGTTCTGAGAGGGGAAATTGTGTTTTCCAAGTTGGTTGCTGGTGAGGGCTCTGTCTAGTTCTTGGAAATAAAGGAGAATAGAGTTGCCAGTTACCAAGTTTCACTGATGAACTTAGATGGGAGTGATTCCTCCAGGGACAATAATTAAGTATGTTTTGATTTAAAACCTTGGGAAGAGAACATCCCCGGCTGCCAGGAAGAGCCAGAGCCCATGCCAGAGCTCAGATGGTGACATGAAAATGTAGAATGGAGGAACACAAATAGGCAGCTCTGGGTCAGCGTGACCGGAGCAGAGTGGGTTTATCATCCTCCTCCTCCTGCTGTAAACAAGCGCTTCTCGGTTACATGTCAGAAGCAGGCTTTATGGCCAAAGAGGGCCCCCTCTTGCCAAGGAATTGAGAGCTTCCTCATGTCGAATATCGCTGGCCGGAGGATGGAAAACTTCACTTCTAGGCATTTTCTCCAGCAAAAAAGATATGTCTTGCAATCCTGCTCGTCTTCAGTGTGGACTAGCAATCTTTAGGGTGCAAGAAAGTTGCCATGTTCTTTGTGCCCTGCTGTCACTGAATCAGATTGCCTTTCTTGTTTTTCGCTTCAGCCCAGGACAGTTGAAATGAGGGTCTTACTTGTAATGCTGCTGCGTATTAGTTCACCTGCCCCTGGTCCTGATGAAAATTTTAGGCGAAAGGCCAGGTAGGCACAAGGTGCCATTTGCATGGAGGCGGGCTTCAACAGCTTCTGCATGATTACTCCCCCATGTGTCAGTGCAATATTAAAGCAATTTGCCACTTCCGTTCCTCTTATCACACAACAAATCTCTTTCACCGCATGGATGCATGTTTCTTGCATCTGCTGGCGGCCGATGCGGAGACCCTCTGCACTTTTGGTCTTCATTTAGTGGGTCATGGCCCACAGCTGGACATGAGCTGACCTCAACAGGTTGACAATTGTTTCATACAGTCCGGGAACTGGAAGGGGCCTTCTAGTCCAATCCTTTGCTCAGTACAGGAAACCCAAACTAGAGCATTTCTGACAGACGGCTGTCCAGACTTGGGTAATTGGTTCCATTGGTAAACTGCTCTCACCATTAGGAAATTTCTCCAAACCAAAAAGTATCTTCCTGTGGTTTTGGGAGCAATCCTAAGCAGGTCTATTCAGTGGAGCTTACTTCCCAGAAAGTGTTCTTAGGTTTGCACTGTCAAACCTATTAGATCTAGCCTTGCCCTTTGGAGCAAGAGAGAATAAGACTTTACCAGGGCTTTTTTTCAGGGAAAAGAGGTGGTGGAACTCAAGAGGGTTGCCCTCGGAGAAAATGGTCACATGGCTGGTAGCCCCGCCCCCTGATCTCCAGACAGAGGGGAGTTGAGATTGCCCTCCGCGCTGCGGCTGCAGAGTGGCTGCAGTGCAGAGGGCAATCTCAACTCCCCTCTGTCTGGAGATCAGGGGGCGGGGCCACCAGCCATGTGACCATTTCCAAGAGGTTCCAGAACTCCGTTCCACCGTGTTCCCACTGGAAAAAAGCCCTGGCCTTTGCCCTGTTCCATGTGACAACCCTTCAGGAACCTGAAGAGTGTAATCCCATCCCCAATCTTCTCTTCTACGGGTTAACAAATGCACTTTGGTCAGTCTTTCCTCATAAGAACATCTAACCATTCTCCTCCCCCCACCCCTTTCCAAAGTAGAAAGGAGAACCATACAGTCTGGACATTAATTGTGAGTCTTTAGTCTCAGATTAAAAATGGCAGCCAGATTTTGGGCATCCTGATCTTGGAAAATGCTTCAGTAGTAGGTAAAGGTAGTCCCCTGTGCAAGCACCAAATCACTACTGACCCATGGGGGGACGTGCATCTGACAAAGGGATGCGACATTTTCTTGGCAGACTTTTTACAGGGTGGTTTGCCATTGCCTTCCCCAGTCATCTTCACTTTACCCCCAGGAAACTGGGTACTCATTTTACTGACCTTGGAAGGATGGAAGGCTGAGTCAACCTTGAGCCGGCTACTGGAATCCAACTTCCGCCAGGATCGAACTCAGGTCGTGAACAGAGCTTGGGTTGCAGTACTGCAGCTTACCACTCTGCACCACGGGGCTCCAGTAGTATGTCCACCTTAAAATCTTTGGCTTATTGAGTGGTAGCTTGCATGTATGAGAAGTTACCTCTCAAATGGATGAGCTTCTTCGAACAACCTCTTTCTCAACTTTTTAAAAGCCGCTGTGCATCACCAAATGGAGACATCTGCCAAACAGACCATTTCTTCTTTTCATGACAGATCATATTTCTGCTCAGGAGATGAAAAAAATACATTTCCACCCCTTTTTTAAAAAAAGAGGTGTCTGTGAATGTCTAGGAGGAGTTTCAGCTCTGCTGGTTTCTTATTAGGTGTTCACATCACTTGACCTGGCTTTTGCATCAATAGGAAAAGGTTTTGGCAGCCTGCCATGCCTGGGGGAGAAAGGCAAAAAGGGGGGGGGAGACACCTTTTTCCTTTCACATTTAAAGAAGTGCCAGCCACTTGAGGCCTGCCTCTGGAATCCGGGTTGCAGAGGTTCTGCGTGAGCCGGCTCCTTCCTTTTTAAAGAATTGTAATAGCCGTTGACTTTTCTAAATATCAGAGGTGATTTGTATAGGATTTCCAGGGCCTTGCCAAAGTATTTCACATGAGTGAACGGATGATCACAAAGTGCTGCGTAACGTCATACCCACTTGGGAGACAGAACCGTGTGCTTGTGTTTCTACAGTCAGTGCTCTGGCATGGAACTACAGTCCTGACCTAATTTCACTCTCAGCTCTTACCGGGGCATGTTTGGTACCTGATATAGAAGTGGTTTTCTCTGCATTTGGGCTTCTCTGCCCTGACAGCAAGTGCTTCACAGTTTGATTTGTGAGCTGAACAGGCCTATTCCTTTGAACAGACCAGTTCCCAGACACTGTTTGGCCTTCTGTGTGAGTGAATGCTGCTCCCGGGTACAGAAACCCTGGCTGTCTTAAGCCATGCCGCGATTCCCTCTTAAGAAAGGAAATACACACGTTTCTGTTAAAGGCAAAGCTCTAACTTTTTTTCCTCAGGTAGAGCTTTTGCTGTAGAGTTGCATTATTTTTTGACTTGGCAGAATGGGAGTGCTCAGTCAAATGTCCAGAATGTGGTGTGTTGTTGCTCATTCTGAAAAATCTTTAGGAAATGGGTAGTGCTCAGGTCCAGATAGGTGATCATGACCACTGGGACTTCTCCTGGTTAGCTACTGTCCTGCCCCCCCCCCCACTCCCCGGCCAAGCCAAGCCAAAAGCTCTCAAAAGTGTGCGGGAGCCCCAGATCAAAAGTTGACCTACCCCAATCTAAGCACTCTTTCTGTTGTTCTGTACATGTAAATGTACTGGGGGCGGGGGGGAAGGTAAAAGGTCAAGGTAGTCCCCTGTGCAAGCACTGAGTCATTACTGACCCATGAGGGGATGTAGCGTCACAACCTTTTCTTGGCAGACTTTTTTGTTACGGGGTGGTTTGCCATTGCCTTCCCCAGTCATCTGCACTTTACCCCCAGGAAACTGGGTACTCACCTCAGAAGGTTGGAAGGCCGAGTCAACCTTGAGCCGGCTACCTGAACCCGGCTTCCGCCGGGATCAAACTCAGGTTGTGAGCAGAGCTTGAGCTGCAGTACTGCAGCTTACCACTCTGCACCACTGGGCTCTGCTGGGAAACCAACACTTTTTTCTTTCAACTGATACAAAGTGATTCTGTCTTCCATACATTTTGCTTTTATGATAAGCATCTAAACTGGAGTTGGCTTTCAGGGGATTTCCCCCACCTCCTCAAGATAAAATCATCTTGTGTAGGGATGCGCCAACACTCACCAGTTCAGTTCACATACTGTTTGCAGGTTGCAAACAAGGAACTGATTTTTCAATGGTAGTTTGGCTGTTTTTCAGCCCAATTGTGGCAGTTCAGCAGGCTACCCTGTTATTCTGGCGCAGTGCAATTCAGTTTGCTTTTTTTGCAGCAATGGCTGCCGTTTTCCCTGCTGTGCCACCAGAAGAACTTTGGAGGTTGTTTTTTTAATCAATAAAAGGTGCAGGCAGCACATTTCCCCGTTAAAAGTCCTCAGTGAAAGGGTATAGAGACTGAATTTTTAAAAATGGAATTTGCAAAACATGAGAATACATTGTTAGAATGCTAGATCACAGTAGGAAGTACTGATTTTTTAAAAATTCCGAATGCCTTCTGGTGACATAACAGGTGAAAAAAAATGCAGAGGAAGTGGTGGGCACTGTCTTGATAGCCATAGATAGTTAAATCAGTCCCAAATGATATGCATTTCTCTGTGGTGGCCCCTACTCTATGAAATGGGCTGCCTGAGGAAGTCAGGAGAGCCTCCACGCTTTCCACACACAATGCAAAATCGAATTATTCAAAAAGGCTTTTTACTCAGATAGGAGGGCGGTATTGTAGGGAGGGGATCTCAGATGTTTCACTAGTAAGTTAGGAATAGAGATGGGCACAAAACAAACTACGGAACAAAATTCCGTATGGAATGGCTGGTTCGTAGTCAAAGAAGCACCTGTTCTGCGGGACCATGTTTTTCCGAACCAAATGAACTTTTCTTACCGTTCCGTTGCCGGTTCGCACACTTTTGGAGCCAAATACTCCCTCGCCCAGGCAACGGTGGCAGTCTTTAGTTTGCCCCAATCTGAAGCCTCCGGGCTTGATTGGCAGCTGTCCCTGCCAACTAGAGAGCTCCCACTCTGGCCTATCCAGCCAGGAAAAGGGGGGGAGGGTTAGAATCTCCAAGGCAACTGAGGAGATGGGCCTTCAGCAGCCATGCTAACACCAATCACTTCCTTCCAAAACCATGTTAGGCAGCTTTTTCTGCCAATCAGAGTGCTCCTGTGTTGTTTAATCTCTTGGCTTTTTCCATAAATAGGGGAAGCTGTGTGATTCCTGGTTTCAGTTTCTGTAGAATGGGAGAGGGAGGAGAGCTTGGTGGCTGTTGGGATTGGGATTGCAACTTGGATCTCTGGCCTGCACTTCTGGCTGCTGGAAAAGGGGCTGAAAAGCCTCTTTTCTCTTGCTTTCTTGTTTTTCTTACTGACTGGGGATGGGGAGGTGTTTGGAGAAAGGGTGCTTTTTTTCTCTGAGCATGAAGGGGGCCATCCTGGGGCCCCCCCGAACCTCGAACCGGTTCGGAAATTGGGTGAGTTCGTTAAGTTCGTGTTCCGTGGAAATTAACGAACCACGAACTGAGCAGTTCTTTTTTTTCCCATTCCATGCCCATCTCTAGTTAGGAACCATAGGCTTCACCACTATGTTGCCTTACATATTATCTGTTGCCTTAAATAGGTACTCCTATATACTACTTGTGCTTCATGTTGTCTAATGTCAGTCCTAGAACTGATTATGTCCTGTTTCAGCGATTCTTCAACCTTGCTAATGCCATGTCTTTGTATACTTGTATTTATTTACCCCATGACATTGTTTATGGAGATGTCCTTGCCACTGTATGGTAATGCCTGCCTTTGTCCTTGCCACTGATTGTACTAATCTTATACTATGTAATCCGCCTTGAGTCTCAGTGAGAAAGGTGGACTATAAATAAATAAATAAATAAATTCTGTGTTGAAAGAAATCTTGCCCTTCGATGTATTGTCGAAGGCTTTCATGGCCGGAGAACGATGGTTGTTGTGGGTTTTCCAGGCTGTATTGCCATGGTCTTGGCATTGTAGTTCCTGACGTTTCGCCAGCAGCTGTGGCTGGCATCTTCAGAGGTGTAGCACCAAAAGACAGAGATCTCTCAGTGTCACTGAGATCTCTGTCTTTTGGTGCTACACCTCTGAAGATCTCAGTCTTTTGGTGCTACACCTCTGAAGATGCCAGCCACAGCTGCTGCCGAAACGTCAGGAACTACAATGCCAAGACCACGGCAATACAGCCCGGAAAACCCACAACAACCATTGCCCTTCGATGTTTGTAATTAAGTAATCCTTAGTTAATTGCTGCCAGTCTGCTTGGATCAGCAGCATTTTGCACGTGTGCAGTTTTGAAATGGAAGAAAAAAACCCTAATGCAAACCTGTTCAGTAGGCATTCGAGTAATGAGTGCCTAACTCGCACTCGCATCTGGTTGCCTTACCCAAACACCGAAGGTTCGTCAAACACATTCGACGTGACATTTGTAGCATCTCTCACCGAGTGCCTTTGTGCATCTTGTCTTCTTTTGCATCACCTTCGTCCTTAGCAGGCTTCCTTGAGCAGTCTGGGTGCGTTCCCTTCAGGCATCTCCAAGACAATTTGTGTGTTAATATTTTCTTTCTCTTTGTACCATGCCACCAATTCAGTGATGAAATGCAATGCTTTAGGTCACTTTGGTAGGGAGGGTGTCAGCAAGAAAGGTGGACTTGATAGCGCTCATTTCTCTTCCATGGTTTCAATGAAAGTTTGAAGGCTTAACCTGGAGAGGAGGCAACTAAGAGGTAATATGATAACCATCTTGAAGTACTTGAAGGGCTGTCATATAAAGGATGGCGCAGAGTTGTTTTCTGTTGCCCCTGAAGGTCAGACCAGAACCCACGGGTTGAAATTGAATCAAAAGAGGTTTTGGCTAAACATTAGGAAGAACTTCCTGACAGTTAGAGCAGTCCCTCAATTCCTAGCACACGGCTGTGAATTGGGTGCGCTGAGTTAAGATTCAAGAGAGAACTGCATATGTTACTGGTGATATTTGGTGGAACAGTTGAAGGACCCCTGATGAAGTATTATTTATTTAACAAGTTCAAATTAGCCAGTCCTTTGTTGGGTTCTAGGAGGGATTCTTCCCGTCTGAACTGGGCCTACCTGTAAAGAAAGAAGAACAACATACATGTCAGTGCTATGTCTATACATACTCACCTGTTGGAATTATACGTATTCTTTGGGAGCACCAACCGATTTGCACCTATAGGAGATAAGAATGAAGGACCATTGATTGAAATGTGTATTGATATGGGTGCGGTTACATTAGGGTTTAGTTCTCATGGCCCCTTCTTACATGCTTAGGGTAATGCTAATCGCCACTTTGGGGTCCGGAAGCAATTTTTTCCAGGCCATTTTGGCTAGGGATCCTGATGGTGTTTTGCCATCTTCTGGGCGTGGAACAGTGGGTCACTAGAGAGATAGGAGGGAGGTAGTTGTGAATTGCCTGCATTGTGCATTGGGCTAGATGACCCTGGTGTTCCCTTCCAACTCTATGATTCTATGAATGAAGTTTTTGATAGTTTCCAGTTCAACAGCTGTGGTCTGAGCCAGGGACCCTTCCCAGCGCAACCCATCAAAGCTTTGTTTGCAAAAGGGTCCCCTTTTAATTTTGGATGCTGAAGATAACATGAATTCATCTCGTCGTTTCATTACAATAGCACGCATTAATTTTATGTGAGTAGCTCAGCTCATCATCTTCACTGCACATTTGCTGGGGTGGAAGTCAGACTGGAACGCCTTCCATTCCACTTGCTCAAGTCTTCTCTGGTTTGATTTTCATCACCTGCAAGTGCTGTGCCACCTTCTCCACCCAGATAATCACGAAGTGTGTTCGAGCATGGATGCTGCTGGCAGAAAATGTGTTTGCTCCACTTACTGTTGCTCTGAGTTTTACGCTGCCCTTTGTTTGGTGAAATCCAGGCATCCTGTTGCTGCCCCCAAACTTTTCTGGAAAACTGCCCACCAGCACCCAGCCTACACAGGGGAGTTAATAAAACCAATGTGTGACTGAAACATGAAAAGCTATATATTGTCTTGTTCTTCCCCTCCCTCGCTAGGATGTTGGTAGCATTTTGATTTAATAGTTGGACAAACACAAGGGTCTATTTTATTCAGCGTTTACAGGCCTCGGGGCTGTTATTCCTCCAAATTTAATAGCATTGAAATTGCAGGGTTTGTGATAATTTGCCCATCACTTTCTGCGCTCCTACTGATGTTTATTGTCAGCGGGATGAAATCTCGATCCGATTCACTTAGATAACATGTCTGTTAAACATTTAGATAATTGTGCCATCATTAACTTGTCACATTATTTTAGAGATTCAAAACAGTATTGTGGTAAGTGGAGGTACAAGGAGGAAGAAGGGGGAATCTCGCCCGAGTGCGGCAGTCGCGGAGGAGGAGGAGAGGTGGACCAGGGTGCTAGCTTTCAACTTGCAGGGTTGGTACTGTCACAAGGCAGTTTGCCAGTGATTCGAAGCAAACAAGCCAACAAAAAACCCTGGTGGGAATCCTTTGAGAGACACTAAAATGAACAAAATAGTAAAAAGTCCAGTAGCACCTTTAAGACTAAGCAACTTTATTGAGGCATAAGCTTTCGAGAACCACAGCTCTCTTTGTCAGATGCATCATCAGAGACCTGTGGTTCTCGAAAGCTGACGATGCATCTGACGAAAAGTCAAGGGGGTGTGAACAGTGGGAGAACCAGTTTGGTGCAACCGCTGATCTTGTTGACCATGCACTGACGCAAAGCTTTCCAGCAGCTTATTGGCTAGCAGGTTAGATGCAGCAGAGACCACACCAAGTAAGGTGAACTATATACAGATTTATTTACAGAGATATATATACACAATCCAACTCAGAGCGGCAAAGTGCTTCGCCAGACTCTGATACCTATGCAGGCACCTAATACACAGTACACAGAGTACATTTATATAACTTACATCCAATCAGCATTTACCTTTGCACTCAGCACATCTGGCTGATGCAACCTTGCAACCTTGGATGATCATATGACTTAGCTGTCATTTAGATTAGAATGATCTGACAATGCCTGAATCTTGCCAGAGTTATTTTCACACTCTGACATGCACATGGGCGCAGATTCCATCTTGGCTTTGAACACACACTGTTTGGCTTGATACATGTGCAAGCATCTTCGGAAACGGAGTGGTGAAGGTTGTGTTATTCAATTTAGTTATTCAATTTAGAGGAGTTATCCGAATTAGTCTGTAGTTGCAAAATAGTAGAGTCCAGTAACACCTTTAAGACTAACCAACTTTACTTTACTTCGTCAGATGCATCGCCAGCTTTTGAGAACCACAGCTCTCTTCGTCAGATGCATCGCCAGCTTTCGAGAACCACAGCTCTCTTCGTCAGATCTGACAAAGAGAGCTGTGGTTCTCAAAAGCTGGCAATGCAGCTGATGAAGAGAGCTGTGGTTCTCGAAAGCTTATGCTACATTAAACTTGGTTAGTCTTAAAGGTGCTACTGAACTCTTTACTATTATTCAATTTAGAATCCAATCTTTAAAGTTATTTAAAGCTCCCCCCGGCTGCAAAGTGCCCCTTGGTAAGGGATGGTCTTTGTTTCTGAAGCCTTCAGCCTCGTGTGTCTTACCCTAGTAGAAGTGGAGAGGAAAGTGTGGAAGTTTCATTTAGATGTCTTGACTTCCCTTGATGCTTCCTCTTTGGACATCAGTACAAATATCTTCAGTACAACTGGCCTTCACCTGAGCCCAGACAGACCCAACAAAATCCTATTTTTGTAAATATTAGTGGGGGGAGGGGGCGGGGAATAATGCGCAGGAACATTCTTCATGTATTTGCTTTGGGGCTGTGTTCTGTCTTCTCTGCTTATGTTTTCTGGGCAGCAGATGGCACGTCTAGACTCCAGTTCCATTGCGGTGGTACCCATCATACGAGGTAGCAGCCACTCTTTGAGGGCTGGTGTGCAAACAACCTGTGTGGGATTTCTCTCTTCTCCCCCCACCCCCACCCCCACCCCAGCAAAACAAATGAAAATTTCTTCCTCAAACGGCCTACAACTTCCTATTACTCTTTCACGGCACTCTGGAGAGTTTTAAGATAGCAGCTTGATTAAGCTTGTGGGGAAAATACTATCAGCATGCCTCTCCACAGATAGAGATAATGTACTGTTGGCATTAAGTATGTTTAAGGGTAATTATCTTTCCCCTATTCATATTGGTTTCATGGAAAGAGCAGTGCGCAAGAGTGAGGGCGTTGTGCTAGACTGGGCCCAAGACAAAGAAGGTGATGCTTTCAAGCTTAGCTGGAATGTTGTTTTCGTTTGCTACAGAGTACAAGGCGATGCTCATTCATTGGGGTGGAACAAGGGATTTCAGTTGTCCTTGGATGATATGGTGATACGGAGCTGTCTCAGGTTTTTGTTCAGCGGGACCTTTCAGTCATGTATGATCCCCTGTTTTCTCACCGCTACAACTGAGCGCTAGTCCACTTCGTTTCTGGAATTTTCTTGGTGCCTTGATGCCAAGGCAACAAATCCGTTTCAGTGCTGCCAATTAGACTATTAACAGTAGCGGCGTTTGATACAGAATGTTGTTTTTAATTGGTGTTATGATTTTAATTGTATCATTTGAAGTTGTCTTAAGTCCAGCATGGGAGAAAGTAGGGTACAAAGGTTACGAAAATCACACAACAATTAAAATGCAACAAAAGGGGGATAACTATGCAAATTAAAAGTTTCGGGTGGGTAGCCATTTTGGTCTGCAGTAGAAAAGCAAGACTCATATCCAGTAGCGCCTTAAAAACCCACAAGATTTCCAGGGGATGAGCTTTCGAGCGAGTCAAACTCCCTTCTGATGAACACTCTGTTGACCAAACGGGAAGGGCTTTCATCTTGAATGTACAGATTTTTCAGGCAAAATTTATGGTCCATGCTATAATTTGGCTGCTTTTCTCTTACACACAGAACTGCTCTTGTAAGTGAAGTGACACGACACCGATTGCCCAGTTTCTAGAAACTTCAGTTTCTGCATAGCCCCCCTGCGATGTTCTGTGAGCATCTTCCTTCAGTGTCACGAAACATAGGCAGGATTTCCTCATTTCCCTTAGATTTCCTTTGCGAGATACATTGAAAAGGGGGTTTTGCATCTTGATCCTCTTTTGGAAGCTAAAAAGGTTGAAAATAAGTGTTTTGGTGACAAATGTCTTAGAGAATTAGGATAAAAAGCTGATTTTTTTTCAGTTCCACAGGCCAATCCCATAATCTTCAGCATATGAATTGCACGGTTTTTATTTTCTCCAGGCTGCTAATATTGAGGAGGAAGATTTAACCGACTTGAGATGAGGAATACATAGAATAGGAAGGCCATTTATGTTGCTCAGGACTTGTTGCTGAATTACAAAAATATGTACTGGGCTCGGCACAAGAGGAGCTGCTAAAACAGGCATTTGCCTCCAGGGGATGCTTCTTTTTCAGTATCAAAAGCTGCTTCTGAGAGCCACAGATGCCAGACTTGCGAACGGTTAGTAATAATGAAATAAGTAGTAGTCTTCCTGGTTGTCTGTTCAAGCAACTCTTCTGTGTCTCTTGGCCCTGGAATTACATCAGGGGAGTGCTCGTCCCCTTACACACCACATCTTTGTAAATATTTCTTAATGGTTTGAGAGCGCTCAAGAATTACACACATCATCTCAAATACGTCTCTGCATAGGCTGGAAAAAAGCAAAGAACGAAGACAACATTTTGACTTTGCAAAACCAGATTGATGTAGTGCTGTCTCTTTGGTGGGGGAAAAAAAGCTCTCTGCCATTTTCTTGCTCTAGGTAAATGCAGAAGGGGTACTTGGGAACCGTGCTGTCTCAAGGTAGTGAAATTTGTGACCGTCACCACCAAGGCAAGTCCAGGGAATGCCTGGGAAATGTCAGTGATCTGCCAGAGAGCTAAGCCAGGAGATCTTCAATTGCAGGGAATTGACAGTAAAATTACGTTGGGGAGGACAAAGACAGAAACCTCTTTACACCTGGCCTTTGGTGGTCAGAATGCTCCAAATGATAGAGAATTGGTGGGGGGGGGGGGGCAGCAGAAGCAGAAATGATCCATCCAGTATGTTAAAATTAGCCATTGCTAATGACGGCAATGGGCTGCAGATTTGTACCCTTCCTTTAACAATAATTCTTTCAGTTTGTAAAAAGGTAACACCTCTTTGCAGCAAAAAGTACAGGTAATCCCCTGCTTTGGGTGGGAGGGTGATATACACCTGGCAACATTGCCTGTCCTTGGATGATGGGTGCATTTTATAGATGACCTTTCCATCCGAGAAGGAACAGAACAGCTGGGGACAGCCGTGAGTCAGCAGCCTCTTGAGCAGGGCCGATCAGAAAGAGATGGAAAGCCCAGCCAGACCACCCCAGTTGCTGCCGGGGCTCTGCATTCAAGCTCCCATCTCTCCTTAGACACCAAGTGTGAATCTCAAGGAGCCACATCTCAAGGATGCATCATCCATCTCAGGGGTCCCTTTTGAATTGGGGTGTCAGGGAACGAGATCAAAGGCGGTGTCTGTCCCCTTGACCCCAATAACGCATCCCATTGGGAAAAGCATACAGATTTATTTCTTCATTTCCACCTCACCTTTCTCCCCAGCGGAGACCAAAGTCGCTTTCATCATTCTCTTCTGTTCCACATTATCCTCACAACAACCCAGTGAGGTAGGTTAGACTCCGAGTGTGTGACTGGCCCAAGGCCACCCAGCAAGTTTCCATGGCAGAATGGGGATTCGAACCTGGGTCTCTCAGATCCTAATCCAACACTCTAACCACTGCACCACATTGGCTTTCAGGTCGGTTGTATGTTTTCCCCAGTTAGCATTTAAGGTTAGGAAAACAGTGCGTAAATGAAGAGTTCTTCTTGCCTACCCTGTGCCGCAGCCTCAGTTCCAAACACGGGCCTCGGAGCTGCTGCCCACCCCCAAAATTGCTCTTGTCAGATCCCCCAGTGTCTCCTCTGGCTCCAGCTTTAGCAACAGGTAGTGAGAAATATACAGGCTTTAAACGTGAGAGAACTGGTCCTGATTATCATGGCAGTTGGGTATGCTTACAGTGTCATTCAGAGCACAATAGTAAAGACAAAATCAAAAAGAGTCCAGTAGCACCTTTAAGACTGACCAATTTTATTGTAGCATAAGCTTTCGAGAATCAAGTTTATGCATCTGACGAAGAGAACTTGATTCTCGAAAGCTTATGCTACAATAAAATTGGTTATTCTTAAAGGTGCTACTGGACTCTTTTTGATTTTGCGACTACAGACTAACACGGCTAACTCCTCTGGATTCTGAGATACACTCTTGCAAGCCCATTGACTTCACTGGACCTAGACGAGTGTAACTGCTTGAGATTGTACTGCTGGACACCTCTTCTATATGTTCAGTGTCAATTCCATACCTTTATTGGCATAAAAGCCGTGATAATTTACAATCAGAAATAGATACAGAGGTCTGATAAATGATAAAACAAGAGTAAAAAACAATCACTTAAAATAATAGTCAGTGATAAGAATGAGTAGGTGTCCAACGATTAAGATACAGTGGTATGCTTGGACTTAATTTTGTAAACTTCTGCTAAAAATTTTGCGACACGTAGTAATTTGAGGGTTAACATCTTCTAAAAGGTAAATTAAAATTTTTCCTTTGGTAAGAACACTGTGCCGAAGATATTCAGCCAAAAATTGTTTACGTTGTAAGGCAAGGAGGAAGCACTCTAAAATGATATGAGATAACAAATCAAGAACCCCTAATTTGCATGGGCATAGCCTGTTTTGAGAAGGTATTTGCTTAAATCTGCCAAAGAGAACTATCAATCGAAAGGCATTTAGGCGAGCCAGAGTAAAAGTTTGGCGCTGGAATGGGGAATCCAAACCAGAAAGGTAATGGGGCATCATTCCAAGCCTTTGATGTATACCTAAATTGGCTGCAGAACAGACAGGGGGGTGCGAAGGGAACACCTTTTGGGATTCATGATCCATAAGCCTTAATTTGATTGTTCTTAAAATGTATGGTTCATCACATAAGAGAAGGGAATGCACTGCCATACCAAGCTTTTGCAGTTTGGGGATAAATATAGAAAACCAAGTGATGCTATGCCAATCTTTCCCTCTTCTATATGAATATGCAGAGTGGCTTTGCATTGAGACCATTTGATCCTCTTAGCCTCTCTCTGCCTGGCAATGACTCCAGGGAAACAGGCTTTCCCAGCGACGCTACATGCGATCCGTCCAGGTCCAATCCACGATACTGGACCTGGAAGCTTCTGAGTTCCCATATGCTCTGCCGTGGAGGCGTGGCCCTTCCACGTGGTCTTCTAATCCCTTTGCAATGCTCACAAGCCATTGATGCTTGTGACTATTGCACCAAAGCAAAGCAGTGACCTCAGTAGTCTAGTTGGGCTGCTAACAAGGGGAGAGGTCTTCCTTCTTATTCCTTTTTAGTCTGCTGCCAGCAGATTGCTTCAGTATGCTCTTTCCACACATCTCCACACACCCTTTCTGTCGTATCCACATTCACCACATTGTCCTCCCCACATCATCAGTGTTGGGTTCAAACCAACAGCCAAGATGGTGTCCACCAAATAGTTATCATTCTTATAGCCATTCTTCTACATTTCAACCATGCGATAAGCTTTTGGCTTCAACCTCATATTGCGAAGTAATTTCGAGAGGTGAGTGACAATCTTGCCAGTTGGCTGTGTCACAACGGAGAATTCACATGGGCAGGTCATTAGTCGGTTGTTGATCTGAATGGTCCTAAGCATTCTTCATATGCTCCGTCACTTCCTTGATCCTTTTTGTTGCCCTTTTCTGAATATCTTCCTCATTTTTTGTGTCCATTTTTGAGTTGGGGCAGCCAGAGCTGCAAATACTGAAAGTTTCTCTCATTAAATGGTGGCTCAGTGCACAACCTGTTGTGGTAAGAATACTTCTGACATGGGCCGTTTTCACACGTCTTACCGGCCGTGCAAAATCGTGCAAAACTGCCGGAACGACGGCGTCTTCCTGGTGCGATTTCCCCTCATGACTCTGGTTTGTGGTGCGATTCACACCACAAACCAGAGTCATGAGGGGAAATCGCGCCAGGAAAATGCCGTCGTTCCAGCAGTTTTGCACGATTTTGCACGGCCGGTAAGACGTGTGAAAACGGCCATGGGTAAACAAATAAGCAAGCGTGCCCCCGTATTTAATCCCAGGTTCCTCCAGCCGGTGACATCCACAAGTTGAATGTAGAAGCTGCTTTGGGAAATCAGCACTTTAGAAAAGTCATGCCACTTATTTATAGTGCCTAAATATGGATTTAGAAGCCTAACTTTAGACATTTATTCTTGTCGGTGTTGGCTCCCAACCATCCCTCGGTGTTGTTTTTGAAACGAGTGCCTTGCAAGCCTGGTCTCCTTGTAACAGAATCTTCCCGGCGTACTTGAAAAAGGGCCATCAATGTGTTTACAGAGGAACAGAAAGTACAGAGCTGGTGTCTCTTTTTGGAAAGGCTCCGTTCCATAATCGGAACCTTATGACTTGCAGCTGAAATATTTTGCTGTGTGTCTTGGCTCACGGTTTGAAAATGAAATGCCTAGCGTGCCTTCTCTGCACAAAAACAACTCTCTCTCTCTCTCTCTCTCTCTCTCTCTCTCTCTCTCTCTCTCTCTCTCTCTCTCTCTCTCTCTTTTCCACCCCATCCTCAGGCCGCCTTAACCAGCCCTCAGGAAAAAAAATGTATATTAAAAGGTGTCAGTTCATCAGGCTCAAAGTTGCCTTCCAGACCTTTCCAATGCAGGCTGCAAAACTTTCTGAAGCATCTATAGGAGAGTGGAGAGCATGCAAACTTTACACACTGAGTTAGAGTGGACATTAAAACAGTGCTCTAGCACATGCTCTCTCTCACACTCACACACTATAGGTATCCAATGTAAGTATCCTCCCTCCACATAAATATCCATGTATCTAAATTGTAGGCGGGTGAAGCTTCTTTGATAAATTTCTCTCCTTCTCCCCACATCAGGAGTTGGATGCCAGCAAAATTCCAAAGTCCCCAGCCAGAATCTCTCTGGATGTCGTTCATTTTACCCATTCCATGCAGTGCAACCTGTCTGTCAAACCCTCTAGCGTTGCAAAGAATGGCATCCTTTCTTGTTATCTCTGTTAGGACAACCCCAGAAGAAAACACCTGTTGATGGTTATTGTAACCTCAATTTCAGGCACAAAGTAAAAACGTTCTTGCTCGTCTGAGCCTTTTGCTGATTGGCCCATGATAGATCAAGTCTTCATGCAGTTATCGTTACGCGGATCATGTTGCATCATATTAGAGTATCGATTACTTGCTTTACCGTGCATTAAATATGTTGCAAGCTACCTTGCTGACTTCAATTAGGTGGGGGAATAAGCAGGCCATTATTTAAAGCATTCTGACCCTGCCTGCCAAGCAGTGGTTCTCAAGACACCTCACAGCACATTAAAACAACAAAGCGGAAAAAACAACTCCAGGACTGAAAAAGCAAACCCATAAACAAAGAGAATCGCCAGCAGAGTTAGAAGAACAGTTTTCCATGTCATCCGATGCTCCGGTGAATAAGTTGCTGCCCCTTGGTCTCTACGGGTCCTACAGGGTTCTGTCTTGCCCTCTCCGCTTTTTAACACCTATGTAAAGCCTCTGGGATTGGGGCTGAGTTGCCACTATTAGGCGGACGATGCTCAGCTCTATCTTGCGCTTCCAGCGCATCCCAAAGAGGCTGCATAAACTGTGAACAGGTGCCCGGAGTAGGACCAGGTTGGGACATTCCTGGAGTGGAGCCTGGAGAGGGTACAGTTTGGGAGAGACCTCAGTAGGGTATGATGCCATAGATCCCACCCTCCAAAGCAGCCATTTTCTTCAGGGGAACTGATCTCGGGGACTTGGAGATCAGTTGTAGTTGCAGGAGATCACTAGCCCGGAGCAGTTTTGGGATGGGTGAGGGCTAACAAACTGAATTTGATCCAGACAAAATGGAGGGAAGGTTTGACACAAGAACAGGACCCCCACCCCTAGCACAGGGCCTGGGGCAGCTGCCCCCCTTATCCATCATCTAAGAGCACCCCTGTTTTGTCCCCTTTTGGAGATGCTCATGAAAATATCTGCATGCACATTGGCTTGGCTGTGGTCCTCTCGAGGAGGAAAGAATAACAAGGGGGGAGGAACTAACAAAAGATGGGTGGATACGGGCCTTTGCCATTGAGCTTCATTTCTTTTGGGGGATGAGGACCAAGGTTAAGCCAAAAGTTTCATGGGAAAGGTAGATTTGGAGCAGGGATTTGAAGGGACTCGAAGATGCTTGCTTTAGTTGAAGGAAAGAGGAAGAATCTAGATTTATAGGAACAACGTTGCGTTCCCTCTTTTTTTGATCCGGTTCTCCGCTTTTCATTGTTGGTTATATAGGTTTGTTTGTATTGTGTATGCACATTGTATAATTTTATATGCAATTTATAGATATATCATCTTAAGTCTCCTATCTATATAACATTTTACTGTTGTGCAAATAATGATGGGAAAACGTGTATATTTTAGGAGAAAACTTGATGCAGGAAAAAGAAAAGAGGATGAAACTTTTATGAGTCCAGTTCACACAAGGGAGAAGCAAAACCAAAACGGGGACTCTTGAGGGTCAAAAGAGCAGAGATGGATAGTATGAAATAATTATAATCTCAAACTTGAAAGCGAAATGCATCTCCCTCCATTCATTCCGAAACAAAACATGGTCCAGTGAACAAAGAGGTCTGAGGGATTGAGTAGAAATCTCCCTTCCGCTTTACTCCCTTGTCTTGGGTGCAAATCAACCTCTGCCTCAGCTTCCAATTTGCACACAAGAATAAAAATACCTCACAGGCTTCTGTCATTGATAAAAATGGAGAGGGGAGTACCACGTATGCCTCCCTAAGTCCTTTGGAGGAAGGGTAGGATTAAAAAAATTAATCAATAAATACAAGTAAAGTCGTTAAATAAATGATGGATAAGAATTAGGGAAGCTTGGGGAACCCCTCTCAGAAATTTTGCTACTCTTATTGAAACTCTTTCTGTTTAGTCCCTCAGAGGTATTCTTCCAAGTAATAGCCTTAAAATTCAACTCGAAAATTCATTGTGGCTGAAATACAGTGACAATTCCCACAGCTGGGAATTAGCATAGTTGATGGATGGAGAACCCGAACTGGAGAGAGCCAAGGGTTAAGCTTTTCAGAAGGGTGCATTGGGATCCCATCAATGCTTAACCTTCATGATATTGTCAAAATATAAAATGTGCTGAAGTGCCCCTTACCGGACTTTCTCCTGGCTAGTAGTCTACCATCGTATGGCTAGAGCAGGAAATGTCAATGAGTTTTCTGAGGAGGAATTTTTAAAGCTCTGTTGGGACTACCCCAGTTCTGGACTTCTAGCATCTTTTCGATCCTGTGGAATGTCAAGGAGCAGCACCACAAAAGTTGCATACCTCGGCAGCGTTTTCATGGCACAGGTTAGTTTAGGTTAGCAGTGTATCTCTTTGAATGTCTTGGCTCTTGTGGGTTTAAAGAGTTTCCCCCACTCCCCGATTCTGGGATGTATAAACACAGTCTCTCTTTGTGTGACTGTAATGTTGTGTGACAGCATTTGAAATTTGAGTCTGTGCACACATTCCAAAAACCAGGGAATCTCCCTGGCTTACAGAACAGAAAGGAAGAGAGAAAAGAACAGCCTGCTACATGGTTTTAAAGTTAGCAGCAAAACTGTACTCGAATGCCTTCAGTTCTGTAACAAGAATGGAGTTTCTCTGTAATGGCACATTTCCCCTGAAACCAAATCAGAAAGACGTGCAAGATCTTGGAATCTGTATTTAAAAATGAACAGCCGAGGGCCCAATTTAATTTTCCCCTCTGCAAATACTGTTTAGACAGTGATGAGAAAAGCCCTCTTGCTAAGCTAGAGAAACCCTTCCTTGTCCTTTAATTCTAGATGAAGGGGATTAGTGTGAACATATTTAGCCTCTGACCTTCAGACAAAAGCATTATCAAATTTAGTGGCCAAGTGGATCTCCTTTTAACTGAACTAGTTCAGTATCTTGGCAAACTTTTTTGTAAAGTGGGGGGGGGACACACAGAGTTCAAAGATCTATTGTTCAGTTGGATGCCTCTGCAGTTCTTTTTTCCCATTTAGATTTGAAATGGTTGTTGAGACGTAGATCGGGAAAGAGGAGCAAATGTCCAACACTATTAAGGAGCAGGGAAGCGCCAGAAGACGGTGGAAAATAAACAGAAAAACACACCAAAACAAACAATCCTGCCCTGCAAGAGCGAACTTTTATGTTGTTGCGCCTTTCGTCCGCTCTGTGTAGATATTTGAGATGGTTTGCCCTGATGGCTTGTCCCACGTCTTTTTGTGATTGTGCCTGACTTTTCCTCTAGTGGCAAAAGACTTTTTTTGGCATCTTGATTTCTACCGCCAGGGGAAAGCCAGCCATCTATGGTATTGATATTGTGAGTGAGTGCTTTAGTGTTGGATCCGCAAGAGAATTGGCGTGCCGAATGGTGCCATCTGCATTCAGTATCCAGTCGTTCAGTGACTTCATTTGCTCCCTCCTAGCAAAGTCTGTTGGGCAAGTCTTTCTCGCTCTCTTTCCTGCTTTAACTTTTCTGTTTACGAAGCCTGGGGAGAAGAGGCCGGGATCACCAGAGGGGGGGAAGCATCATCGGACAGTTTCAAGACAGTCTCAAGAGCCAACTCCACCTCTCTATAAATTAGCACTGAAATGTGTAAAACTAGATGGTCAAGAGGTGCTCTCTCTCCCTCCCCCTTCTGTCCACCATAAAATATTCCGGCCTGCCCTTGGAATGCCAGAAGGGGCCTCTCTTAAGCCGGTGTCCATTTACAGTTCATCTCTCATAAACGCGACCACTGGGGTAAGGGCAGCGAGACCAGGCCTCCTGGTATGTGATTGATTATCTGGTATTTATGCCATTGAGGACTTTTCAGCGGCTGAGGGTCAAAGGGTCATCTCGTGTGTCCTGCCGCAAATCCGTTTCCTTTTGTACAGTGAGGGCTGGTTGAACAGGCACACAAAAACCACCTTTTTCTTTTCCTTGGGAAAAGGGGGAGGGGGACGGGTGAGTGTCAATGAAATTTTTTTTTCAGCCGTTCCTGAATAGTGTCCTTTTTAATTCTAAAGAACTTTAATTAAAGTAGCAGGAAAAAGTTCATCCTGACGAGGTTTAGCTTACCTTAACAGTTATTCGCATGTTCCTGAGACCCTAGAAACCCAAATTGGGGGTGGGGGGTGTCTTGGGTTTTTCTTTTTTCTCTCCCCCTCCAATAACTAATTAGCGTGTCTCTGGTTTTAACTCAGAGAGATAAAATTATGCAGCTGGAAATTAAAAACAGAAAAGGCAAGCAAATCAAGCCTTCTCAAAAAGTAACCCGCAGTTCTGTTGCCGAAGTAGCTCATTGGTGACCAAAATGAAATTTCGGTTGGTTTTCAAAACCGAATTCCTGCTAGCAATCAGTGAAACCTTTCTCGTTCCAGTTACTGTAGTCAGGCGACAATCCATAGTGATTGGAGTTTAATACTCGAGTTTGCCTGCCAACCACATTATTAAGTTGAAAATTTATGTACAGAAGTGTACAGTCCTGTTCTTGTGACCTGTTCCAAACTACACTGTTTCTTTGCATATTACTTGCATTTTGACATTTAAGATTAAAGGTAGAACAATGCGTGTAATATAAGATTATATATCATATCTTTTGAACTACGTTTGATGTGTGGCTTGTGGATCTGTGTACAGGACCGGTTCCTAAGCAGTTATCATGGAAATGCTCCATTCGCGGGTGGGGAATGCATCGATTGTTTAACAGCTCATGGGAGACGGCAGGTCACACTCCTGCTTCCAGTGAAAATAGGCCTGAAATGGGGTATTGGACAGAAGGCAGGTGGAGGAAGCAAAGACCACTCCTTTAAAAAGTTCCAGATGGTGACAGTGTTGGTGTTTTCTTTCCTTTTTTCCCTGTTTTAATTGTGTTTATTCTGGCCATCCAGTTGGAGAAGACATGATTTGCGCTCATAAGGCAGGACTGAGTGGTCATGGTGTTGTAGGCTTTGATGTAAATGGAACTCAAGAACTTTTCCGAAGGGTTAATCTCCAGAAGTCTTCCAGAATATGGACTCTGCAGTCCTTAGAACTTTCAGATTATACAAAGGAACCGCACTCTCTGATTGCCAAGAGAAACCCAGTCCACAGACCTCCTCTGCCATAGACTCTGAGATCCAGGGCTTTTTTTCAGCTGAAACGCTGTGGAATGGAGTTCCAGAACCTCTTGAAAATGGTCACATGGCTGGTGGCCCCGCCCCCTGATCTCCAGACAGAGGAGAGTTGAGATTGCCCTCCGTGTTGCTCCAGAGGTGTGGCGGGCAATCTCAACTCCCCTCTGACTGGAGCTCAGGGGGCGGGGCCACCAGCCATGTGACCATTTTCGCCGAGGGCAACCCACTGAGTTCCACCACCTCTTTTCCCAGAAAAAAAGCCCTGCTGAGATCCAAGAGGGAATGAGAGGCTGGGGCAGGTTCTGCTTGTGGAATCAAATCTACTGTGAACTTCCTGCCACTTCCTGTCTCTTACCTCTCTTTAATAGCTTAGAAGCCATGTCAGGTGTGCATGGACAGAAACTTCTCTAACTGCTATTGCCTTCTGCTTCTCCCAAAGATTAGCATCAGAGTCTCACAGCTGATTTGCACATGATGCAGAAGGAGGGCTGTGCCCTTTCTGACCTCGTCTACACATGCAATAGAGCCGAGCTGAGAGGCAGTGTGGTGCAGTGGTTAGAACATCAGGTTAAGTCTGGGAGACCTGGACTCAGTTCTCCTCAGCAGGGGAGCTTGCTGGGTGATCCTGGGCCAATAAACATTTTTCAGCCTAATCTACCACTCGGGGCTGTTCTGAGGATAAATGGAGGACTCAGCCTTTATCGCCGGCTGCTCCAGGCTTACATCACAGCTGTATCCATGCTTTTTAGGTATTTTAATGTACTATCTACAGTGCCTCTCTAGTGTTTGTATTGAATTGTGCTGAGTTTTAAATACTGTTGTAGATAATTGTGGATGATTTTAATGTAAAATGTTTTTTGTTGTTAGCCTCCCTGAGCCCGTTCGCAGGGAGGGCGGGGTATGAATACGATAAATGAATAAATCTCATTCTGTCTAATATGTTGGCCAGCTCTAGGGACTAAGGTAGGAATGTTGTTGGAAATCCGTCCTCTGCTCTCCCAAACGCAGTGTTGTTGGTCGTAGTCGTCATTGTCGTAGTCCCATTGAGGGGGCCTTACTCAGTCCTAAGAAGGGGCAATGAGCGGCGTTTAACCCTTTCATCTCCCTGCTTTTTCTCATGTAAATCTGCTTTTCTGCGACCCAGAAGCTCTTATTTTGCCTGCTTGGGGTGAGAGGTTCATGTATTTGCATGATGCCTAATTTCCTTCTTGGGGCAAACAGCCCTTTTTGAAGGGGTGGCATTTAGATGAGAAAAAAATGGCAGGGGAAAGGGTTAACCACTCTGCTCTGATGCCACTTCTCTCGTCCAACTCCCCCCACCCCGTAGGATTTCCAAGTCTTTCTACCCCCCCCCCACCACCACCAGTGGGTGGGGGGAGGGACCTGACACTTTCGTCGTGTCAGCAGTATGTCTCCCGTCACACACAAAGTACATGCTCACTCTCGGCGCATGTATGATGACATCATGACACGCAAGCCTTCCCTCGCTCATGCAGGTCCAATTTGGCCCCTTTAGAGCAAAACTCAGCCCCAAACAAAGTGCGGGAGCGTTCGCACGTTCGCACAACCAGCGCGACAGTCTCTCTCCTGGAAGTGACATCGTTATGCTCTCCAGAAGTGATATTATCGCATGTTCCCGATGTGCCTGCCCGTGGCGGGCGACGTCCGGGGAGGGGGGGCTTCTCACCTCCCGCAGATCACTCCCGCAGGTGGATTGACGATCAAGGAGTCAAACCCCTGGGAGTTCGCCTGCCCCCAGCTGGCACCTGGTCAGTGATCGCCTGCTTAGGCCCTCGGATGAGATGAGATTCTGGGATATCAAAGAATGGATGTCCTGAGCAGCTTCTATTGGTACATGGCACCCGTGGGGTGGAGACTGACTCCCATCAAGGGCAGAACAGGGGAGCGGCTCCTTCTGCTTACCTTTCATATGACCTCAGCCCCTTGGCTCAGAGCTGCTTTTTTGCAGGCAACCTGTGTGTTTCTCCCAACAGATCAGATAGCAACGGTGGGAAGAGGGGTCAGCTCAGGAAACAGCTGGGGGGGGACAGATTAAACCCCTCACATTTGGTCTCGATCCACACCAGAGGGCATTTACCCATTAAAAATCATTCTGGAGATCCAGTCCTAGGTTCTTCCTCGTTCTGATCTTTGTGTTCCCTTGTGATTCTCCAGGTTGGACATAAAACTTGAGCTGCTGCACATCCTTGCATTTATTGGCCAGGTATTTCTGTTCAAATTTCTTGTGTCATCTTTTTTTTTAATCCCCCTCCCCTCCTTTGTTGAAATAGTTTGCTTCTCGAAAAAAAACCCGTGTAATTCTGGAAGCAGGGAACGGTGCTGTAATTGAATCTGGCCTTTTCAGCAACATGAGGGCCAGTTTCTATGAATGAGCCTATAGTGTGCGGAGGAGGCTGGGGAGGCATACGCAATGTGTTAAGTTTTTTTTTTTTATTAAACCAGAGTCTAGACCAGGATCTGATAAAGAAGGTGATAAGGCCCCTTTGGTTTACATTAGTTCCCACCTCTCATTTGGTTTTATCTAGAGTAGGAAACAGGAAATTTTCAGGGAAGATTCACCACTAATCACCTAAGTTGTAGACACGCCGGCCAGGATGCAGGGCCTGTTCGATTGTTGGCTGTGCCTGGAAAATTGCCCAAAGAATTGGTCATTCCAAGGGGAGAAAAATAAAATAAGAATCATTTTCTGCTGCTGTTGTGTTGTTAACTCGACTGAGTGTCTCTGCCTCCTTCTTTGGAGATAATAGCTTCTTTCGACACAAGCTCTCTTGGCCTTCTCCATCTTTCATATCGGTTTAAAGATTGAAATATCACTGCTGTCTCTTTGTACATCTAAATATAGGCTTGTTTGTGATTATGGTGTAGTATCGCTAAGCTTTTCCTATTCAGCTGTTTGGCCAGATGGGACTCTTTGTTCCCGTTTTACTCCTGGTAAGAACGATTTAAGTCAACTTTACAGAGGATTTTTTAAAAATTGAATAGCTGGTTTACTCTCATCTGTGTGATGGGCTGAGACACAGAAGGACCAAAAACATGTTAAAATATACAGATCCAGAGGAGTTAGCCATGTTAGTCTGTAGTTGCAAGATAGTAAAGAGTCCAGCAGCACCTTTAAGACTAAACAACTTTATTGACGCATAAGCTTTCGAGAACCACAGCTCTCTTCGTCAGATGCAAGATCTCACGAAGAGAGCTGTGGTTCTAGAAAGCAATACAATACAATACAATACAATACAGTACAATAAATACAATACAATACAGTAAAGTTGTTTAGTCTTAAAGGTGCTACTGAACTCTTTTCTATTTTAAAATATATAAGACCACAAGAGGCTTACAGCCCTGAACATCTCTGTCTCCATTTTATCCTCGGTACCTTTGGCCCACAACCACTGCTGGGGGTCCAAGTATCAACACACACACACACAACCTACCCCATGCACACAATCCCATGAGTCAGGAAAGACAAATGCCTATTTTTTACCCCGAAATTACCTAAATGAAGTACATCCAATGTTGAACATGCTGGCTGTGCTTCCACTTTGAAGTAGAGTCGGCATCATGAAAAAACAGCATCCTGTGCAGCAGTGTAAATGGTTCCGGCAGCCTGAATTGGGCCAATGTTGTTCTTGTGCTGTGGGCAGGGCTTTTTTTCTGGGAAAAGAGATGGTGGAACTCAGTGGGTTGCCAGCACAGGAGGCAATTCTTGGCGGGAGGTGGTGCCCCTGGTATCACATGTGCGTGCGCAAAGTGTGCGCACGCTCCCAGGACTGCATAATGATGGCACTTTGGGTCAGCTGGAACAAGGGTTTTTTAAAGTTTAAATTGCCCTCAGCGAAAATGGTCACATGGTTGGTGGCCCTGCCTCCTGATGTCCAGACAGAGGGGAGTTTAGATTACCACGGCGCGGAGGGCAATCTACACTCCCCTCTGTCTGGAGATCAGGGGGAGGGGCCACCAGCCATGTGACCATTTTCAAGAGGTGCCGGAACTCCTTTCCACCACGTTCCAGCTGAAAAAAAGCCCTGACTGATACTTGTCCGTGCATTGGGACCCTCTGGTAGTTTCCAGGGCTAGTGACCGCAGCTTGAACAGTATTCCTTTTGGACATGCATGAATATTCCCACAGGCCTGGAGAATGACCATGTGCATTTCGGAGCAACCTGTGCATCTTCCCAAGCTTCGCGCTGGTCTCTGTTGTTTGGTCCCACTGGCCCTGTTTTACAGATTCTGAACAGTCTAAACACAAATAGTGTAATTGATGTCTGGGGGAAGATCTTTATGAACTGCATTCCGGGTTTTGCCCGCTTGCTGTATTCGAGCCCAGGTCCCCTGTCTCAGCCACCATCACGAGGGAGCCCAGGACACGCGGACATTTGGTCCTCATCCAGAATTTGTCTCCCCCGACCCCCTCTTCCTGCTTCCCTCAACCCCCAAATTTAACGTAAATTCTACCCTGCATCCCTGCTGCTCCCCCTCTAGTGACTTTCACCCCGTCCAGCTGCCACGGTGATTGACACAAAGCCAATATCTAAATAAAGTCCTTCTCTCACCCCCTCCTCTCCTCTGCTCTCATAAAGACTTTGTGTTTCATTTTCCCTTCAAGGTCAAGATCAGACCTTTTTAAATAAACACATATCAAAGGATCATTAGCCAAGCAGCACTGTTAAATTGAGATATTAACTTCTGTCAAGCCCGCTTTTCAGGGTTGGGTGTGTGTGTTTTTTTTGTTCTGTAACTCATGATTGCAGTAGCCGGCTTTATTATTTTGGCCCAAGGCGGTAGCATCTGGCTGCTGTAGAGACTGTAAAAATTAAAAAGCAACACAAATCATTGGGAGAGAAAAGCAGTAAATTCAATGATAAGAATTTAAAATTAAAATGTTTCGGGGCTTTATATTCCACTGAACATGAAAGGAACGAGCTGGCGTGCCTGTTGCAATAAAGCGACTGCCTCTAATAGCCTCTTGATTCTTTCCCGCTCTGCTCCTTCCTTGGCATAATCGCTCTTCCTTCCTTGGGCAATTGCCACAAAAAGTGTAATAAAGTATGAATAAACTGATGATGGCTGCAGATGATGAAGGAAAGGAGGGGAAGAGTTTGCGCAGAACGTTTCCGAATTCACATTACAAACGGAGTGGACTTGACATACGTCTTGCTTCCCAGAGGAAAACAATTAAAATTTAGACACACACACACACCCCCTCCCAAGAAGCATTTTACGGGTGCAAGATCTCAGTTCACATCTTGACAGACTAGGTTAGTGGCATCTCCCACAAGAAAACAGAGAAAGAAAAATTTCCACCCAAGTTTTCATCTTGCGTTGCTGGCGCTGCAGAAAAAGGCCGGGCCATCTCTGAGATAGCCCCCACAGAGATTGCCTGCCAAAATATCCGCACTGCCAAAACTTTACTTAAGATGAAACCCCAAAGTAATTCTAGGTTCCTGGGGGATGTTGGAGAATTTTGTGGCAAACCAAAAGAGTCTCAGTATGATTTGTGGAGTTTTTCTAGGGGTGGAGGAGGTTGTTCTGTACATCCCTGAATTGTCTGTAGATGGTGTCCAAAATGAAATTCAGGGTAAAGATGGTGATTCCTCCTCAGGAAATAAGATGAAAGGCCAGGGCAGGGCCAAAAGAGCATTGATACCTTCCAGAATTTCTTAGGTAGAGGTGAGGGGAGCAGTTCTCTGAGTCAGGGGATACTTTGGCTTGCTAACGCTTATGACTTTAGTAAAGAGTCCAGTAGCATCTTTAAGACTAACCAACTTTATTGTAGCATAAGCTTTTGAGAACCAGACCTCTCTTCGTCAGATGCATTGCCAGCTTTTGAGAGCCACAGCTCTCTTCGCAAGACGCATCATCAGCTTTTGAGAACCACAGCTTTCTTCG
Source organism: Eublepharis macularius (assembly GCF_028583425.1). Classification (NCBI taxonomy): domain Eukaryota; kingdom Metazoa; phylum Chordata; class Lepidosauria; order Squamata; family Eublepharidae; genus Eublepharis; species Eublepharis macularius. The sequence continues at coordinate 3,255,912 of NC_072803.1, forward strand.
TCAGATGACGATGCATCTGACGAAGAAAGCTATGGTTCTCAAAAGCTGCCGATGCATCTGACAAAGAGAGCTGTGGCTCTCGAAAGCTTATGCTACAATAAAGTTGGTTAGTCTTATAGGTGGCACTGGACTCTTTTCTATTTTGCTACTACAGACTAACACGGCGAACTCCTCTGGATAGGAAGTGAAAAGCTTTTTCTGAGAACTTGGCAGGCTGGCTCCAGGCAATGGGGAGGGGGGTTACTGCATATGTCATTTTTATGCCGCCTGTCGCACTGATGTGTGGAGAGGCGAGGGCGCCTTTTGTCTCCTCTGAACTTCGGCAGCCAAAGGAGAGGTGAGAAACGGATCTGGTCATTTTGCTTCCCTCAAAGAGCCTGAGAGAGTGTGTGAAGATTAGGGCTGCAGAGGTCGAGGGAAAGGGGTGTGACTAACGTGGCCGGTCATTCAGATATGGGACCACATTGTTCCCAAGGCCCAGATGGCCTTTGGAATAAATCAGGGGAGGCAGAAACATGCTTCCAGTAAGACAGAATGTTTGTTCAGCTTCTTAGGATAATTGCAGAGGGGTTATGTTAGTCTGTTCTAGCAAAATAAAACCAAAGTCCAGTGGCACCCAGAAGACTAGCAGTTTAAACGTGGTTAGTCTGTAAGGCGCTGCTGGACTTCTGTTTCCTTTTGTTCAGCTTCTCATTTAGTGTAACACAGTGGCATAACCCAACTGCCAGCCCTGCATTGAGACCGTTCAGATTACAGAGGATTTTCTATGAAGGGGCCTGTGCAAAACACATGCCCCCCCCAGCCCCTTCCTTCACATTGACTTCTTAGTCAATGCATTGCACTGCAACTTATTTAAGAATGCTTTTTCATTTCTATGCTGTCACCATCCCAATGTAAGTTAAGGTAAGAGTGTGCAGCCTTTTGAGACGTACAAGAATCTTACATACAGTGGATTCCCCACATAAACATAATAGTAGTAGTAGTAAAAATAACAACAACAACAACATTCAATTTATATACCACCCTTCAGGATGACTTAACACCCACTCAGAGCGGTTTACAAAGTATGTTATTATTATCCCCACAACAATCCCCCTGTGAGGCAGGTGGGGCTGAGAGAGCTCTGAGAGAGCTGTGACTGACCCAAGGTCACCCAGCTGGCTTCAAGCGGAGGAGTAGGGAATCAAACTCGGTTCTCCAGATTAGAGTCCTGCTGCTCTTAACCACTACACCAAACCGTGCTTATATATTGCTCTTCTAGATAGATTAGTGCCTGCTCAGAGTCGTGAACAACGTCAGTATTTATTATTATCCCCTCAATACAGCTGGGCAGCTGAGCTGAGAGGAGTGGCTCACCCACGGCCACCTGCAGAGTTTATGGTAATAGTAGGATTCGAGCCAGCAGACTGCTGACTCGCAACCCAACCACTTAACCCCTATGCTATAGCAGCTCTCATGTTTGGTTGTTGTGCTGTCATGGTGTTATAGCAGTCACTTACTGCTGTAACACCATGACAGCCATGCCAGTTGCAAATGTTTGCTGTAGTGCACAACAATAGTGCAATGTCCAAAAAGCTTGGTTGCAGGTGACTGCAAACATCTGAAATTGCTAGGGACGGATAGTTTGCCATGCTCGGGCTGCGCCTGCACATCACTGGATATTACGTTACAGTTTCACTGTAGCAGTCTTTTGCTCCTGGACCTTCTGGCCCGTACAGCAAAGCCCTGTTGTGCATGATCACTCTAGTCCAATGACATCCCAGCATCCAGCCACGTGAGGATGCAGCCGAAGTTCCCCACGGCAGGAGCTTTATTTGTGACAGGAGCTTTGATGCCACGCAGCTGCAGCGTTGCAAATTAATTGAGATCTCCCCTGCCACATCAGGAATTCTTTTTCTAAAAAGCTGTTGCACGGCATTCCCGAGCATAGCAGTGTGGCACCTCTCACTTTGGGCTACTTTAGTTGCTGCTGCTGTTCCCTCCCGTCTCCCACCTCCCAAATAAATGCAGTGGTGCCATCTTAATATAATAGGAGATTTTCTGACAAAGATGCAATCTCTCAGGAGATTGCATCTGATGAAGAGAGCTGTGGTTCTTGAAAGCTTGTGCTACAGTAAAGCTTGTTAGTCTTAAAGGTGCTACTGGACTCTTTACTGTTTTGCTGCTACAGACTAACATGGCTAACTCGTCAGGAGATTTTCTGTATCTTTCATACTCTTATGGAAAGGAGGGAAATATTCCCGCAGTAAAATGCCCTCTTTTCCAACTCCTGCCTAGTTAGGCCTGATTTGAAGAGCGAAGCGGGCTGAGGTAAAAGTGAGTTTGATCACAAACCGTCTCACTGAACCCGCTTTGAGTGGAGAGAAAGATATGGGGAAGTTGTGGTGCCACGCTGCTTCTTTGCATTGGCTGAGACCCATTTTAAACATCCTGTGTAAATTGCTTGACATGGGTAGCAATTGAAATAAGAAGCTTTTTGAGGGCAAAGGCCCACTCACAAGCGCCTTTGCCTCAGAAAATTTCACATTTAAGTCAAGCCTGAGGGAGAAACAAAGAGGGCGGTAATGGCGGCAGCGTTGCCTCGCCTGATGGGCCCTGCCTTGTTTGGTTTCCAGTGGTCTCTCCTCTTGTCACTGCTTTTTAAAAATAATAATGATAATAATAACATTCAATTTATATACCACCCTTCAGGACAACGTAACACCTACTCAGAGTGGTTTACAAAGTATGTTCTTATTATCCTCATGACAATCACTCTGTGAGGTGGGTGGGGCTGAGAGAGCTCTGAGAGAGCTGTGACTGACCCAAGGTCACCCAGCTGGCTTCAAGCGGAGGAGTGGGGAATCAAACCCAGTTATCCAGATTAGCATCCTGCTACTCTTAACCACTACACAAAACTACAGATGACTGGGAACGTGCAAGAAAGTGGCATGGGAGATTTCCAATGTGGAACCCCCAAGTTTAGTGCAGAAATGTCCGTGTAGTGTGGGTGGAAACTTGACCACTTCAGTACAATGGTACCAGAAGTGCTAACAGGGAAGGATTTAGAAACGTTTGTGTTCCAACCCTTTTTACTGTGCTCAAAGGATGTTGCTTTACGCATTTTTAAAAACTTAAGATTGTTATTTGGACTAGGAGGGGCATTGTGCCACCTTCTAATGAAAGCTGAGCATTTCTGAGTAAACACTAACAAAACAAATACCCCCTTAGGAGAATCAGCATCCTGTAAAGATGTGAATTACTCTCTAGCAGTTCTGAAGCAGCCTTTGAACCTGGTTGGGAGAGACCAGCGACGAGTCCACCACAAGACAAATTGCAGGGTTGCGGGTTTGGTGTGTACCTGCCTAATTTATCCCAGTATGTTCCCTCTCCTCTCCACCCCTCCTGCGCCCTTCTCACATTCTCTTCACCCTTCTAGCCTTTAAATGCTTTTGTACATCCTTTGATTTCCCAGTGCTGCTACTAGAGTCCTCAACTCCGCGGCAGAGCAAACGCTCATAAGCAGGAGGTCCTTAGTTCAATCTGTTCCACTTCTCTCCCACCCTTTCTCCAAGGAGATCACAGCCACGTACCTGGTCCCCCCCTCCTCCACTTTATCCTCACAGCACCTCTGTGAGGTAGATTAGCCCAGAGTCATTCGGAGCTAAACCACACGAGACGAATTACACGAGGACGTTCAAGTGAAGGGGGACACACTGTTAGCCGGGAAGTGTAGTTTGAATTTCACCTCTCTCTACAGAGCCAGCTAGATTGCTCCTCAGAGGGTTTGTTAATAATGGACAGAGCCTTCTGGGAGGCAAAGAAGAAATTAACAAACCCTCTGAAGAGTGATCTTTGCAGGCTCTGTAGCGAGACGTGAAATTCAAACTACACTTCCCAGCTAACATTGTGTCTCCCTTCACTTGAGTGCCCTTGTGTAATTCGTCTCATGTGGTTTAGCTGTCACTGAGCCTCATGGCAGAGTATGGAACAGAACCCGATCTTTCACATCCTAGTCCAGCACTTGAATTGTTGGGCTGCACTGGCGAGGAGGGTTGGGGAAACCTCCATGTGATTGACACCCTGGCCAGGATACACAACTGGGCTAGCTGAACCAGTAAATTGGGCCAATGTAGAGGGCCTGCACCGCAGGCGAGGGCCAACCCATTTGCTCCTTCTGCACTGTACGGGGTGCGCTGTGCTCACTGATAAGCGCAAAGCAAGTTTCTGTGCATTTCTGATGTTACCCCTGATCTCTCTAAAAAGAAGGCCAGGAGATCTCGGCCGCAGCTCTGCTTCTGCCAGGCATTCCTTAAGCAAAATTTAGGCAGCAAAAGAAAGTCAGTGTTCCGTCTGTTTTTAAAGCAAACAGTTGATGTTGTCAGTGTATTACAGAACTCAAACCAGAGAGCTTGCACTTGTTAGGAAGTCAGTATGGAAAACCAGAACGATGCCAATGGATAGACTGCTGGACTATGGCCATTTCCACACGTCCTGAAAAGAGAGCCCCACACACTGAACGCTGGTGGCTTTTTCGCGGGATTTCTGACATCTCCATTTCCAAAGCAGTTGATTTTGCATTGATGCTCTGTTGCCAGATGTTCCTGCCTTATTATTGTCCGGATTCCACTTAACTGATAAAACTTCAGCATTTTCTTATTGTCAAGATGGGTGCCGTGTTAGTTTGCCTGTATCAGTAGAAAAGAGCAAAAGACCAGTAGCACCTATCAAACTAACAAAATTTGTGACAGGGTATGAGCTTTTGTGAGTCACAGCTCACTTCTTTTCTACTACTTATTGTCAGAAGATCTAGTGGTAGTTTTCTGCTGTGTGAAAGAGCCAAACTAGTTCAAGTCAAACTAGTTCTGTCCTGCTGCAGTTTTGCTTCTGTCCTTCTGTGTCGCTGTGCGGTACCAAGGACGTGGGATGGGGTTGCAGCTCAGTGCTAAAGCACCAGCTTTGCATACAGAACGTTCCAAGTTCAGTCCCCAACAGTGTCTCCAGTTAAAGAGATCAGATGGTAAGTAATAGAAAGACCTCTGTGAGAGACCTTGGAGAGACTCTTCCAGTCAGGCTGACCTGGATAGACCGATGATATGACTCTATAGAGAGAGGAAGGAGCAAGAGTCCAGTAGCACCTAGAAGGCTCACAAAATTTGTGGGAGAGCATGAGCTGTCGTATCTGAAGAAGTGAGCTGGGACTCTTGAAAGCTCATACCCTACCACACATGTTGTTAGTCTTCTAGGTGCTACCGGACTCTTGCTCTTTCGTACTGCTACAGCCAGACTAACATGGCTACCCATCTTGATCTCTCTCTAGCGATAGTTTCAAGTTGGATCGTCACCTCTTCTCAGCCTGAGAACAAGGTAGGGAGAGCTGGTTTACTTCCCTCTCTGGCTGATTCCGCACACATTGGATAATGCACTTTCAATGCACTTTATCAATCGTTTGAGGTGGATTTTTTTGTTCCGCACACGAAAAAATCCATTCCAAATGATCTATAAAGAGGATTGGAAGTGCATTATCCAATGTGTGTGGAATCACTCTCTGTTAACATTGGAGATGTTGCAGAAGTGAAGAAGAACAACTGAATTTAATGCTTTAAAAAGATGGGTGCCCGCAGTGATCCAATTATTAGTTGGTTTAATAAATGCATACATTGTACTGAGTTCTCAGGGCCCTTTCCATTGCATTGAGTTGGGTGGGACCTTCTAGCCTTCTAGGTCCAGACCAATACTCTGCCTAGGAGATCCAAAGCCAGTAGATGTCTGTCCAGTGTGAACAACTGCAGCAAGGGAACGCCCCCCCCCCCCACACACACCGCTGCCTGGTCACAGTTCAGCTGAAACTGCCCTCCTTTAGCTTAAACGTCTCTCTGTGTGTTATGCGCCATCACATCTCCTCCAACCAATGGCAACTCTATAAATGAAAGTCCTCCAAAATGTCCTATCGTTCACCTTAAACCTGTAGCTTAGTTTAAAATACATTCCATCATGAAAATAAATAAATGACCATTACAATCAACAGTGTGTGTGAGAGAGAGAGGAGGGGTGGGTACCCTGAACATAGAGAGAAACTCTGCAGTGCCGGTCATTGGCCGAGCCAGTGGCCCAGAATCCCGAATCTCCGTCTGTCACGAACCGTGGACCGAGCGGCTGCAGGTTCGTTATAGCATTCACTGTTTGGCCAGGGTTTCGGGCACCTGTGGCCTTCCTAGGCCCTCTGGGCAACTTCTTTTGCATTTCGGACACCTTAATAGGGACCATGTGGGGATCAGGCGGAGGGACTAGTCCTCCACTTCCTGCCCAGAGGTCCCAGGGGAAATTCAGGACTCAGGATCGGTCCCGCCCTCTTTGAGAAAGAAAATTGTGACCAGTCCTGAGGAAGGGGACAGGAGCCTGGAGAAACGTACAAAATCGCATTTCCTGAAAGCTCAGTGTGCATTTCCTGGAGTTGCTTCGCAAGATAGTTGCTTGGGGTAGGAAAATGGGCCCCTCCTACAGGGACCCTGGGTGACCAGTTCAAACTAGTCACCTCAAAGGACTTTATTCTTGACCTGTTTCTCTTTACTCCATTAGCCCAGGGAGGTATTTTTTCTGTAACCCAACTTCAGACAAACTCTTTAATTGTTGTGAAAACTTCAAGTTAACAGCTATTTGCATGTCTTTGCTTTTCTGTTAAATACAATCTTTTATTATTTCTTTTATTATTTGGCTGTTTGCTTACTTCGTTCATATCCTGTCCTTCTCTCCAAGGGGGACCTAAAGTGGCTTACATTTCTTTTTCTTTTTTTTTAATTAAGAGTTTCTAGGAGGGTTTTGTTATATAATTATCTACAATTTTACACTTTGTTACATTGTTCTGCATTTTATTCTCACAACAACCCTGTGAGGTATGTTAGGCTAACAGTGTTTGACTGGCCCAATGTCATCCAAGGAGCTTCAGCAACAGAGTGGGGAGTCAAACCTTGAATCTCCCAGGTCCTAGTCTGTCACTCGAACCACACTGGCTCTCAACAACCTTGTAAAAACTCTGCCGGGGTTTTCGCATTTCAGGCTCAGTTGCACATCTAGGTGGCAACACGCAAGAATTTAGAATGGTTGAGGGTAGCCCGAACTCTTCCAAGCTACAGCAAAATCCTTAAACAACACTGGAGGCAGCCACTACGTGGTCCGCTTTGAAGGTTAATGCGGGCAGGCAGAAGAGAGAGGTGAGAAGGGAAATGGGGAGCGGGGGCTTCACTTGGATCCCCTCCCCATCCCAAAGCGCTCCATTTCTGCCACGGCTACCTCACCAGCAAGCACACTCCTCTAAGCCATCTTTTTCTGTTGCTGAATTGCTCAGGAGTGGGCACAGTAACTCCCCCCCCCCCTTTAACATTTTATTGCACAGCCCAGCATTGGCTAGATTGGTGGTTGCATGTTCGCTTTTGAAAAGCATCTTTAAATACAGTATCCTTTTTTTAAAAAATGTGCTTTTAGCATTCTGAGGCTGCTCTATTAGCAGAAAACCGCAATCATCTCTCAATGGCAGCATTGTTTCGTGCAGCCGTGTGGCAGCCGAGTGACATGAGATGGGAGGAAGTGTAAAAAGGACGGGTTCGGCTCAGGCTGGGATGACATGCACTCTATGTGTACATATTCTAGGCATGCATGAGAAGGCCTTCAGAAAACAGCATTGCTAAAAGGTTCCCTTTTGTGTATTTCAGAGGGACATGCTTGGGAGTTGCCCTGGGAGGGGCGGCTTGTGTTTTGTCCCATGTTGTTAGAGTTTGTGGCCATGGGAGCTGATATTAAGTCCAGAATCAACTGCTTAAGGTAACCATGTGGGGCAACCTGTAGTGCCCATTCAGCAGCTTCCAAGGGCACCAAGTTGGCATATGCGTTTTTGTGAGGCCGTGCAAATCCCCTTTCCGGCTGCGCCTTCTTGTTTGCCTCGCAGATGAACGCTTCTTCTTTTACACCCCTTGGGTGCTTCCAACATCAAATGTAGGGTGTCTCTTTGTGAAATCCCCACCTCTTTTTCTCTTCTCTTAAATAATTGACAGTCACCAGGAAACCAGTGTAAGAAATGAGGCAGCTGAGAGCCGCTTATGACCCTGGAGACTGGTGACGACCTCTGATTCCGTGCACACACTGTGCCGAGGCATGCCTTAAAATCCTTAAAGATTGGGATGCGCATATGCAGCCAGCATGACTGAAGATGAAAATCAGACGCACTGGTGCATAAGTGATGAAAGGATTTGCAAGGCACATCCCCCTGCCTGCCCCTACGTGGGCACCTGTGCTGTGGTCTGGTTGGTAAGGAGGCAGGGGGGCAGACTGGCATCAGCACATTGGGAGGTGGCTGCTGATTGGACAGCAGTAGCTCATTCTGAATTTTGCACCTTACTCCCCACATCTGGAGGCTGAGAACAAGGGCATGGAATCCAGGCTCTCTTTGACTAAACTGGAAGGGCTCTTTCTGGTGACTGATTCTGAACTGAGTGAGAAGAATTAGGATTGGGCAGGGTGGGAGAAGCCGTCTGGGTGAGAGAGACACTGGTGGTGAGAAGGTGTGGGGAAGGCTTTTGGGGAAAGATAGAGGGCAGTTGTGTCAATCAGGAAAATTCACAGAATCACAGAGTTGGAAGGGGCCATATAGACCTTCTAGTCCAACCCCCTGCCCAGTGCAGGATGAGCCTAAAGCATCCCTGACAAATATTCATCCAGCCTCTTCTTGAAAACTGCCAGTGAGGGGGAGCTCACCACCTCCCTAGGCAGCTGATTCCACCTTTGAACTACTCTGACCATGAAAAAGTCTTTCCTGATATCCAGCCGGTACCTTTGTGCATGTAGTTTTAGCCCGTTGCTTTGAATCCTCTCCTCTTCTGCCAACTGGAACAGCTCCTTGCCCTCCTCCAAATGACAGCCTTTCAAATATTTAAAGAGAGCAATCCTGTCCCCCCTCAACCTCCTCTTCTCCAAACTAAACATTCCCAAGGCCTTCAGCCTTTCCTTGTAGGGCTCAGTCTCCAGACCCCTGATCATCCTTGTCGTTCTCCTCTGCACCCTCTCGATTTTGTCCACATCCTTTTTGAAGTGAGGCCTCCAGAACTGCACACAATACTCCAGGTGCGGTCTGACCAAGGCAGTGTAGAGAGGGCCTATGACCTCCTGCGATTTCAACGCTATGGCCCCTTTGATACAACCCAGGATTGAATTGGCCTTTTTTGCCACCACATCACACTGACTGCTCGTATTTAGTTTACAGTCCACTCTTACTCCAAGATCTCTTTCGCATACACTGCTACCCATAAGTGTATCCCCCATCCTGTATTTGTGCTTCACATTTTTGTGCCCCAGATGTAATAGTGCACTTGTCTATGTTGAATTGCATCCTGTTCACAACCACCCACTTCTCCAGAGTATTCAGGTCTTGTTGAATTTTAACTCTCTTCTTGGGTGTTTGCCACGCCTCCCAATTTGGTATCATCAGTAAATTTAATGAGTAGCCCATTTATCCCTTCATCCAGATCATTGATAAAAATATTGAAAAGTACTGGGCCCAAAACCGAGCCCTGCGGCACCCCACTGGACTCCTCCCTCCAATCTGATGAAACGCCACTGACCACCACTCTTTGGGTGCGGTCCTCTAACCAGTTCCCTATCCACCAAACTGTCCTATAGTCCAGTCTGCAATTTTCCAGTTTATGCATTAGAATTCAGTTGCTGCTTAGATGTCTTTGGGAGCTCATAAGCAGAATGTGGTGATGGATGGGCTCCCATCCCCAGAATCTGGTTCTCAGACGTACCCTGCCCCTGAACATGGAGGTTTCATTTAGCAGTCATGGTCATCAGCTATTTCTGGGCATGTGCTCCATGAATCCTGCCGTGATCATGTTCTGTGGCAATGAGTTGTGTTCAAGAAGCCACAGACATGTGAATCTGACATCTAGTGAGTCAGACAACGGCTCCATTCAGCTCAGTGTTGTTTGCTAGAACTGGCAGCAGCCACCTAGGGTCCTGGGCAGATTAAGGTCTTTCCCTGCACCTGCAACTGGAGCAGCAGTGGACGGGGAATAGAAGAAAGCCAAGCCGAGAGGTCCCCGCAGCACTGGAAGCGGACATCCACACACACTCGGTTCAGTGTCACCCACACTGGACAGAGGCTCACCCAGGAGTTCCTCCCACAAACCGGTGGCAGTGCAGGAGGACACAACTGGCCAGGTGATGCCAATGACTGTTGTCACTGAAGTGGACCCTGAAACCCTGGCAGAGCTGTGGGGGCTTGGCTGTACTTGCTCCTGGTCACTGGCAACCCTCCAGGAAATTTCCCTGAAAATTAAGTGGCCAGTCCACCCCTGAACTGGAGGTTTGTTCTCTGGAGCTCTCCAGGATTGAACCTGGGACCTTCTGCACAGAAGGCAAGGGCTCTACTGTTGAGCGTTGATCCCTACAAAAACGAGACCTAGAAAATGAAGTTATTTTATCCCCCATCAGACTGCTGCTCCCTCTGTCTTAGGTCATAGATGCAGAGGAGTTAGCCATGTTAGTCTGTAGTAGCAAAATCAAAAAGAGTCCAGTAGCACCTTTAAGACTAACCAACTTTATTTTAGCACAAGCTATTGAGAATCACAGTTCTCTTCGACAATATACAGTTCTCTTCGTCAGATGCATCTGACAAAGAGAACTGTATATTGTCGAAGAGAACTGTGATTCTCGAAAGCTTATGCTACAATAAAGTTGGTTAGTCTTAAAGGTGCTACTGGACTCTTTTTGATTCTGTCTTAGGTGTTTTCCACATAGGGACAGCCATGTGTGGTTTCCCTGTTGCTACTGCACTTTTTTGGAATGGGCAACTGAATATCATTATATCCATATAACATTATAACAATAACAGTTTCTCTGCATTCCCAGTTCTCATTTTTTTAAAAATTCTCTAGCCTCTTCCATTGCAGAACTATGCCTTTTCCCCTTATATCTTGACAATGAAAGAAGCTAGACGATCACTTAATTTTTTTTAATGAATTTGGAATTCAGAGGACCTGTTACATATATTATTATTCTTTTATATTGATCTAATATTCAGTTGCCATTTAAAACCAAAACGATTCCCAGTGGTGGGAGGTAGGAAATAGTTGCTGGAGGGGAAATGGCTGCCATATGGGCAGGACTGAGAAAATCTGAATTTTCTCCCCCACAATGTAGCCACCCACACTTTGCTGTGATGGTGCCCAAAGCTTCAGAGCAAAGCAGGTTTGGGAAAGACTGGGGGGGAAACAGGGAAGCCCCCACAGGTACACAAATGCTCCATGATGCTGTGGAGAAGCAGGGGGGAAAGCCTGTTCCCAACAGCTTTTTAACCCTAGCTAGATAACCCATGTGGAAACAGATCCAGAGGAGTTAGCCACGTTAATCTGTAGTAGCAAAATAGAAAAGAGCCCAGTAGCACCTTTGAGACTAACCAACTTTATTGTAGCATAAGCTTTCGAGAAACACAGCTCTCTTCACTGACGAAGAGAGCTGTGGTTCTTGAAAGCTTATGCTACAATAAAGTTGCATCTGATGAAGAGAGCTGTGGTTCTCGAAAGCTTATGCTACAATAAAGTTGGTTAGTCTTAAAGGTGCATGTGGAAATGGCCTCTGCATTGGCCTGGCAACACTTCTTGTGGATCTTAGGTCGAAAATGGCCTTTCTCTCGTTGGTGTCTGAGATCTTTTCACTAGAGAAGATAGGAACTGCAGTCGGCATTGAAGCGGGTGCTGCCGTGGAGAAAAGGCGCTCTACTCTGATGTCAGCCCCCCTTCCAGTTGCAAGACTTGACCTTTTCCCCCAGGAAACATGTGAAGTCTTGGGTGGGGGGGGGTTCAAATTGTGGTGTATGCAATGGAATAGCAGCAGATATTGTTGGAGGAATGGTAGTTTTAGGAAAGGGAGATTATTTGTGGGATTCGGAGCCCATACCCTCTCTGCTTTCTACTTTATTGTCATTTATACCCCGCCTTTCTTTGGAGGCCCAAAGTGGCTTACATCGTTCTCCTCTCCTCTGTTTTAGCCTCACAACAACCCTGTGAGGCAGGTTAGGCTGAGAGTGTCTGACTGGCCCAAGGTCAGCCAGCCAGTTTCCATGCCCAGGCAGGCATCCAGTCCTGGGCCTCCCAGATCCTTCTCTGACACGCTAAACATTACGCCGTGCTAGCTTGCTTTGTGGCCATGGACCAGTCACCTGTTTCCATATATTCCACCCTTCTGTTTCGAGCAGTGCACAGCCAAAGCTGAGCCTTACAAGAAGAGCAAAGGGCCAACAGCATCCCCATTGTTTGTCTCCAGAATCAGTTCTTCAAAGGTAGACTGCCTCTGGACATAGAGGTTCTATTTACCAATCCTTGTTAACTTGGCAGGGGGCGGTCTTCAACATGTGTTAGTGGTGTGGTGTAGAGTGGAGGGTTTGGGGGTGGATGCTGTTGAGGGAAAATATACTGGGGGTGGCTTAAGATGTGAGCAGCTCCAAGGGAGGAGCGGCCTCAGCTCTGGAGAGCTCTGGAGTTGCCCCCCCACCCAAGGCGCTGTTGAGTCCCTTTCCTAATCTCATCTCTTTTGAAGTTAGTCCAGGCTTCTACCAGGACCCCGACAGCAAGACAAGGTTGAGTTGTGTCCAGGAAAAGGTCCTTTGTATGGCCTGGAACAGCAACTGGCTGCATGTGGAGAAAAATCCTGACCTGGAAGGCTTTCATGGCATGGGGTGGGGTGGGGTGGGGTGGGGGAGAGCAGGTGTTATCGCATGAGCAGCTCTCCAAGAACAGAGCACTGTCACATTTCACAAACCGACTCGCTGTGAATTTCCATTTTGCTTGTGATCCTTCTCTTAAGAATCGAGCCCAGGAGTCTTTACTTGGTACCCTTATGCCAAATATTTCGGAATTATTTTGAGCATCAGTAAATCAGCATTATACATTTAAATGACGCAAGTTGTATGTATAAATACCATATAAACTAAATTGCATAAAAGAAACAAATGACTCACCAGTTCCAGCAATAAAGAATTGTAAAACACAACCATTTGCAATGCCAACATCCGGAAACAAATATTTGTCCGTCTCCCTTCATGAGGCTTCTTTCGTAATCTGGCTGATTGTCTTGCAGTTCCCTTTGTGGCCTGAAATTGTCAGACGATGGACGCCCTTCCGGGCCCAGTGCTGGATTTTGCCTGGCCCATCTATCATTGTAAACTATATCCGTGCAAGAGCCATGTTTCACTGTGTGCATAACATCTCCGTCATGGATCCACTCATTTCCAAGCAAAGATTAAAATATGCTTGAAGGAAGTTAGAGAGAATTTTGGTTCTTTCCTCCCCTCCCCCCCACCCCAATAATACCCTCTATAACTCCTGTCTTTTTTTACTAGTGGGACATATCCAGCTGTCTACTGCAATGGCCTGGATTACAAAGGGCTACCGCACTGCCCTTTAAATGAGCTCTCCAGCATTTTCACGAACGCATGCGACAATTCTTTTCCATTTTATGCCCTCTCTGGGAAGGAAGCAAGACTGAAACATTGAGGAATCAGATGCTTAAGCCTCATAATCTCCAACTGCTATTGTTAATTTGGTGGAGCATTTTCCATGTTAATTTGTTCTTCATTGTACCATTAAGAGCCACCCGCCCTGTGCCTGCTGCTTCATCAACCTCCATCAAACCTCCCATGTGCTGTATCAGAAGCCCTAGCAAGGCCTGGAACCATCCAGTAATCTGCTGAAGGTGGTGCTAAGATAGTCCAGGGCATCAGACAGCCAAGAGAAGGCTTTGCTCTGAATCCTCAATAGAACAACATCCTTAATGCCGAGAACTAAAGGTGCAAATGTGTTAGCATGATGGCCTCTTCCTTTGCAAAGTTAAACGCTATTTTTGTTCCTGGTTCAGAGATTTATAGTGGGGAAGATTGACTAGCACAACTGGGACCCAATGAAGGGCATTCAGCACATTGCAGTTGACAGAAATGCCTTCCTTGGTCTTGAGGTGACATGACAGGTACCTTTGGTCACATCATGAGATGACAAGATTCTTCAGAAAAGTCAATAATGCTAGGAAAAGAGGAAGACCTAAAACGCGACGGCTTGACTCAATAAAAGAAGTCACATCCTCCAGTTTACAGGATCTGAGCAAGTCTGTTAACGATAGGACCTTTTGGAGGTCTTTCCTTCATAGGGTCGCCATAGGTCAAAAGCAACTTGACAGCACATAACACACACACACACACAACAGGTACCACAGCATAACTGCACATGGTCTTCTGGCTGGCCATCCAGAATCTGTTGGAATCTGGAAGCATACAAGAGAATGAACTCTTTGTCTCCATGACCATCCCTGGAGCGGTTGTTTGCTCCACCACCACCCCCGATTCCAGCAGCTATCCTTGCTAACTTAAAGAACTCCGGAATGCCACAAACTCTGTTGAGGTCCATGGTTGTTGTGGATTTTCCAGGCTGTATAGCCGTGGTCTTGGCATTGTAGTTCCTGACGTTTCGCCAGCAGCTGTGGCTGGCATCTTCAGAGGTGTAGCACCAAAAGACAGAGATCTCTCAGTGTCACAGATCTCTGTCTCTTGGTGCTACACCTCTGAAGATGCCAGCCACAGCTGCTGGCGAAATGTCAAGAACTACAACACCAAGACCACGGCTATACAGCCTGGAAAATCCACAACAACCATCGTTCTCCGGCCGTGAAGGCCTTCGACAATATATCTGTTGAGGTCACTCTGATCTGGCATGGCCCAGGCTAGCCCAATCTTATCAGATCTCAGAAGCTCAGCAGGGTCGGCTCTAGTTAGTACTTGAATAGGAGGCCACCAAGGAAGCCCAGGGTTTCTATGCAGAGAAAGGCAATGACAAACCACCTCTGTTCGTCTCTTGCCTTGAAAACCCTAGGTGGGTCCCTGTAAGTTGGCTGCAGCTTGACAGTGCTTTGCACCACCACCTCATCTCGGGACTTGTAAAACCTTCTTGGGAACATGCCATCGTTGTACAGTGAGTGACGGCTGTTTGCCCTGGCAACACTTGCCTCAACAAGCTTGCAACTTCATTTCCTTTGCATTTTCCCCATCCTTCCCCCCCCCCTTTTTCTGGTGACTCCCAACAGTTTTCCATCCCCAACTTAATCTAAAGAATATATCATATCCTAAAATCTATAATAATATATATCATATATATCTAGTCTATTTACTTATATTAACTATCATAATATAATACTTATCTAAATTAAGAGTATGAAAATTATATAACCATATAATAAGTATATATATATATATATATATATATATATATATATATATATATATATATATATATATATATATATATATACTATTCCTTAACTCCCTATTATCTGTATTATAAATCTCTTATTTCTGTTACATCCCTAAAATATCATATATACTTACTATTACCCATACAATCTTGTTATTCAATCTTATACTTTCCCAAATAATTATACTATCTTACTCTTAAATTTATACTACTACAATACTGTAACTCTCTAACTCTATACTATACCATTAAAATATAATAATATACCCCCTTTTAACCTTAAGTAAGTTTCTGTCTCCCCTTAACAACTATCCAAAGAGCAACTTCATTTCCTTATTGGCTGTGCTCATTTTCTCAAAGACCATCCTGAAAGGGAGAGGTGACTAGAAGGGCTAATACCCAGAGACGTGGTAGAGAAAGCCAGTTGCAATTTAATCATCATCATTGGTTTGCGTGGAGGCTGCCCTTGTATGACTGTTCTGGCGTGGTACTGGCACACATCATATGTGTCTTCCAGAGGTCACCCCATATGTGATTTGACTTCCTTGCGTGTCCCACCAGATTGTGAGCCCAGCCAAGCTGCATGCGTTAGCGATGTTCACAAAACTGGTAGGCCTGCCCACGAAGTCCATGGCAGGTGGTTCTGTACCCACCTTGTCAACTCAGGTGCATGACAGTGAGAAGGGGACCCAACCAGTAGAGTCAAAGAAATGCTGGGCTGCATTAATATAGACATTTGAACAAGCAATGAATGCTCTGTAACTTCTAGGACTTCTCTTGGGAGAGGTGGAGGGAAGAGAGTTCAGAAGTGTTGGGTCCTCTTTGATCATCATGGACCCTCCTGCTGACTTTCTTCTTCATCTTGACAGAATCAGGCTGGCTTCACCCCTTCCCAGGGTGCCCATAGAGAGGCGGACTGCTTCCTGTCTGGAAGATACAAAAGCGGAAATACAATTACTGGATAGCTCCAGCTTGGTGAAGAGTGGCATATACTTATGCTTTGTTCCCATTCAAGGATTGATAACTTGGAGCCCCAAAGTTTCATAGACAAGGTGGGGGTGGAGAGAGAGGTGGTCCCTTGGAAGTGTTCTGGGAGGGAGTTCCAAGCTTGGGAGAATGGGCAAGATCCCTTAAGACTTCCCCAAGCCTGGACACTTCTTTGTATCCTGCTAGGAAAGACGTGGGAAATAGTTTCCTGATCCGAAGGGCGTGCTCCACGGCTCTTTTCCCCCTGCATGCATCTCTGCGTAGAAGCTGGCGACTACTGCATTACCCCACAACCCGCAAGTGTGCATACACACACTATAATGTGTATGTTTTGGGTAGGGTAAGGGGGTTGGGGGGGGGGGAGAAAAGACTTGAAGTCAAATGTCTCAAAGTCAGATCCCTTTTTAGTATGAATTTGCTGTATCTCATTCCGAGCACTAATTCCAATTTAATTGCAAGTGGCCCGAAGCCTCTTCAATAGGAGTAACAAATGGTTTGATTTTGTAAACTTCATCAGACTGCATTTTAAATGCGACACAGTCGCCCGGCTCGAATGCCAATGAAGCGCTGAAGTAGCTCTCTGTTTACTAATTATCCGTTTTTACTTCAAGCCACGCTGGCTGGCTTGTCTGATTAAATCGGATTTGTGGGATACAGAGCAGCTAGCCGCGTTTTCTCTATAGTAAACGAGATTGAAACTATGGAGCGGCTGGCTGCACACTGTAAATTATATTTCCTTTTAAAGGGGACGTGTCTCTTTTATTTCTTTGGCCTACCTTCTGCATATTAAGCATGACGCCACAGCAGAGAGTGCTCATGGCTTAACTTTTAATGGGATGTGTGTCCCCGGACACATTTATTCCCCCCTACAGACACCCGCGCGCACACACTGACACCATACCATTGTAGTTTTCTCTGCATATTGGGTAAGGATGTCACTAAGCTAGCACCTCAATTTTTCTTTTTCTTTTTTTTCTTTTTGCAAAGGAAGAGGAAGTGAAAGGGCAATGGAAAATGCCCCCACCTTTCACCAAAGTCTGTCTACCTCCCCCTCCAATCTTGAAACGGGGTGGGGGGAGAAGCCATTCAGACAGCCTCATTTGTCTTTTAAAAGTCTAGCAATAGAGGAATAGATATACAATTTGTAACGGAGGTCAGGGAGAAATTTGGACAGCTCTCCATATTGTTTAAAACACTTTCCCTACCTTCGTTTGTGCATCAGTGCAGTCAAAATTGCTCTCCAAATCACCTGTTATTTAAAGCAGTCGTGCATGAATCAAACAGAGCTGTGTTTTTAACTCTCTCTCTCTCTCTCTCTCTCTCGCTCGCTCGCTCGCTCACACACACACACACATGCCATGCCACATCCAAGAAGCCCCGTGCCAGGCAGTGGCTTTTATCCTTAGGAACCTTCTTGGTGAGCATGCTGTATTAATTGTTTTCTCCTGCTGGCTTCAGGAGAACAGCCCCAAGTGTGTGCATGTATCCCCCTTCTCTTTTCTCCTATTTGTCATCTCTCCATGCCTTATTCTGCCCCCCCACCCCCCCACACACACACTACCATCCCAAAAAAGAAGGCCTGGAAGATGAGAAAACGTGCCTATTGAATGCACCGTCAGAAGGCTGTGCTTAAACCTCGACTGCTGTTAAGACTTTAATTCCACAAGCTTGACCTGTCCTGCCCCCTCTCTCCATATCTATCTTTGTGCCGCAAGCTTTTTATATTTTAATTTGCTTTTGAATGTCCTACAAAATTAATGGTGTACTTTCCTCCCTCTTTGGGCCATTGTGTGGCGTACAGTACAGGCAGGGCCCCCTTGGTGTTCTCTGATAGCACCGTTACCGTGGAAATGAATTGGCCGCTGCACTCTCCCTTTCCATATTCTCCCTTTTTAATTGTTGACAGTAAAAAGCATTTAAATGCTGCTTAATTTGTAATCATCTTCTGGAGGGAGAAAAAAACCCACAGAAAATGTCAGCAAAATGCAGAATTCTGCCTCTCTCTCTTTCTCTCTTTCTCTTTCATTGTGTGTTCCTTCTCTCCCCCCCCCACCTTTTCACTATTGGTGGCTGTTTATCTGGGGCAATCCCCCCCCCCCATCACCACTATATTCAAATATATAAGTGCTTCTTAAAACAATATGTTTGTGTTTCTAAGAGAGGGTTCTTTTTTCAACCTAGGTTGCTGCAGAAAGGGAAAGATAAGAAAGTGTGTGTGTGTGGGTGTGTGTGTGTGTGTGTGTGTGTGATGCATTTTTAAGGCCAAGATTGTACAAAAGGCATAATCAAAAATAGAATATTAACATTTGGGGTGGAGCAGAACCAGATACTAAACAACATTGACAAAATCCTGGGCCAACCTGCTTTCCCAAAATTCTGTTCCGCGCATCTTGGAGAGAACGGCTGGTGAAAATGCTTACTATGTTCAAGAGAATGAATTAAACAACTTTAAAGGTATAGGAGGCTACTTCACATTCATTCCCTCCCATCTTTGGCCTTTTAGGAGATTTTCAGTATGTTTAAGCAAAATCCAATACATTTCAGATTACCAAATCTAAATCTGGCATTGCTGACAATATATTACTTTGAATGTTATTTTGGATGAGATGCCTTTTTGTGTGCCAGGTGCAACCCCCCCCCCACTACCCCCAAAATATTCTCATGTTTCAGTAAAACAAAGCTTTTTTAAAAACTCTCCAGTGCATTAAAATTGTATGAGTGAAGTAAGAATTGCACAGCCCCTTTGCTTTTGCCCCAGTGTGCTGCAGAATTTCTCAAAAATAATTACAAATTGTATTTTCAGATTTGTGGATTTAAAAAAAATATATATTCAAGAACAGTTCATTCCATTCTCTGTCCCTTGGGCCATCCTTGCTGTACTGACAAGGAACAACAACAACAACAACAATAATAAAGATACACCTTATCTCTGTCCCATCTTATCTCTGAATACAGCAAAATTGCACAGACAGACTACAAAGCTAGACATGACAGAGTTGCAAAGTTGATTCATTGGTCATTGTGTAAAAAGTATAACTTAGTATCAAAGAATTCATGAGAACGTCAAATGGAAAAGGTGCTAGAAAATGAACAAGTCAAGATCTTGTGGGATTTCAGAATTCAAACTGATCGGCACCTTGAACATAATACACCAGACATAACAGTCGTGGAAAATCAAAAAGTCTGAATAATTGACATGGCAATTCCTGGGGATGCCAAAGTCGAAGAAAGAGAACAAGAAAAAAATGATTAAATATATAGAGATCTGGCAAGAGAAACCACCTGACTATGGAAGAAGAACACAACAGTGGTCCCCATTGTCATTTGGGCACTCGGAACTATTTTGAAAAATTTTGCAACTTACATGGAAAAACTGCAGCTTTCTGATATAACACCTACAGAACTGCAAAAGACAGCATTTCTTGGAACAGCGTCCATATTACACCAATACCTGGCTGATACTTAGGTCTCTGGTGGAAACTTGTATCAGCTCAGCAAGGCCAATCAATGATAACATGCGATCTTTATTATTGATTGTGTTGCATGTAATTCAAATAATAATAATAATAATAATAATAATAATAATTGCACTTATATACCACTCTTCTAGACATATTAGTGTCTCACCCAGAGCAATGAACAAGTCAGTGTTATTATTATGCTCACAATACAGCTGGGAAGCTGGGCTGAGAGGAGTGGCTCACCCAAAACCACCTACTGAGTTCATGGCAGGAGTGGGAGTCGAACCAGCAGAGTGTGGATTCACAGTCGAACCACTTCTGCATGGCATGTAGAAGGTCCCAGGTCCAGCCCCTGCCAGCATCTCTAGTTAAAAAGATGATATGAAGAATGTTTTTCTGCCTGGACCGGTGGTCTGATTCAAGATAACGCAGCTTCATGATCTCTAGATGCCTCAGTCTCCAGTCTGGGAAGGATGTTGGGAAGGCCCTCCCAATGTCATTACTAAACATATCTTCTTGTCTGGATTGCACAGCGCTCCTGTCCTCCCTTTGAACTCTTCAGGCTGGTACTGGGATGGGTCTCTCCTCTCTGCCACGTGGCAGGTCTAGCAGCGGCCTTGGAGGACGCAGCCATGCAAGGTGTTGGTGCCAGCCGTTGGCAAGATGGAGAGAGTCTAGACAAACAGTCTTGGCAGGCGCCATAAATTGGGTCAAGTCCCCCATGTCACCTCCACATGGCTTTGGCTTACAAAAAAGCTTTTTATTTCTTGGAGCAATGCCAGCCACCCCCTTCAGTCTGTCTCTCCCTCTTTCTCTCTCTCTCTCTCTGTGCTGAACATCTGCCAAAGTTGGGCAAGGGTAGCCAACGGAAGCAGTTCCCAAATGATGCAGGCTTTGTCCTTTTCACACCACTCAGCCTTATGGAAAGCCCACCTCTTTAGTCCCCCAGACTTTCTGCTGTTCCACGAAGCCTAGGAACTGTAGCTTTCTCTTCCAGTGAAACAAAGCATGTGTTCTCCCACATCTGACCATATTACATCTGCAAAAGTTCCCAGGATTTGAGAAAAATTCAGCTGCCTTTCTGAACACCAGTCTTTGCATCCAATAGGGCCTCATCCACCAGCCTCAGAGAACGGAAAGGCTTATGCCAGAACAGATGTTCTGGCAGGTACCTTGGGTCCAACTTCTAAGGGCTTTTAAGGTAAAAAAAAAACCACTTCTTGAATTGTGTCTGGAAGTAAATGGGTAACCAGTGAAGTCCATAGAGCATAGGTATGATGTGCTCCCCCCCCAATTTGTGCCTGATAATAAATGAGCAGCAACCTTTTGGACTGAGTGAAGTTTCAAGATAGTCTTCAAGGGCAGTCCCATTTAAAGTGCACTGTGGTAGTCTAAGGTAGAGTATTAATGATGGTGGCAGAGAGCAGTACACAGAGTTATACGTGAACATCGGGGCATTAAGAAAACTGTTGAATGGCCCAAGAGCACATCATCAGCTGCAGGCAAGAAAGCCCCCAGTATTTCTTTGATTGGAAGTATATCGGAAATTAACCAGCCAAACTATAGTCTTCTGTTAGCCGTTTTGTTTTGCTACAGCTTCTGCTTTTGCTCCTTTTGTTACTGGGTAGCTATGGTTTTACTACTGGGGCCCAAACTGGGGTGGGGGCTCCAAATCAGGCAGTGGTTGCTTCCCCCATATCCCCTGGGCTGCTAGTGGTGGTGGAGATTGCCGTCAAGTCATAGCTGACTTATGGTGACCCCTGGTGGTTTGCCATTGCCTGCCTCTGCAGCCCTGATCTTCGTGGGAGGTCTCCCATCCAATTACTAACCAGGGCCGACCCTGCTTAGCTTCTGAGATCTGACAAGATCAGGCTCACCTGGGCTACCCAGGCCAAGACTGCTAGGAGAGGAACAAAAATATGTAGGTCGTTCATGCCTGGACATTGTTATTGCAGCCCAGAAATGTAACTAATATATTTAATGTATTTTAATGTGATTTTATTGATTGTTGCTACCTGCTCTGAGCCTGCTTGTGGGGAGAGCGGGGTATGTATCAATCAATCAGTCAACCAACCAACCAGTCAATCTCCTGGTTCTGGGAATCAAGCGATACCCAACTGCCAATATGGTGCTACTGCCTGCTATAAAAACTCCTCTATTTCTGCTGCTTGCCCATCAGTGGATCTGGAACCCAGGTTCATATTGGCACCAGGCTACCATGCAGGGATGTTCTCAGCGATAGCCCTGTTCCCTCTTCACTCTTCCAACCTCATACATACAAAATTTTGCAGGAGGGAGTTTGTTTTGGTGGTTGTTTGAGGTGGGGGCTGCTTCTGTGGGGCAACTGCTGCCCAATACTCCTGGCCGCTAAAAGGAGTCCAAGCTTTTTTAAAATGTTGGGGGGGGGCGCAATTAGTTTCACAAATGAGGACCCTGCGGTGCCACCATAGATTTGTTCCAGGCCTGCGCGCTGGCCGAGCGGCATTGTCCTGCCTTCCACTCCTGCTGGCGACCTTTATTCTGGGCCTCAGCGGGTGCTACTTACGGGCGACTTCTCTGGGCAGGCATCCTGCCGGCCAAGGGCCTCCGCGCCACAGCTGGCCGAGGGGCTGAGGGCTCAGACCCACTGACCTTTGCCCCCCATCCTGCTGTCATTTTGAAAGTTACAGACCGGAGGGCTGCATACCTCGTGGGATTTACTCTTTTGTGGGTGCGGCCACTTTTGTTTCGAGGCAGGGGGTGGATTTGGGAGCTCTGCGGAGCGTTCCCCATTGGCTGTGTGTGGTGGGCCTTTCTTTCCCCTCCTGACTGGCAAGCCGAGAAAAGGGGGGCTCCTTCGGCTTGGCATTAAGAGTGTCTCTGAACGTGTGTTTTTAATTCCTTGCCTCAGTAATTCTTCCCCAGGTGCCTGCTACTCAGGTCGGGGTCCACCAGAAACAGAATCGTTCAGCTTTCCCCCTTCTGGGATATTTGGTCTCTAGAAATGAACGGCCACCTCACGAACTGTGGCTTGGGGAGGACAGCCGACATTATGGACGCTCTTATTTCAGCTGGGGGTGGAGGGGACAGCCAAAAACATTTTGGAACCAACCCCATCGTTATTTTAGTATTCCCTTTGTGGTCCAAAACCTCACTTTGGGAACTTTGCTTTTTCCCCCTCCTCTTAAAGTGATTGACAAAATTAGTAACTCAATTCAGGTTACTTTTACGGTCCAAGTACCAATAAATCCTTCTTGGGGGGTGGGGGGAGAAAATGCAGCTTAATGAGCAAGTGAGCTGACAAATGTGTTTACTGTAGGTGGAGGTGTCGTCTAATGAAATGCATTTGCGTCTGCTCCCTCCTAAGCCACCCGGAGGCTTTTTTGAAGCCTTTGGTGGGATATAAATTGAAAAAAGAAGAGGCAGAAAGCTGTATTTCTCCTCTCCCCCCCGCCCTGCCCAAGTAAGGAACACTTCGAGATTATCTTTGCCTTTCAACCAAATGCATAATCTGTTATGCTCTTTCCTTCAGAATCAAAGGAGGCAGCTTCTTTGAGAGAAAAAGAAAGGATTTGTAGTATTTCATAGGGCCAATTTAATTTGTCCTGGGAGGCTGCAAGCCGCTTGAGTTTGACAGGTCTCCACTTCAGATAAAAATCTTGCCTTGTTTTTCTGACCTGGTTACCTGTCCTTTTTTTTGGGAACCAACAGGAGATGCTCTTACAACTCTCTGTGTGCCTCAAGTGAGGCCGTTTCAGTTCTTGGAGCACAAACTGCACGTAGGATGCAATCTGTCTTGGCCCTCAGTGAGAAAGGCGGTCTGTAAGAACATAAGAAGAGCCATATTGGGTCTGACCAGTGGCCCATCTGGTCCAGCAGCCTCTTATACATTAGCAAACTGGTTCCTCTGAAGGGCAAACAACAGGATACGCAGGATACACTATCCTGGCGCATAGTGTATTGACACAGGGGAGAAAGTAGTTGGGCTGAAGCCCAAAGTGAGCCATTTGGACGTGCCATCGCGGGACCATCCAAAGAAGCAAAGGATGAAAGAGTGCCAGCTGCGAACTGGGGAGATAAAGGGAATGTCGGAAGAAGGAGCAGAGCTGCGTGTTCTGCTGTCAGCTCAACTTCTTTTGCATCCTCTTAAGATGCAGACAGAAACCCGTCTCCCACGGTGCTGGCGTGCTGCAGAGTTTTATATCGGAAAGAAGGCAGGCACATCCTTGAATGAAAAAGGAGGCTTCAGCAAATGCACCGACGGCTGCCAGGGTGCGGAAAAGTCGTTTGCATTAATGAAAACTCTTCCTTAGAACAGAACTACAGCTGGGGGGGGGGGGTGAGTTTGAGCCTGAGTGTTTGCGGTTTGGAGTTAATGCATATATTGGGACAAGCTGAAGAGCAGGAGGTCACAAAGAGGGAGAGGTGCTTTGAGGGCAGAATCTCTTTCTGTGTCCAGGGCAGATTTAGCCAATGGGCAACTTGGGGGGGGGGGGCTGCCCTGGACCCTGCGCTGGGGGCCCCCAACCACCCATGATCCCATCTTCCCCTTGACAAAGGGGACAAAAGAAGAAGAGCGCTCCCCCATGGCAGCCGCTCCAACCCACCCTAACTGGGGCTCTGGCTACTAGCTCTGCCGTGGCAGCTCCCACCTTCCATGCATGGGATGGGGGGGGGGCTTGCTTGATGTTGGTGGGGGGTGGTCCCTTGAGGGGGGCTGGCAGGAGGTGGCAGTGATTCTAAGGATCCATCCCATATTTTTACTGAAGTCCTCACAATTACGAAGTTCACTGCTATGTGCGTCCCTGCTTGTGAAAAGCCTTTGTTGTGTCTCCTTGCAGTCCCTGGTTGCAGCCCTAGCACCTGGTTGCTCTGGTGGAATGGCACGGTTTGCACAGGGCGGCTGGCCTGGCTGATGATGCACTCGCATCGAGACGCTACCGAGTTTTTGCGAAGGGGAAACAGCTGGCAGTTGCCAGCTCCTGGCAGCCTCCTGCCTTGATCGTTAAGCATTAGTGTGGGGTGGTGCCTATTTCCCTGCTAGGAAAAGCTTTGCCTGTCCATTTCAGCATATCAAAGTGCAGCCTAAGGTGGAAGAGCAGGCCACACTGGGTTTTATAGGGGCCAGAAACATGACAAGATCCTGAACTCCTGGCATGAAAGGTGCCTGGGACAAAAATCGCCATCTGGTCCGGCTTCCCTTTTTAATCAGTACAGGACTTCAAAATTCAGTAGCTTGAAGAGTCAATCCGCACCACCGAAAGGGTTTGGAATCTTTATTTGCATTTCACCCTGCCTTGGAGAGGCAAGAAGACACAAAGCCACCTGGGTCAGGAAAAACGCCCCATTCTTGGCCTGCAGGAGTACAGTTGGCAGCGTTTTGGGTCTTGCTAACCTCGTAATAATTCTTCAGCTCCTTCTCCGACACTGACATGTTCTTGTTTAGAAATCTGTTACCCAAAAAAGCCTGTGTATATTTAGAGGTCCATCTCCCTGATTAAGTCAGCATTTACGATGCAGGGTAATAACAGGCTTCCTCTTGGAAGGTATGGCACCTGGAATGTTCCCCAGCTGTGTGCGCAACTCCTGCTGCACTCCCCTGCTTCCTCTTGAAGGATAGCGAGCGCAGGTGTAAGCAGAGAGGTTTTTTGTAACTTCTGCAAGTGCATGATTCTCTCTTCCCTAGCATGGAGATGAGAGAGAGAAGAGGGCTCTCTGGTTTTATTCTGGGCTCTTAGCTTTATGGAAAGATTGTGCAAGTAGTAACAACCAATTCTGTGCTGCAAATGCCAGGCACAATTGCCACCAGATTCACATCAGAACCCCCCAATTTATCTCAGAATTTAGTGGCAGCCCCCACTGCAGCCCCCACTTGCTGTCCATCAGGGACAGAGGCCACAAAACCAGTTCTGCCTTTGGCATTTGTGCATCTTCCCCCAGCGCCCTGTGCTCTGCATTCAGCCAGATTTGGCCTTTGTGATTGAAGCTGTTTGCATCTCTCGGTGTGCCTTGCAAACATTCTCCTGGAGGGGAGAATGTGCCAATAAAGTAAAAATTGCTCCTCAGGTGTTTTTCTCTTAAAGAAAAAGAGCACTGCAAAATATGGTGGTTACCTTGATAGCATTGTGGTGTCATTGATGAATAACTCATACAATTTTGGAGATAATTTTATTTCTGCCCGCCCTCCCTCCATTCTACTCTGCCTCCAAAAAGGCGGCTTTTTCTTGCTTTAATCTTCCCAGCATAATGCGGTGTGCGCTGGCTCGTGCATTTTGAAACGATCAACTTAGCATAAACAAAAGAAAATTGTTTAGTGGCGCAAAGGTCATTCGTAGGGTGGCTGTTATTGTCAATGTGTAAATGTAAAGATTGGAACTGAGATGGAGAGAGATTTACCACCTCTGTGGAGGCAGCACATGGAGCCCCTTGGTGCCTCCTTGGCCTGCACTGCTCCAGGTGGCTTCAAGCAGTGCAGGAGGCCAAGGGCATGTAATTTTTTCCCAGTTGTGAGTGAGCGTGCTCAGGCGCCACTTGCGCTGTCAGTATGTATGGTGTCAGAGTTCATGTTTGCCTGCCAATAAGCATGAAGAACGCTTCCTGTTCAGACTGAAGGGTGTACTTTGGGTTAGGAACTGGGACACAATCGGGCATTCAGATGAACCCTTGGTATAAAAAGCTGTTTTGTAATTCCCAGTTACGAAAACTTGTGCAGTTGGGTCTGGATTGATCTTCTGTTAGACAAGGGGGGTCGTCTAACCCCCTCCCCCCTTGTAAAACCACAAGAACTGACTTGAGAGAAGCAAGGGCCAAGATTACCTCGAACCAAAGCTTGCTTTGGCCTGTATCGACATCCAAAGTGCTTCTTGGGACCTGTATAAGCCAAGTGGTATCTCCTCTCCTGTGGCCAGGTGATACTGCGAGCTGCAGTGTTCTGTGGCTCTCCGTGGTTGTGAGAACCTCCTCCAAGCTTTTCCAAAAGTCTGTTTCTGAGGACAGTGGTGAAATGGAAAGGGGTTTTGACCTCTGAGTTGGGGAGAAGAGCTTTGGAGTCCATGGCTTGCCTTGGTTTCCGGGCACATCTGACCTCCATCACCTCTCCTTAAAAAAGTAGCCCCTGACGAGGACCAAACTCTCCTTCTATGAGGCTGTCTCTGAAAGTTCCTCCCTTTCCATCTTACTGTTACAATATAAAATGCTTTGCCGTTATTGCTGGCCATCAGATAAAATTGGAGCCCTTCCCTGTTTGCTCTCTGCAACCTGCAACGAGGCAGTTTTTAGAGTGATAGTTAATATTTTTAATTTTATTCCTTTAAAATTACCTCTTGCAGATGGATAGTGCAAAAATACATTAGGAAAAGCATTCTCTTCTCAATTTCAGCTGATGAAATTTCAAAAGCTGCTGTAGACACATCATAACATTCCTTCCCACCCCCCCTTTTAATCTGCCTTTTTATTTTATTTTATTTTATTTTAATTTGCTTCCTAACTAGTTTAATCAGGTTTCATTAGAGAAGATGTTTTTGCTAATATGCTCTTTGATAACAGCTTTTGATGTAACTGTTTTAAAGTCGGAGCATTAACGTGTAGCACGAAGGAAGGTGTCTTTTCAATTGTGAGGCCATCTTGCCACAGGCAAACTGAGTAGGCTTTACAGAAATCCAGATTCGATGAACCAAAGAAATGTATTTTGTATGTGTGTGTTTTACATCTGCGAGACACAGGGAGAGCCGTGGTACGAAGCAGGACTGTGCCTGTGTTGTATCCTGTAGGAGAACAGAAAAGTTAAAAACATACCCTTTTCTTTTCTTTGATCTAAGCAAGTTTCTTGTCCTCTAGACTGCAAAAATATGCTTCAGAGTGTGTGAGCAAAGCCTGGTGAAGTCTCAGAAGAGAGAGGGTTTGCCGTGACCGGAGGGTGCAGCGGGGCCTTTGGGAGGGGCAACACAAAGTAGGCTGAGGGGGTCACAGTCCCCATTTTGCACGTTCTTGGTGCGTTCCTGACGAACAGACTGGAGCAGTGACTTCTTCTGGGGTGAGAAGTGTGTCAAAATGACTAACCAGATTGTTGATGAGCACTTTTCTTCCTCCGTGTCCCTTCCCCAGGCTCTGACATGGCCGTCTTCTGCCTACTCTGTGGGAAACGGTTCCAGACTCAAACCGCCCTCCAGCAGCACATGGAGGTCCATGCAGGGGTGCGCAGCTATATCTGCAGTGAGTGCAACCGCACCTTCCCCAGCCACACAGCCCTCAAGAGGCACCTGCGCTCCCATACGGGTAAGTTGTGGCAGAGAGACACAAAACGCCTGCTGGGGGGCTGGGGGCTCACCCGAAGAGTCATCTGTGCACCGGCTGCTTCCATTCGGGGGGGGGGGGATTCTCGGGTTCCCCTCTTTTGAAAGGCACCACAAATGCGCTTCTAACAATTTGGGCCGGAGTGGGAGATTTCCGTGTGTGGTGTGCATGTGGGTTGCTGGATCACAGCTCATCCGCTTAAGGTACCAGGTAGCCCTAACCGGGCTGGTCCCCCATCTGGGCTGCGCTCTGGGAAAGTTGTGCTTGATTGGAGGAGGAATAATGCTCCACATCCCATCCTTCAAATGTCAAATGCTGGAAATGGATCGGACTTCTGCTTCGGAAAATGAGGCCAGCTGTAGCTGGAAAGAGACCAGCATCACTTTTTCAGACCTTCCTTCCTTCCTCCCACCAGCTACTTGTAACTGGGTTCACTAAATGGGAGTTGGGCTTGGGAGTTTATTCAGATGGACCTTCACCTCTGGGTAATGGCTGCTAGCTCAGGTGTATTTTTAAAAGATTGGACACAATCAAGGAGAACAGGTCAATCAGTGGCTATCAGCCAGGACTGGGAAATGTCAGCGTGGTCACTCTAAATCTCATTCAGGTATCTTAAATGGAAGCACAATGCGTGACACAGCCCATAGGAGCAAAAATCCCAAAGATGTCTTGTGAGAAGCCAAATAGTAAAGAGTCCAGTAGCACCTTTAAGACTAACCAACTTGATTGTAGCATAAGCTTTCGAGAACCACAGCTCTCTTTGTCAGATGCATCGTTAGATGCATCTGACAAAGAGATAAGTGGTTCTCGAAAGCTGGTAATGCATCTGATGAAGAGAGCGGTAGTTTTTGAAAGCTGGTGATGCATCTGACAAAGAGAGCTGTGGTTCTTGAAAGCTTATGCTACAATAAAGTTGGTTAGTCTTAAAGGTGCTACTGGACTCTTTGCTATTTTGCAACTACAGACTAACATGGCTAACTCCTCTGGATTTGTGAGATGCGGGGTTTTACTTAACTTGTCCCTGCTTCCAGAGAGACCCACATGGGTGTCGGTGAGCCAGCCCCTCTCTGTTTGGCAGTGCACCAGCCTTAGTGGGGCTGGATGCTCTTGCGCGGTGCACTCTCTCCGCTTCGCCTCATTACTATTCCATCCTCTCCAGCCCCATTTGCCTCCAGTGCTGTATGTTTAGCATCAGCAGCTGCGTTTGGTAAACGGGCCAGCCGAGCTCCTGGCAGTGACAGATCTCTGATTTACTTGGCCAGCTAGAGAATAAAGCCCCGAGATGGGCTGGCCAGGCGGTTTACAGGGCCCGAGGACCAGCCGCCCTGCTTGCTGGGGAGCACGCCAGGTAATGACACTGAGGCTGGGTCACAGGTGCAGCTGCCTGGCCAGAGGGGGCTCTAATTAGTCCCGTTAGTCCCGGGCTTAATGTCAACCTCATTAAAACGCTCCACAACGTTAATCAACATGCCATAAATTGGATTGCGCGTGTGAGTGTGTGTGTAAAGTCTGGCAGCCGTTTCAGCGTGCCGGGCACTCTGATGTAGATCCGGTTTGGTCCCTCTGCACAGATTACAAAGCAGGTGTCTTTGGCCAGACTTCTGGATGATCCAGATTTTGACTTCTTTAAGATGTGATCAGGTTGATAATTAGATTTGCCAAGAGGTTGTGAAAAAAGCTTCCAGGTCTAGAACTCCATTTCCGTGTAACCAAAAGGAAGAAAACCCTGTTTTAAAATAATTGTAAAGTACTGCAGGGATTGCTGGCCGTTGGGAATGCAAATTATGAAGCGAATCCCAGTTCACATTCATGGGGGTTCTGCCTGTTGAAAAATTCGCTTAAATGATAAAACCATAGAAGGTCCTCCAGATGTGGTTGCAGCTGGGTGGAGAAGGCTATTCTTGGGGGCAGGGAGTGTGTTCGTGGCATTTAATAACAACAACAACAACAACAACAACAACATTCTATTTATATACCACCCTTCAGGATGACTTAACACCCACCCAGAGCGGTTTACAAAGTATGTTATTATTATCCCCACAACAACAAACACCCTGTGAGGTGGGTGGGGCTGAGAGAGCTCTGAGAGAGCTGTGACTGACCCAAGGTCACCCAGCTGGCTTCAAGTGGAGGAGTGAGGAATCAAACACGGTCCTCCAGATTAGAGTCCTGCCGCTCTTAGGAACAGACTGGTTTATATAGCCTAATTTCAGGATTATTCCTAACAAATGATATTGGTGCTTAACTTGTCTGAGAGTCCCAAGCCTGTTCCCAAAAATATCTTGATGTGGGTTGTTGACAGTTCAGCGGTTAGGGAAATGCACTCTGCACATGCTCAGACACACTGACAAATATGAACATGGACGTCACAAGTCCCATTACATTTTTTAGCCATTTCTAGCATGTTGGCAGTGTAGGGCTGCCATGCCCCCCTTGGGGGCAGGGGTACCCCTCCCTGCACTTTGGTTGCCTGATGCTATCCAAAAAACAGTGTGTGTGTGGGGGGGGGTTTAAATAGCAGTTTTCCTATAGGATTTTCAGCGATTCGTATGGTGCCGCTCAGGGCTTTTTTCCTGGGAAAAGAGGTGGTGGAACTCAGTGGTAGAACTCAGGACCACACAATGATGTCACTTTGGGTCAGCTGGAAAAAGGGAGGAGTTTTTTAAAGTTTAAATCGCCCTTGGCGAAAGTGGTCACATGGCCAGTGGCCCCGCCCCCTGATCTCCAGACAGAGGGTGGTTTAGATTGCCCTCCGCGCCACTGGCGCAGAGGGCAATCCAAACTCCCCTCTGTCTGGAGATCAGGGGGTGGGGCCACCGGCCATGTGACCATTTTCAAGAGGTGCCAGAACTCCGTTCCACCGCATTCCCGCTGAAAAAAAGCCCTGGTGCCGCTGCTCTCCATCTCTTCTGGGTTTTCCCTGGAAGTGACATCATCATGCTCACAATGCTGCCCCCACGCCCCCACCCCAATCTCAGTCTGGCATCCCTGTGGCAGCACGGAGGGACTGGGGGTGGAAGAATCATACCTCTTTCCGGGGTACAAAAGGGTCCCTGCTGGTTGCTTGCCAGGACAGCCGGCATTCTAGAGGTAGCCAAGAAAGTGACTTTGCAAGGCTGCACTCTTGCTTCACGCATGTTCCGTTGTTGAAAGTGCCCCCCCCCCTTCACTGTTCCATGGTCTGACAATTTCTCGTCCCAGTCGCGGAAGGAATGAAGTGTGGGAGCTGCAGTTAGGGACAGAGGGCATGTTTTGCATGTGGAAGTCCCAAAGCCCACCCCCAGCTTCTCAAAGGCGAGGGAAAGCTCTTCGTTAGTGGCAGCCCTGAAGAATGTCTGGCAGCCTGAGGAGACAAGATTGAGCCGGTTGGACCCATGGCACAACACAGAGCAAAGCACCTTCATCTAGGGAAAGTCTGTGGCTCAGTGGCAGAGCTCCTGCCTTGCAAGCAGAAGGTCCAAGGTTCAGGCCCCGGCAGCTCCAGTTAAGGCTCTTGGGTAGGAGATGATGGGGAAAGCTCTTGTCTGCCTGAGGTCATGGGGAGCTGCTGCCAGCCAGGCTAAACCGTTTTGGACCCAACCTGGCTTATAATAGCTGTCTATGTTCCCGAGTTCCAAAAACGTAACGTTGGAACTTGCTCCATGCATGGCTTTGAAAGAACTGCTCGGCAACGCCTGCAGACTTCTGCCTCAGGATTGGAATTGATGGGGTGAGGGTCCTGATTTAGGAGGGGAGGGTGCTGTGAGATGGGGGGGGCAGGGGGAGACAAATAAGCAAGGGAGAATAAAATATCATTGTAAAGAGGAAGTGGAGGCAGCAGCAGGCAAGTCTATAACGAGGAGGACAATTTATGCTCAGGCACGAGTTCGGTTTGACATGGAGATAATGAAAAAGCGTAGGTCATTGTGGATGACTTAAGCCTTCAGCAGCTGAGGAAAATGTATGAAATGCGAGGAGCATTACACGCTTGGTGGCTCCGCACATCTGCAACGGGGCAAGTGAAATACGGTG
Source organism: Eublepharis macularius (assembly GCF_028583425.1). NCBI lineage: Eukaryota > Metazoa > Chordata > Lepidosauria > Squamata > Eublepharidae > Eublepharis > Eublepharis macularius. The sequence continues at coordinate 3,287,905 of NC_072803.1, forward strand.
GCCCATTCTTTACCATAAACTTGTGGTCGGCGGATACGCAGGCCCAGAGAAAATTGTAATTACACTGACAAGACAAATCAGCGATATTTAAATATTCATGAACAAAGTCTGAGGCGATCAATCTATCTTTATTGTCCTTGCGTTGGCTTCTGTAATAAATAAGGAGGAGCTGCGGGGATGGGGCGGGGGCGGGGGGGGCTCACCTTTTCCCTTCCTTGGGAAGGAAGGAGTCCTGGGGTTTGGTGCCAGGAGGGCAAAACTATTCATTTATCCAATGGATGCAAGGTGGAGCTTTTTAGCGACCGACCCCTCTCCCCCCCCCCCCACAAAAAAGAAAAAGGCACCAGGAAGTTCTGCATTGAAATAAAGAGGAGAAACGTGAGCACCGTTCCCCCTTTGTTTCAGTGAGAAGTTCCCGATGAATCGTGCTCTGCTGTAGGGCTTTCTTTCCAAACGGAGATAGATCAAGATGGGCAGCCGTGTTAGTCTGTCTGTAGCAGTAGAAAAGAGGAAGAGTCCGGTAGCACCCATAAGGCTGACAAAATTTGTGATGGGGTATGAGCTTTCGTGAGCGACAGCTCTCTTCTTCAGATGCCTTCAGATGCCTGATTTGAAGAAGTGAGCTGTCACTCACGAGAGCTCCTGCCCTACCGCAAATTTTATTCGTCTTACAGGTGCTACTGGACTCTTCCTCTTTTCTACTTTCCAAATGGAGACAGTAGAGGCTTGAATCAGCTCAAGCCATTTCATCTCTACAGTGCTGCTGTTAAATTATAGATATGCCTGCCACCTTTCTGCCATCATGTGATCCAGGGCAGCCGACGATCAAAAGAACAAAACATCAAAAAACAATGAATGGGGGGGGGAAGAGCAACTTAAAATACAGCCAGAAACAGCAGTGGAGCAAGGTGGCTCCTAGGTGAGTGAGAGCAGGAGAGGGGGAGTGGGAGGGGACTTGTGTTGTGCAACTTTGCCTGGTGTCTAAAATGACACCAAGGGGACTCTCCTTTGGGAGGAAGTTCTCTAACTGGGGTGCCACAGCAGGAAAGGCCACGTTTCCATCCTGCACTTCATTTAGGCCCCAGATCATTTACGTGGATGGTAAAAGGTGATGGAATGACAGAGACTATTGAACATGCTTTGAATATGTCACTAGCAAATATCCAACCTTCTTTCTTCTTAGCAGGTGAATTTCCACTACCCCTAACTCCTTTCCCCAAATCCCATGTGGCCAAGTGTAAGTCCCAAGAATACGAAGCGCTCATTTCCTGTACCGCATATCCTTTTCATAATGGCTTATGGATTCAGTAATATAAATAAATGGGAGAGAATTCTGCGTCTTTGCATAAACCCACTCCTAATTAAACCAGTTACTTACCCACAAGCAGAGAGCAGTAAGTTACAGTAATCAGAAAGGACTTCGGAGCAGAAAAACTTCTGAAAACTTGTAAAAACAAGTCAAGCCATATACAAACACAAGCCAATGTAACCTCCTCCAAATGGGGGGGGGAACCTTCATAATCGTGGGTCACTTATTGCCCAGCTTAGATGCTTTGGAAAGTAAGGAGTTTCCCTTACAGGATTGTGGGTCTTTTGTGCACCTTACAAGTTTTCCTGTCTTTTCCATGGTTTTTCCCAAACCTGGTTGAGATGTTTTGGGAAAGAGCACTAGAAAGCCAGGGTAGTACCCATGTGGATAGGAAAGTTCTGATCATTGCTGCCCACCGTTTTTCCTTCCCCTATTCCCCATGGCAGCCATTTCCACCCACCACCACCAAAGGGCTTTTAAAACTGGTAATTGACCGGTAGTTATAGCATCGTAACGTTATAATGATCATTCTGTCAGGTTCTCTGAATTCCCAGCTTTCGTTTACAAAGGGAAGTAAGTTTCTAGCCCATTTCATTGTGGAGATATGCCTTTCCTCTTATATCTCTGAAACAAAAGGGACTATAGATTTACTTTTTAAAAAATGAAAGGTAGGAATTTACAGGACCTGGTAGACAGTGGAAACAAAGGCCACCTCCACCCAGAAATACCTGCATTCAATTGAATGTATGTAGACACCTTAAGCATGTATGGTTTCTCCTGTGGGGTTTGGGAATCTTGAAGAAACCTCATTCCTGTGAACAGCAGAAGCTTTCAAGGGGAGGAACACTTAAAAACAGTGTTGTGTGCTTTGTGACATCACTTCCTGTGAAAACCCAGAAGAGACATCACGGCCCCAATGCAACTCTCTACAAATTCTTTCTGATTTCTATGGTAAAGGCTATAGAGATTTGAGGCATTCCTAGAGAGTAATAGTGTTGCTTCTAATAGGACTACCAGGTTTTCAAAGGGAAGTGATGCTGCAGCGCATGCCGTGAGTTACCCCGCATTCCCCTCCTGCTGCTCAGAGGAAAGCAGCAGAAGGTCCATGGCAAATGTGGGAGAGTGCTTGCCAAAACTAGCTAAGTGGCAAACCTCAGAGAATCATATGTAAGCTCTTTACATAATCAAAAGTCTGTCTGTAGTGAGGATATGGATTAAATCAGAATATTCTCTAGTTATATATAATAACAACAACAACATACGATTTATATACCGCCCTTCAGGACAACTTAATGCCCACTCAGAGCAGTTTACAAAGTATGTCATTATTATCCCCACAACAACAAAACACCCTGTGAGGTGGGTGGGGCTGAGAGAGCTCTGAGAGAGCTGTGACTGCCCCAAGGTCATCCAACTGGCTTCAAGTGGAGGAGTGGGGAATCAAACCTGGTTCTCCGGATTAGAGTCCCGCACTCTTAACCACTACACCAATATATATTGTAGTGAACTTTAATGTAGTTTGTTCCTTTATCTTACGACAACAAATTAAAAGTAGTTGAACAAACGTATATGAACAATACTTTAAATGCTAGAATGGACCACTAATAACTAGAATGGACCACTATAGAGTTTGTCACGCAGGTGCACCATAGCAGCACACTTGTCTTTCATGGAGTGCCACATGATTGAAAATCTGAAGAACCAGTTAAATCTAAAATCGATCGTATTTTTATGTTATTGTCACATGTGAAAAACCCTAAAGATGTCTTTATAGATAGCACATATCCATTAGTATAAAAGTTGTCCCCCTAAGACAGAGCTGTTCCGCCAGGCATATGGTTGATGTGAGGCAGTGCTAACAGGCAGAAGGGATCTGGGAAGGGATGGCAGGTAGGGGGCAAGGGGGGGTCTGGGGAGAGCTGAAAGGCAGAAGGGGTCTGGGGAGGGTTGGCAAGTAGAGGGCAAGGGGGGTCTGGGGAGGGCTGAGAGGCAGGAGGGGTCTGGGAGGGGTGGCAGGTAGGGGGCAAGGGGGGTCTGGGGAGGGTTGGCAAGTAGGGGGCAAGGGGGGTCTGGGGAGAGCTGAGAGGCAGGAGGGGTCTGGGGAGGGTTGGCAAGTAGGGGGCAAGGGGGGTCTGGGGAGGGCTGAGAGGCAGGAGGGGTCTGGGGAGGGGTGGCAGGTAGGGAGGCAATGGGGGTTCGGAGAGGGTCGAGAGGCAGGAGGGGTCTGGGGAGGGGTGGCAGGTAGGGGGCAAGGGGGGTCGGGACAGCTGAGAGGCAGGAGGGGTCTGGGGAGAGTTGGCAGGAAGGGGGACAAGGGGGGTCTGCAGAGGGCTGAGACTCAGGGGCGTGACACGCCCCCGTCCTGTGAGCCCGAGCCAAACCTCGGTGCTCTCGGCAGAGCCGGGGCGATGGGGCGGGGTGACAACACACCTGCCACCCTGTGATCCCCACTGGAAGGGCACGCCCTGGCTTCAGCAGGGCTCAGAGGGTGGCAGGCGTGTCACCCCCCGGCCCCGTTGCCCCGGCTCTGCGGAGAGCGGCGCGCCCAGCTCTGGTGGGGCTCAGAGGGTGGCAGACATTTTGTCCCTGCCCCAGCTCCACTGGCGCTCGCACCGCACCGCCTTCCTCCCCCCCCCCCCCGCTGGGTGGATCTGAGGTGATGAGGCAGGGGGCGAAGCACCCACTGCCCTGTTAGTTCTGCCGGAGCTGGACCGCATTGCTCCCGTCGTCCCAGCTCTGCCAAGAGCGGCGCGGCCTGGCTCCGGTGGGGCTCGCAGGGTGGCGGGAGCTTCATCCCCCCACCCTCTCGTCCCGGCTCCATGGAGAGCAGTGCGGCCCAGCTCCAGTGGGGCAGTGGGCACTTTGCCCCCACTCTGTCGCCTCTCATCTCTGCCAAAACTGACGCGGCTTGGCTCCAGCGGGCGCTTTGCCCCCGCTCTGGCTTCACCGGGGTTTGTAGGCGCGCTGCCCTTCCCGTGCCGCGCCACCCTCCTCCTCCAGCTGGGCTACAAAGCCCGGCAGCAGAGGGCCAGGCAGACTTGTCCGGCCTTCTGCCGCCAACAGCGCCCTCGGGTGGCGGCGTTCCATGGTGCCCTTTGTATCCTGGTGCGCCCGCACAGGCGCACCAGGATAAATGTGCATCATCTGAAACACGCGAAGAGAATTGTTATAGGATATATATGTATTTTAATCTAGGATATTTAAATGTTTTATGGTTTTAAATCATATAAATTGTGAAATGTGATTTTTAATTCTGGTTGTAATCCTCCCTGAGCCTGCTGATGTGGGGAGAGCTGAATATAAATTGAATATAAATAAATAAATTAAAATAAAATAAAATAAAAAGTTAGGGTTTTGAAGAAGGAAATCTCATGAAGAAGACTTGGGTGAGAAATATTTTCTTCTGGATGTATATTTATTGGAAATCCAATGCATTCCATAAGAAGACTGAGGGCCAAGCTACACATGACGAATGACACTTGAACGGCAAGTGTATTTCTCCCTGTTCACTTGCCCTCCACTCAATCCACTTGCCGTTCAAGTGTCATTTGTCATGTGTAGCTTGGCCCTGAGTATGATCTAATTTTAAAACATTCATTGATTTAATTGAGAAATGTTAAGAGGTTTTATTGCATGACAATGTCCATCAATTACTGGTTTTATTTTAATAAGCCTTTATGTTTTATTTTCTTACTTTATTTTTTAAAAAGATTATTTCAACAAAGAACAAAGATTAAACTCTGAGAGAAGTCTCTGTGTTCCTTGATGGAAAGGGTTAAACAAGAAGCACTTGCAGAAATTATTTGTGCTAAGCAACAAGTTCTTTAAAGATCTCTGTCTTTAGACCTTCTCTGGAGCTCCCTGAACTGTTCATAATTTGGAATATAAATCTCTGAACTGGATGATTTAGAAGCTTTCATGAGGTCAGATAAATCAGTCAGTGATTGTCTACATCTATACCCAGTCCTTCCTCCAAGGTGCTCAGAGCAGCAGTTTGTTGCCCCCCCCCCTCCTCCATTTTATATTCACAACAACCCTGTGAAGTAGATTGGACGGAGCGAGTGTGCCTGGCCCAAGCACACTCAGAGGGCATCGTGGTGGTCCCATAGTGACTGGAACTTGAGTCTCTCCAGTTGCAGCCCAGTCCTAACCAGCACGCCATCCTGAATGCCTGTATATCTCCTCCTTCATTCCTCTGGGGTTTTATTTTGATCATTTTTAAGGCTCGCAAGACAACACAAGGAGTCCCTCACCCCAGGGTTGTGTTGGTTTGTTTTTTGCCTTGACACTGAGGAGGAAGTGATTTAGGATTTGTATATCGGTTTTCACATAACACAGTCCTGTGTGAAGTAGAGTTGTGCGGTCCCTAGAGAGAAATTGAGGGACTTGTTGGAGAAGGATGCCATGTGTCCCTTCCGTCACCTTCACAGCCCTCGCTCTTGTTAGCAGTGTGCTGAGGACAACCTCTCTGTAATAGGGTCCCTACCTGTCTCCACACGGCAGCCTCTGCCGTCAGCTGCGCCTCGCTCTGCCGAGCGTTCCGCGTCTCTTTTCCTGCTCTGCCTCACAGACAGGGAAGTCAGAGGCCTTATTAGCAACCCCCCTCCTCTGAGCTGGAGCCTCGGTGCTCCTGAAGGCGCCAGGAGTGGCCCCCTTGGTTCGAAATCGGCTAAGAATTGGCTGTTCCAGCTCATTAATGAAGCAGTGGAAACTGTTGTTCTGAAAAAAGGTTGGTTGGTTGGTTGGTTGGTTGGTTGGTTGGTTGGTTGGTTGGTTGGTTGGTTGGTTGATTGATTGATTGATTGATTGATTGATTGATTGATTGATTGATTGATTGATTGATTGATTGATTGATTGATTGATTGATTGATTGATTGATTGGACATAGTCTGTTCTCCCCATGAATGGGCTCAGAGCGAATAACATCAGTATTATTTATTATTATTATTTATGTCGTTATGTCCACCTTTCTCACTGAGACTCAAGGCGGATTACGCAATGTGAGATTAGTACAGTCAACATTAGGAACATTATCACAAACAGTGCCATAAGGTAAATAAACACAATTTTACAAAAGCATAGCGTTGGTAAGAATCCAATACAGAGTTGAAGAAATGCTGAAACAGAACATGAGCAGTTCTAGGGCTGACATTAGACCACAAGAAGCACAAGCAGCTCATAGGAGCACATATTTAAGACAGCAGGTAGTATGTAAGGCAACATAGTGGTGAAGTCCTTAACTCATTAGCGAAGCATCTGAGAGCCCCTCCCTGCAATACAGAAGCCTTTTTGAATAATTTGGGTTTGCATCATTTGCGGAAAGCCAGGAGTGTGGGGGCTCTCCTGACCTCCTCAGGCAGGCCGTTCCACAGGGTAGGGGCCACCACAGAGAAAGCCCATGTACGGGCTGCTGTTGATTTCGCCGATGTGCAGGGTGGTACCTGCAGGAGCCCCTGTTCAGATGAGCGAAACTGCCATGGAGTTAAAATGTACGTTAAAATTTTACATTAAAACCACAAATAGGCATACAGTTCAGTCATAAAAACAACTCTAGACAGCAGCCCATATTACCCAGCCCCAATAAAACATCAAATTTTATTGTCTCCAGTGAAGGTGTAGACTCCCAGAAACCATTGTTGTTACAGCCAAGACACTCGACAGGGCCAAGAGGAAGATGGGTAAACCTATGAAAAATAATCTGCTGGTTCCTCTCGATCTGTAAGCCAGCTTCCCTCTGACTTCCCCTCTTGTTGCAGGGGACCACCCGTACGAGTGTGAATTCTGTGGCAGCTGCTTCCGGGACGAGAGCACTTTGAAGGGCCACAAACGCATCCACACTGGAGAGAAGCCCTATGAATGCAATGGCTGTGGGAAGAAGTTTAGCCTCAAGCATCAACTGGAGACCCACTACAGGGTCCACACAGGTACCTGCCCTCAGCCAAACCTCCCACCACTGGCCCTGGCCAAAGCTTAATGGACAGGCAGCAGTGGGTGGCCTCTGGGCCAGATGCAGCCCCTTGAGTGCCCATATGCTCGCCTCACCCCCCTGCTTTATGTCTAAAGATGCTTCTCTTTCTCTTTGGGGTGGGGGTGCCAAGGGGGAACCCTGGGGGGGGGTCAGTTCTGTCCCAAAAGCCTGGCAGCCTGATATCGAAGAATGGGGTTCCCTGGGCCAGTATCAGCAACAGATCTCCAGTCCAGAGCAAATTCTGATGAGTGGAGAATGCCCTTCAGGTCCTTTGGTCCAAAGCCATTTGGTGCTTCCGGCCTCCGGCCTGATGTTCAGCCCCCATCCTTGGCATATCCCGTGCTGAGTGGGGTCAGAGAGGGGGTCGGGAGTAGAGGCCGCATCTGCGTGGCAATCCTGGGTTCTGTCTGGCAGCAAGTATTGTAAATAGCAGATCAATATTGAGATCGCTTTTTGCTGTTCTTTACTTCATTATTCGCTCTGTCTGTGCAGAGAGTGGGTCTCGATACCGAGAAGGCCAAGGCACTTAATTATGGGGTAGAAATGATCCCTGAGGCTTCCAACCATTGCTGCTACATACAGTAGCAAAAATAATTCTCCCAAAGAGCCCAGAGAGGCCTGCTCTGGACAGGCAGGAGGGGGTGGGAAGGAGGGAGCAGAGAGCTGAGGTGGGGAAGGGACGGTATAGATTGTCCCAGCTCAGGCTGCAGGAAAAAGGTTACGTTTTTCAAAGTTCCCCTATATTAATAATCCTCTGTAAATTGAAAGCCAGCACAGCATATGAAGGGTGGTCTAGAAGTTTATTCCCTGAGATGTTTTTATTTGCAAGGAGTTGTTAAGGTAGAGGAAAATTAAAACTATGACTCCCCCACCTGCTATCTCAGAAGTCTTTCACCTCATCCCACTGCGTGGTGTGCACTGGGACCAGCTCAGCAGGAATGGCACCCCCGGAAAGGTGTCCTTGGGGCTTCTGGGACCCTCCCATGCAAAGTCAGAGAAGCCCATGTCCTGTACGCAAAATACCCGAGTGGCCTTAATGGCATGAACATCCGGTTTTATTTAGCCAGAGCAGCAGGAGTTCTACAGTTCCACAAGGCACGATGTGCAGCATTCCTCATTATCCAGCCCCCTAAAAATCTAAGTGTGTTGTTTTTCAGAACAATTGGGTGGGTAGCCGTGTTGATCTGCAGTAGAAGGGCAGGATTTGAGTCCAGTGGCACCTTAGAGACCAAGAAGATTAAGCTTTCAAGAGTCAGAGCTCTTGAGAGTCAGGTGTCTGAAGAAGGGAGCTGTGACTTTCCAAAGCTCATGCTCTGGAAATCTTGTTGGTCTCTAAGATGCTACAAGACCAAAATCCTGCCCTTCTACTGCAGAGCAACACGGCTACGCACTTGAAACTGCTCATACAAGTCATTTCAGGCAGATAGCTGTGATGGTCTGCAGTCGAAGATCAGGACTTGAGTCCAGGGGCACCTTAGAGACCAGCAAGATTTCCAGGATATGAGCTTTCAAAAGTCGAGGTCCCCTTGGTATCTGAAGAAGTGAGCTGTGACTCTCGAAAGCTCATGCCCTGGAAATATAGTTGGTCTCTAAGGTGCCACTGGACTCAAATCCTGCTTTCCCGAACAAGTTTCTAGTCCATACAAGGGAGAGGAATAGGATACGTTCATGGGCAGCACCTGCTGAATAAGTTGTCAGTGTCCTACTTCTTGCCTCAGAAGAGTAAACTGTTCAAATGAAGAATTACGCCAGTTTGCTAGCTTAGGCAGCAGAACTCAGCTTTGCTCAGCACAGAATTTCCACATTGTCGTTTAGACTGTTGTTAACTTCCCAGAGCCTCTGAAGAAGGCAGCTCTGACTCATGGAAGTTCATGCTGGAATGAAAGTGTCAGTGGACTTCTGGGTTTTTTCTCCTTATGAAAATTTTAGTGTGTGGATATATACACCCAGAAAAGTGTATATATCAGGCATCTGACAAAGAGAGCTGTGGTTCTCGAAAGCTGACGATGTATCTGACAAAGAGAGCTGTAGTTCTCGAAAGCGTATGCCGCAATAAAGTTGGTTAGTCTTAAAGGTGCTACTGGACTCTTTAATATTTTACACCCAGAAAGGTGTGGCAAAGCTCCTTCAATTTTTTTTTTAAAAAAGGTTGGCGGTGCAAAGCCAGCCCTCCCAAAGCTTGTTCACGTTTGAATGCGTGCTGCTACCCGCCACCCCCTCGCCAGTGACTCTGCTTTGCTCTTCCTCCCTTGCAGGCGAGAAGCCATTTGAGTGCAAGCTCTGCCACCAGCGGTCCCGAGATTATTCCGCCATGATCAAGCACCTCAGGACCCACAACGGCGCGTCACCGTATCAGTGCACAATCTGCCTGGAGTACTGCCCCAGCCTTTCCGCCATGCAGAAACACATGAAGGGCCACAAACCAGAGGAGATCCCCACCGACTGGAGGATAGAGAAGACCTATCTGTACCTTTGCTATGTCTAAAGCAAGGGACGAGAGGAGGGGTGGAGGGATGCAGGACTGGGCAAAAACCCCGAATCGACCCCGGCCTCACTCTTCCGTCCCGTCTCCCTTCTCATTTTCCCTGTTTGGTTTCTGTTCCCTTAGGACTTGGTAGTTTTCCTTCAGGCTTGCTTTTGCAGTGGGGCTACGGGAAGGGAAAGAGGAAGCTCCCGTGAGAAGAAGCAAAGAGTCAGAATCCAGCCCTCGCCCGTGGCTTAAGTGGTCCTGCTTGGGTTTTGGGTGCCCGTGTCGGGAAGGGTCTGTGGCTGTTGCTGGGAGGGTTGTCAGATTTCACTCAAGGCTCTTGTCTGTGCTGAGACCGGGAGCTGGATTTTCACCCAGCATCCTTGTCCTGGTCCCTTTCCCCCAAGAAGTGAGGGGGAATGTGGTATGGTGAAGGTGTTGAGGGCTCTCTCTAGAGATCCCTTTCCCTTTCTCCAAACCCAGCCATCCATTAGGACCGGGGAAAGGCATGCCGGCGTGACGGGCTTCATTTGGCCAGGGAAACAGTCCTTGAAAGTGGCTCTTCATGGGCATTTCTTTTGGATGTCAGGCATGCCCATTTCGATGCCCCCCCCAAACCTGTTAGCCACCCAGTGCCTGAGCACCCCATTTCCCCCACCTGCCCTCTTGGGCAGGCCCTGAGCTGGGCTAGCTGCCCCACCCAGGTAGTCCCTTGGGGTGGGAATGCATAGGGCTGCCATTGAGCAGCATGGCTCGGCAGATGTTGCGGTGCCATGGAGAATGCTGGGCCAGAATTTGCAGGTGGTGTGCAGAGCACGGGACCCTGGCGGGCTCCAACTTTGCAATGCTCTTGAGTTGTACTTTCAGGGCCGGAAGGGAGAAGCACAAGAAGCCATCCTTGGCCAGAGATGGAGGGGTTGTGCACTCCACTGAGTGAAGGGGCCTGCCTTTGTCCATAGATACCCCACACTTCCTATTTTCGGCTAAAGCTTGTACCACCATTGCATTTCTGAGTTAAAAACTGGTCTTGTTTCCCCCACCCCACCCCCAGGGAGCAGGACCTAGGGCATGCTGTGCTTACAAGAACTCGCAACTCACCTGTAGACATTCCCTTTAGGCGGCCACCTTTTTTCCCAACCAAAGACCCTTCTATGCATTTTTTTTTTTTAGCAGAGGTGGGAACGGGATGTGTGTGAGAGATACCAGTTAGGGATGGCGAAACTTTGCACATTTGTCACTACTAATGGTCAGCCATCTCAAAGGAGGGGTTCCAGTTCCGAGTTCCTGAGCAGCCCTTCTCAGTCGGTACAAGCAAGTGCTGAAGTTTGTAGGCACGTGAGCTCTGGTCTGGTGGGCTGCAGTGCCTGGGGCCTCCACTGCACCTGTCAAGCTCCCCCACTCGCAAGAGCTTCCACATGTATTTCCCTGGGAGAATGGGATTGCCCCTCACATTCCTTTCCGCATGCCAAACCCTCCCTCCCGGGAACAGAAAGAGGTGGCCTGCATGTTATGAAGGAGGGCAGCAGAACCCGGATCCGGGAAACTGACAGCAATCCAGCCACGGACTCACGAGGGCTACTTGAATGCCCCAGGGTGTGGCTTTGGGCCACTTTTTTGTGCTTCAGATTTTTGCCTTTCAGAGGCAGTCATGATGCCCAGTTGTGCCACGGGACGCACTGAACTGGGGTGGTGGTATGCGGCTGCAATGCACAGGACTGTTTGCATTCTGAAAGCACTGGCATGCATGCGTGGGACATCCATCCTAGGGCTGAAGGTGCATTACCCGCACAAACACACACACTGACCTGCACATACACAAACGGCCCTGCAGAGATCCATGGTGCGTCGCCTCTTGTTCCCCAGGGCCAGACCCCAAACCATTTTTCCCACTTTGTGTTGTTTCTACAGTTGCTGCGGGGGTCGGCAACTAGAGTTGTCTGCCCCAACAGGCCAGGCAAAAAGTTCTTGTACGTGGCAGAAGTTGGTTTGCTGCCTCTTGCAGGATGGGGAAGGAGACTAGAGACAAAACTGAGACAGCACCACGTATGCATTTTTCTAGCAGTCTCCTCCTTCTCTCATAGAGCCAATGGGGAGGAATCTCAATCTCTCTCTCTCTCTCTCTCTCTCCCCCCCCACCTCCTTCCAGCTCAACTTGCACCCCCAATCCAAGTGACACTTAAAGCCCCTCCTGTCCCCCTAGTCTTGACAATTGGCCATATCTTCTCTAGTGGGTGGCACTCCCCACCCCGCCCAAGGCTTGTGAAGTATGCGAGCTGCCTGGTCGTTCTTCCCTGTCCCGTGTCTGTGAAGGAGTGGACTGTTAAGATGGCTTTCCCTTGTCTCAGCTTTCTTAATGTGTTTTTTTAAAACAATGATTTAGCACATTGTACTTGAAATTACCTCGGTTTCTTGTGACCTCATGAGCTTATTTGTTTTCGCTTTGGGGGGGGGGGGACATGTTTTGGGTTGATTGTTAAAAAGGCTGTGTTGAGAAACCTGAGGAGAAAGCGTTGGTATGACGCGCCAAAGTGCCGCAGTGCAGCCGCAAAAGCGCCGTTGACTCCGGTTTCCATGTCAGCCTTACAAATTTTTTTGTGCATTATTATTACCAAAATTGGTATTTTGTTTTTAATGACCCGCTTGGTATAAACGGGATCATGTTATCCTGAAAGCTACCTCTATTGTGGTTTGTTTTTTTTTTATTTTGCAGTTACAAAGCACATTTTGCAATATTTGTGTTTGTTTTTTTTTGCTTTGTGATGTTCATTTCAATCTTCATCTCATGCTTTATATTTGCAAATGTATATTTTATTCTAATTTAGCTGCATTTATATATCGAAAAAAGTTTTTAGGGAAGCATTATGTAGATGGGAGAAAAGGGAAATTGCTACGGGGTGTCTCTGTGTACTGCTGTCCTTCCCGCCCCCGCCCCCCCCCCCCCCGCCCCCATCGCCATCCCCCTGTCTCAACTGCTGACAAACATTGAAGGCCTTAAATAGTGGGAGCGGAGCACACTTCATTGTAACAGTTCAGAGAGTTGAAACAGTTTAGTGAAAAATTAGTAATTTGGAAAAGGAAAAAAAACAGTTAAACTTGAATATGTGAATATAGTTTAAGTAGAGCTTTGTTTATAATGTGAAAAGCAAATTATAGCATCACTCAAAGCAGATGATGTTAAGCAAAATATGCAGTAATTTGACCAATCTCACCTGCTTGCAGAGATGCCTCCAGGGCCTCTGTGGGTGTCCCCAACTTTCCCCCAACTTTCCACCTCCTCTTTCACTCAACACTCACCAAGCTGAAAGTGTTGGATGGATAAATTATTTGCAAAGTGTAATATTTTTGTATCATTTGTTAGTCCCCTTGTTTTTGGCAAGATGTTGTTCCCCCCCACCCATCCTTTTGTAATGTGAACAGGAATTGGTGTGCGTATGTGTATGGGTGTGAGTGGGTGTGACCTAGTATTAAATAAATCATGCAGTATTGTTGTCATCCACTGTTTGCCAGAGAGGATGGTACTGAATCAGGGTGAAATCGCAGCTTCCAAAGCACACGTGGGAAAACGCCTTTGGATGCAGCCTTCTGGTTGGCCTCAGTGGGTCTTCCCTCATCCAGGAGAAAGGACTGGAGGTCAGGGGGCGGTGCTCATTGCGACTGTGGGGTTGTGCATCCATACTGCAACCGTTGTTACCCACGCCTAGTGAGTCTGTGGGAAGACGCAATTTTCCTCTGCATTTTCTTCTTTTGGGGGGCAAGCATTCTGCTTCTGCCCCGTGGTGAACGTTGATTGAGCACGAGTAAAGTTGTGTTTGAATGGCAGAGAACAAAGTGGATTCAGAAGAAGGGGCGACTGGTTTGACTTGGCAGTCGGGATTGCACACGCTGGGTTTGAATTTAAGGGAAATATTTTCCTCCCACTTTAAAGTACAGTCAGTTTTTATGAAGCCGGCCTTTTGGGTAGCCGGTTTACTTTGCATCGCTGACCGCATACAAGTAACTCCCACATTTAGCCACCTGGTTGAGTACTGCTTTATGGTACTGAATTACAAAGGCTTTACCATGTTTTAATTCAATGTTTATCCACCTGCAAATCCAGAAACCTGGCTTGTCTACCGTATATACACTTTTATGTTTTGCATAGAATCCCGTTGCAAGTATATAAACTATTCCTGGCTGTCTGTGCTTCTTGCTTTGGGAATAAGCTTCAGAAGTGAAAGTGTTAAGAAGTATTGTATACGTGCATGGATGAATGTGGGTTGGTGCGCATCTTTGTGAGAGAAGTTTAACTCTTTGCTGCTTTGTGGTGGGAAGGGAGGCAGGCATTGACCGAGTGCCATTCTCCTGGCAGTGTTTGGGAAATGGCTTGTTTCATCTTTGGGCCTGAAACAGGTAATTTTTCTCCCACATTTAAAAGAGGGGAAATGCTGCAATGTCTCACCATTGTTTGGTTTGGACTTTCCTAGCTAAGGGATGTCATGGTATTCTAGAGGATCCTGAATTTTGCAAGGGGACCTCGGTGTCCGTCCGTCCGTCCCCCCAGTTCCAGACGCCTTGGCCATTTTCACACTGGTTACTGGCTACGGAACATCGTGCAAAGCTCCCGGAATGACAGAGTCTTTCTAGCGTGTCATAACTCCAATTCTCGCGCAAAATCGTGCCAGGAAGACGCTGTTGTTCCGGGAGCTTTGCACCATGTTCTGCAGCCAGTAAGCAGTATGAAAATGGCCCTAGTTTCTTGCCAGTTTCGAATTTCACAAGCCTGAAAATTACTCCTTTATGCAAAACTCCTGCCAAGTAAAACAAGAAGTTTACCGAGATGTACTAATAGAGATGAGAATTTAGTCGAGCGATGGGTTGTCAGGCAACTTTTCCATTCGTTTTCACTCCGTTTCCCTGCAGTTAATCTTCCATGTCCACCCCCCACTCCCCTCCGAGAGCTCCTGCTGTGCTTTGATGTAAGGGTGCTTTGCTCAGTCGCCCACCAACACAAGGAAGGGCCTGTGTTGGTGGGAGGGCAGACACTCCCGAGCCCGGAACATTCAGCCCAGTGAATATTTGCTCCCCCGCTACCATGACATCCTTCGGCACTTGGGTGCCAGCTTCTTGGCGTGCGTCTTAGTATATGTTCTGCCTAGTGTTGGCGTATGCATGATCTTTGGAGGCTAAGCCGTGGTCAGTCTCCATGGCGTTTCTGTTAATGTCTGTTATAGCACTGAGGACCAATTTTGTCCTTTAGGACCAAGCAAAATGTAAAGCTTCTTCTTAATATTTTTCCTGCTTGTCTCTTGACGTCGTGACAGCACAAGTGCCCGTGTGATTGCCCGTGTGATTTCAAAGAAAGAGTGTTTTGAATTGCTGTCTTGGCTCTGTCTACCTCAGCACCTCCTCTTAGCCTAATTTTAGAAGGTGCCCAATTTTTTTTTTTGTTCTTTGTGGGTTTTTCCCCCCAGATTCTGGGTTAAGTATTTTTTCCTGTACAAAATTTTCTTCTGTTTGTTTCTTTGCAGTACCGCTTGTGAGTCCCTGTTATGTGTTACTCTAGAGTCACAGATGCAGTTAGCTAAAAAAAGAAATCCACGCAACATAATTCAGATTTCCCCCCATCCCAAGGAACGTTGTGCCGTCTTCTCCTAGTTGCTGTTCTCCACCTTTGCATCTGTTCTGTGTAGGGGGCAGGTGCGGTTCTTTGTAAAACTTCAGTGTTTCTGGCAGAGGGAAAAAAAAAAGAAAAGGTTAAAAAAAAGAATTTGACTGCTGCAGGTTTTTTTTCTCTCCATTTGTCACTAAGTGAAGTTTGTGCCTTCTATAGCAAAGAGAATATTTTTTACATCCTACTAACGGTAGATTTTTTTGTAGTGGACATTTTTTGTATTTTTATTTATAAGTCTCATAAGGAAAATAGCAAATGTTCAGTTGTATACCTTGAATCTGCAGTTAGAAAAAGAAATAATAAAGTTAATTCAGTCGTTGATGTTTTGTGTCTCGTTATTTTCTTCCCTCTTTCTTGGCAGCAAAATATGGAATGAGAACTGGCGAAAAACAAGGGCCCTTTTCACACTACTTACTTGCTTCCGAAATATCACGAAACGTAGCACAAAAACCACGGAAGATAGCGTCTTCTCACGAGAGTTTTGCGTGATGTCGTGCAAAACTCTCGCGAGAAGACACTATCTTCTGCGTTTTTTGCGCTACATTTCGCGATGTTTCGGAAGCAAGTAAGTAATGTGAAAAGAGCCAAGGAATGAACCCTTTGGGGCAGTGAGCAGGCAGTATATGGTTGGAAACGGGACTGAACAGACAGTCTAGGGGATTGAGCAGATGACCTGAAGATCTCCTGCTCTGCTTTTTAGCATTTTAGAGGAGGAATCATCTATTTTCTCTTTTAAAATGCTTATAGGAGAGGAGAAACCAGATGGAAATTGAAGAGCTAAATCCTCCCTTTCCTGTGCTGCCCCAAGGCAAATTGAAGCTGCAGAAGCCTCAGTGTTCATGTTACTGAGAGACCCAACCTTCCTCTCATCTGTTTGAGCTGTTGCTTACACTCCAGAAAGTTTTGGAGTCGCTGGGAGCAGGTTATGGAACCTGGTGTGGACTCCATTGCTTGCTCCAGACATGAGCAGAGGCCAACGCTCAATTTAGGCTCCCATTACCAGTGAGGGGATGGGTTAATACTTGCTAGTTAATGTTGACAATGTCCAATACCTTTCAGTTTGATTTTAAAATCACAGACTTGACGATTGTTTGGGTACATTTTCAAAGTACATCTTTCTCATAGAGATAAATCTTAAACCTCCATATTCTCAGAATGATTCCCCAAGCCCAAAAAGGGGAAAGAATGATAAGACTTGATTTTCCTGATGCGTTAGAGCCAGAGATAAAACATCCACACCTCTAGATGGGGTGTCCCTTTAAACCGCCGTTACACAGATGTGCAAAATGCAAAGAGGAACCTTCACCAACTGAGGGCCAAGCTACACATGACGAATGACACTTGAACGGCAAGTGGATTGAGTGGAGGGCAAGTGAACAGGGAGAAATACACTTGCCGTTCAAGTGTCATTCGTCATGTGTAGCTTGGCCCTGAGACAGAATGTAGGTTGAAATGTTGGAGAGCTGGGTCTAAACGATGGGCCAATAGACTCCCCCATCCAGAGGGTCCCCCCCCCCCATGTTCTCAAGCTGGGAGTGTTATTTTTATCTCTTTGACTGCAGTCCCTATGCACACTTACTTGGAAGTACATTTCATAGAAACGTGGAGGAAGTTGCTTCCAAGGAAACATACATGATGCATAGATCCAGAGGAGTTAGCCGTATTAGTCTGTAGTAGCAAAATAACAGAGTCCAGTAGCCCCTTTAAGACTAAGCAACTTTATTGTAGCATAAGCTTTCAAGAGCCACAGCTCTCTTTGTCAGTCTATAAGATGGACTCTGCTATTTTAATACATGATGCGGTCATCTCCTTGTTCCAAGCAGTATGTCCAAGCATCAAAGATGCAAAACAAATGTCATTGGGAACAAACTAGTTCCAATATCTGCATGGAGCCCTGGAATTCCATGGGTGTCCTTTCCTTCTTCACCCTGCGAGCTAAACATGCATCTTCATTGCCTGCTCCTTGCTCCAGTGGCTCCCATCAGAGCTTTCCTTCCAGGCAGCCTCTTGAAAACATTTAATTGCCTTTTTCTGCTAAGTGACATCAAAAGGTATAGGCTTGGGCTTCGGATGGGGGGCAGGGGGAGAGGTCATGTGTTCCTGGTTGTGGGGGGAGAAGACCGGAGTGAATAGCGGCCGGGCTTGAATAGACATTGTATGGCAGGAGTTCTTTCCCTCCTTGTGTGCTCTTTGACCCAGATATGATCTAATGGCTAGAACGGGAGCTTTGACAATGTGAGTTTGGAACAGCTTTGAGCCAGCTTCGAATCCTAGATTGGCTCAGCTGCCGACTCAGGAACTTAGTTGTGTTGAGGGAGACTTTTTGAGCCTGTTTTCTGTCGCAAGGGGTAAGCTGTGAATTTCCCGGTGCAGCGCTGTCAACTATCCAGAAAATGGCCATTTTGTTCCGATGAAACAGCTTCTCTTTTCTCATCCTTAGTTTGTAATTGCAGTTGATATTGTGATATCTGGCTTTTATCCTCGTCTTACTGAAATGCTTCCTTGTGATGGTTACAACTTTCACTTCCAGCAAATTTGGAATGTCAAAACGTATCTTTTCACCAAACGGCGGGGGGGATGTCCTTTGCCCTTTGAAATGAGAAAATTGATCATGTTTGTATTGCAAAAAACACAGATGAGATTTGTCTAGGGAGATTTTTTCCTCTGAGAAGTTTTGCTTGTCTTAATGACTGAGAGCCAAGCTACAAGAGACGAATTACAGGAGGATGCTCACCTAAAGGGAGTCACAATGTTAGCCGGGAAGCTGAGTTTTAAATGAGATCGGAAGGCTTTGTCAATTGCCCCTCTCTACAGAGCCAGCAAAGATCCCTCCTCAGAGGGTTTGTTAATTTCCTCTTTGCCGCTGGAAGGCTCTGTCAGTTTCACCTCCCCTTCTCAGAGGCGAAGAGGAAATAAACCACTTGAGCAGCATCACCCTGGCTCTGTAGAGAAGGGAAATGAACAAAGCCTTCCGATCTCTTTTAAAACTCAGCTTCCCGGCTAACACTGCGACTCTCCCTTCACGTGCTCCTCCTCGTGTAATTCGTCTCTTGTAGCTTAGCTCTCAGAACTATCAGAAATTTCACCAAGGGTTTATCCCAAGCAAGAACCTCAAATTCACCACAAATTTTGCCTGAGAGAAGTCTCAGAATGGGCAAACCCCTCCACCCTCCCTAGAGACAATTTGCTGGCCTTGGAGGAGCCTCCCCTGAAACCCTAGAAATGTCTTGGATGTTTTCATGAAACTCTGGGCGGACATCCGTGTTTCACCGCGGGCCAAATGAATTGGCCGCTCTGGCTTTATTGTACAGGGAGCAAGAACGTGGTTTCCATTAACATCTCCTGAGACTTCGCCCCAAGACACCCAGGACCAAGAGGGGCTTTCCAGGTGGAGATCTGGCTCGCCACAGGTGACTTTCAGGGTCTTTGGTTCCTTGGGGACCTTGACAAGGGATCTGCATTGCAGGGAGAGATACAGATCGCTCCCAGTTTAGTTCCCCACACAGCTCCTGGGCCCACAGGCTCCACTCGCCCCTCCGCCTCTCTGTGTGTGGCTGGTTACTGGATTCTCCTGCTCCTCTTCATGTCGGTGGAGACCACCTGCACAAAGAAGCACTGCCTGTGTGAAGCTTATCGGGATCTGGTTGATCTAGCCTTAGACTAAGTGGACCCTTTAAATAGGGCATCCGCTACCCTAACCAAGTTTGATATACAAGTCTAGCAGTTCCCCACTTCTGAAGCCCTCCCAGACCATTGGCTGCACTGCTGTGAAAGAGCAGAGAAATTTGCAGATATTGTAACTCCTGGGAAGGGGAAGGCTCAGTCATGTAATGTTGACAAACGTAGTAGCTGACGTGATAGGGGAAGGTGGCTTTAGTTGGGCAGACAATTCCCAAGGCCTGGGGGAAGAGGGTGATAGTAGAATTCTGTTTGTGTGGAAAAGGGACTGAGAACAGAACTGGGATTCATGTGTTGTCTCAAAATCAACATGTCTAAGGAGGAGAGGAAAGAGCTGTTCTGGGTTGAGGAGACGAGGGGGCGGTCGGGGGGGGGGCCTGCCGTGTGTGCCCGTGCGTGCCTCCACTCAGCGCCTTTTCCCGACTCTTCTCAATGTATTTTTATACTCCCCAGGGAGTCGAGCAAGTTTGCCTCAATGAAAGTGAACTCGTTCATTTAAACCTGACTATATGCTGCTCCAGCCCCCTGCTGGGTTAATTATCCTGTAGTTCTAAACTGATTGCTGTACACTAAGCTTAAGCCCTCCTTTATTTATTTACTGACTACATTAACTGCCGCGTTTCTGCTCCTTTTATTGAGATGCAAACTGTACAGCCCACTGCTGGGGCACTGCGGGTTTTTGTGCGGAAGCTCGGGGGCCTCTCGGGTGGGTCAAAAGACAGCTGCTGGGATTCTTGAGAGGCTCCAATTCATTGGGGGGGTGCCTTGTGAGGCACGAAGGGGGCTCGTGCAGCTGGGAACTTCTCACTGGGTTGGGCCCCCATCTAAGTCAATGGGCGAGAGAGGCAACTCCTCGGTTCGCTGAAGCCTGACAACCTGAACCCAAATGCAAGCCTGTCCAGTCCTGAGATTGCCATCCCAAAAGCCATTTCTGCTTGACGTGAGAGCAACTCCTGGAGAGAGAGAGATTCCCCCCCTCCCTTCTCTTCTGAGATGCTCCCGGTGGAAAACGTGAACCCGAGGAGCTTCATGAGGGGTTTTGCCATGCTGGGCTGCGTAATGCCATAAAAATCAAAAGGTAGTTAAACATGTAATTACGTGGAGTCTATGGGGGTAATTAGTGTCACTTAATGTAAAGTGTTGTTTATACTTTCCATTATTGATGAGCTATAGAGACACTATCACTGGCTCCATACAGCAAAAAATGATCCTCATTTGGGGACCCCAGAGATCTTGCTGAACCGACACTGGGTGCGAAGCTGGTATTTGATGAGGTGGGGGAGGGGGGAAGGCTCTCTCCTTGCTACGTTTCTCCAAGAAGACAATGCACCTGCATGCACACACGCGCACACTTAATCCTGAACACACTCGCAAGTCCTTGCAAGATTCCATGGGAGGCCTGCTGATTCTCATATGGCCCTGCCTGCATGTCCATATCTTCCTCCAAGGCCCTTCTCTGTGTGCCCCATCAAGTGGGTGGCCAGGTGGATTAGGATCATTTTTACAGGAGCACTGAGATGAGACAACACCTGCTATGGCAACCTTGCCCTGATGGCATGGACATGCCGGCTTAAAGGTGTGGTCTAGGAAAGCTTTGGAGGACCCCAGCTAGACTGAACTGGCTTTAAATCTCTGTGTGCTTTTGCAGTGATCTTTGTTTTATCCGTCTGGTTTCTCCCGAGGCCGCCTCTTCAGACGTTTCGCATTACCTTTTTGTGTACATGAGATGCTTTGGTCACTAATCAATTGTATTTGGTTTTATTATCCACCTTGTGAAGTCTTCTGGCTAAAAGGTGAGATGGAAACATTGCAATAAAACAATAAAACACGCCATGCCCAAAAATGTTGCAATGCTGTTTTTTTAACGGGAGGAAGAAAACTCAGTATTCATGAAGACTTCCTTCGGAATAAAGAATGGCTGAATTAAAATTGGTAGCCCCGCCCCCCTGCCCCAAAATAACGTTCCCATCTTCTTAGTGATTTTCGTAACCGCTTACTCAAATGTTGGCTCACATGTTCTAAGTCGCCCTCCGCTTAACTTTGTGCTGTTAAACAGCCAAATCCGACACGCTGCCATGTGATTTTACTTACTGCTATCTGCTAAGAACTTCCCTTCAGGTTCTCCCCTGTGATCATCTGTTTCACTGCATGATCCTCGATTAAACACGATCATCTGTAAGAGGAAGAGAGATTAGCCACAGAAAACAATGGATCCAAACCACGTTACCTAAAGCTGAATATCTGCGCAATGTAAAAGTTTGGGGAGGGCATCCATCAAATACACAATACCAATCCCCCAATCAAAAGGGGTGAATATTATTTTGTCATTTTCAAAGAACCATAAACGTGCATTATGCTTTCCAAAGTCCAAGACAAGTCCCTGCCCCAAGGAGCTTGTAATAGGACAGGGGAGGCAAGATAAATGGGAGGGGCCTATGGATTTGTGCCAGTTCTGCCTTAGTTTCATGTAAGTGGAGAGGTGGGGACCAGGGCTTTTTTTCAGCGGGAACGTGGTGGAACGGAGTTCCGGAACCTCTTGAAAATGGTCACATGGCCAGTGGCCCCGCCCCCTGATCTCCAGACAGAGGGGAGTTTGGATTGCCCTCCATGCCACCAAGCGGCGCGGAGGGCAATCTCAACTCCCCTCTGTCTGGAGATCAGGGGGCGGGGCCACCAGCCATGTGACCATTTTCTTTGAGGGCAACCCACTGAGTTCCACCACCTCTTTTCCCAGAAAAAAAGCCCTGGTGGGGACTAACGGAAGTATGCCAAAGGCATTGTGGGAAAGGGTTTTGAAGGGACTAAGAGACAGGTGTCCTGGGAGGCATGTCCATTCATTAAGGCAGCAATCCCTAGCTAAAAAGCTCTCATGAGCAGGCCTTTAGGTTTCACTTTGATAGGCCGGAAGTCGCATGTGCGTGTGTTCTTTCTTGCACATCACAAGTGAGTTCCAAATGCGCCCCCCCAAAAATGCACTGTTCTCTGTGATTGCTGTGATATTTACTTCACCCCTCTCAAATCTGCATTCTAGTTAATCTTCAGTTTCTGTTCCTTTTGTATCAGAGAATTCCACATAGCTAGGCCCTTATTTGTTTTATCTTGTAATTATTTACTATAGTAGTAATAATAATAACATTCGATTTATATACCGCCCTTCCGTATGACTTCACACCCACTCAGAGCAGTTTACAAAGTAGGCTATTATCATCTCCACAACAACAAACACCCTGTGAGGTGAGTAGGGCTGAGAGAGCTCCTAGAAGCTGTGACTGACCCAAGGTCACCCGGCTGGCTTCAAGCAGAGGAGTGGGGAATCAGACCTGGTTCTCCAGATTAGAGTCCCGCACTTTCAACCACTACACTAAACTGGCTCTCAGTTGATTCCCGCCCCCCACCACCACAGCCACCCCGTCATTGCTGGTGTTTGTGCCCCTCCCCCAGCCCTAGGAAGAAGCCACGGCAGAAACTGGAACTGCTGTATCAGAAGAACAAGATATTCGGACCATGTGACGATGGCACCCCTGGGGCCCCTTGGCCTGATTTCAGCATGCCACAGCAGACTTAGCAAGACCTTATCAGTAGCCTTGGAAGGCATGTAGAGTGACGAGAGTTCCCAGCCTCTTTTTTATAATAATGCATATAACTGCAACTTTAAGAACCAGCCAAGCAGTGCCCGCCAGCCTTTTAAGCAGCGGCGTAGATCCTGCTGACACCGGTTGCTACACGTTCTTGTCCCCAAAACCTGTCTCTGATTTGCTGTTCAGCTTTGTTGCTGACCTTTCCCAGCCCTCTTCGATTCCTTTCTATGGGATAGGGCGGGGTGAGGTGGGTAAAGGGTACCTGTGCTCTTGCGGCACAATCACTGGGCTACGCTGCCATCATGTGGACAGCCTGGGAAATGATCTCAGTTTGCTCATTCTTCCTCACGGTTATTAACTCACTTGTTCCTAGGATTAGCAAAGGGTTTCGTAGAATGTGGGGTGTGTGTGTGTGTTTCACGCATAGGAAACCTCCTGACATACTTTGCACAGGGAATAAGGAAAGGCTCTTGCAGCCCATATTGGCCTATGGTACTTGGCAGTGATTTTTGCAAATTTTATAAATATGGGAATTGCAGCTGCAAAGTTTTATTCTTTTTTTAAACTTCATTTATACCCTGCCTTTCTCCCCATTGGGGAATCAAAGCAGCGTACATCATTCTCACAACTACCCTGTGAGGTAGGTTACGCTGAGAGTGTGTGATTGGCCCAGGTCACCGAGCCAGCTTCCATGGCAGAGTGGGGAATCGAACCTGGGTCACCCGATCCTAGTCATCACTACACCACAGCGGCCATGTCACGGCTTCCATCCGCCAGCGTGACCCCATGTGGAGAACTGGAGTGTGCAAACATGTCCACAGAAGGGACCAGCAAGCTACACGGCCCATCGACTTTTCAGAGTTTAGCCTGCACAGGGCATGTTGCAATCGGACGGAGCAGAGGACAGAAGAAGAGCTGCAGCAGCAGCACTGATTCCAGTTCACTGCTGGAAGTGAGCAGGCCCAATGCTGGCTGGTGCAGCTGTGCAGAGCTCGCCTGTTCCTTCCAAAGCCGTGGAAGAGGCTTGGCCTGCTGCCTCCCGGCCACAGGCCTTTCACCGACCCGCCTCTCTCCTGTACTGCTGGATGTAGTCGGGACTCAGCTTCGTTCTTTCCCCCCACCCCATCCTGAGGCAGTACAAGAGGATCAGCTGAGGGATCGGAGGAGGAATCAAAGACATCACGATCATTTCCTGTCTTTTTTCTCAAAAGCTTTTACAGGGTCAGTTGACAATAGATGACTCCAGAAGGCAAAAGATACCCATCATCTCTGACCAATCTGACGTCAGAGGAAAGTTCTCCAGGCCCCACGTCCACAGAGTCAAACTCTCCATGCCTCCCACACCCTTTCTTGCCTAAGGGGCAGGCCTTGATGGTTTTGCGATAAACTCGGCCAGATCTCCATTTCAGAACTTGGATCCAAAACTCTGAATTTCTGCTATTTTCACATTCCAATTGAAGGAGATCCTTATTTTCAAGTAACCTTCTCATGTGACTGCTGTAATTTTAATAATACATCAGAAGTAATAATCCTTTATTTGCAAGGAGGAAATTGACACACCCTCCCCAAATTTTCTTCTGTTACAGCTCTGACCCAGCATGCAGAACATCTTATGGTAAAATCCTAGGCAGAGTTACTCCAGTCTAAGCCCACTGATTTGAATGGACTGAAGTAACTCTGTTTAGGATTTCACTGTTAATTCTGGGAGTCTGAGACTGATTCACAGCCTAGAGGCTACTAGATGAGGACTCGCCTCTTTGAAAAACAGCCCCACCAGATCAGACTGCTTGGATTACTTTTGATAATATACGCCACAATAAGTGCCCCCAATCCAGGGCCAAGCTTAGCAGCAGGCTGCCATACAGCACAGGACTGGATGGGACTGGACTGGACTGGCTGCCCAGTTCAGAGTCCTAGGGGCCCAGGATCTGGCCCTCCTGGCCACATGAAGAAGGAGCTCCAGGTAGACTTCCCACACTGGCCTTTGTCTCAAGAAAATATAAATAAATGTATAAAGAGAAGTAATAAGACTACAACTGTTGGTTTTTCACCTCAGGGGAACGGAACAGAGGAGAGCCAAAAAGTTGAATCTCCTTGTTTAATCCTCTGCCGTTTAATGTCCACTGAACAGTTTGGCTCACTCATCAAAGTTGAGACCCACAGATGGGATGGGATGGGATGGGACTCGGTGACCCTTGCCCACAAGGTGCACGCACGTCCCTGCTCATGCATGTGCTTCCTGCATGCACATACAGCGCGCGAGCATGCAGCCCTTGTTGTGGCACCACGAAGGGCTGGATCGAAGGGCCGATTGGATTTGTCTGTTGAAGCATTTGATGTTACATGAAGGCAGCTCATTCCAGCGGTTGTTAATTGCCCGTTGCAGTGATCAGGTCTGTAGCACCATCGATCTCTGCGGGATCAATGGGGCTGATTTAGTGTCTTACTAAGTCTTTAGCTGGACACCTCATCAATAGCCAGCCACTTACAGATCATCAGCGCTTCATTGCTGGCCCTGATGCCAGGATCCCATGCTGGCCCTGATGCCAGGATCCCACCTGCCAGTCATCCTGAAGTTTTCCTGCAGGTGAAGCCTCTGCCGAGATGGTCACCACGGCAGCCCAGCCTTCTTGAGACGAGCTTGGATGTAACAGGACTGCAAGCTAAATCTTGAATTTGTCATGCATTGGCACCCGGTTAAAACGAGTCCCTCTCGAGGGGTTCCAGCCCAGGCAGCCTAGGTTTCACAAATCCTCTAGCAGGAAATTGACTTTGTTTGGTTTATGTCATCTGTGGAGTGGACTCCTTCAGACTTGACAGTCAGTGAATGGAGAACTCATGGGGCCAAGAACAAAGTCTGCAGAGTAGACTTTGGAATGGAGTTCCGGCACCTCTTGAAAATGGTCACATGGCTGGTGGCCCCACCCCCTGATCTCCAGACAGAAGGGAGTTGAGATTGCCCTCTGCGCCGCTGAGCGGCGTGGAGGACAATCTAAACTCCCCTCTGTCTGGAGATCAGGGGGCGGGGCCACCAGCCATGTGACCATTTTCTCCAAGGGCAACCCACTGAGTTCCACCACCTCTTTTCCCAGAAAAAAAAGCCCTGGGTGCTGCCAGGCTGACTGAGGCCGTTTCGCCCAGTATGTGGCAGCAAACCCGGGGTCGCCTCTAACTCAGCTCAGCGGGGAGATGGCTAATTCTGGTTTGCCAATGGCTTACCTGCATGACGCACATGTGTATTTAATTTACATAATATATTTCAACCCTGTTTTTCTGCCAGATTGGATTCCAAAGCAGTTTATAATTCAAACCTATCATACTTTTAAATGAAATCCAGTTGCTGAGATGCAGAGGCTCTGTTTTCTTTTTCCCTACACAAAACAAGACGCTTACCCAAATGTCTGTTAGGACCTGGCTGTTGGTAGAACTGCTGAAGGAAGGAGCATTCCAGATGTTCGGCTTCCATTTCCACCTTCCAGCTGTTGGCTAATAGCTACCCTAATAGGGTGTCCCTGCCTGATCAGCCCTTTCCTTCTGGACAGCACACTCCAATGAAAATAAGATGGTCAGTAAAGATGCTCGTCCTTGGGAGACACCCAATGGAGGCTGAGGCTTGGAGAACACTTCCTTTGTTGTTGTCTAGACTTCTAGGCATATGCATAAGCCTAGAAATGCAACATGGGGTGTGGATCTCAGAGCGGAACTACAAGTGACAAAAGGCACAGGTTGGACACTTGTCAGCTTCCCTCAAGTTTTGATGGGAAATGTTGGCATCCTGGTCTCGCAGCTTCGCTCTCCGACTGCTGTCTAATGGACTTTTCAACTGTCACTTGTCCAGCATTCCGCCAAGCTGCCCACATTTCCCATCAAAACTTGAGGGAAGCTGACAAATGTCCAATCTGTGCCTTTTGTCACTTGTAGTTCCGCTCTCAGATCAAAGGTCCATCACATTTGGCACACTGTCAGTGGCCTGCTGTCTATTGCAAATGTGGCACGATCAATTTATCTGATTATCCATTAATTGCCATTTTTGCTGCTGTTCATCCAAGGAATTCAGGGCAGTATCCGTGATTCTCCTTTCCCCATTTTCTCCTCACAACACCCCTGTTAAGTATGTTAGGCTGAGAATGTGTGACTGGCCCAAGGTTAGCCAATGAACTTTATGGCAGCGTGGGGATTTGAACTCAGGTCTTAGTATGACACTCTTGCTGTTAACCTCAGCATCTTGTCAGAGTCACGGCACCCCCAGACAGAGGCCGCAGCGTTGCCTTGAAGGCTTCTTGGCTGCTGGTAGCCTGCTCTGTGTTCATCTAGTCTTTCTAAAAATCTTACGTGAACCTTCCATGCTGTGACAAAAAAGCTCCATGTGCGCCATGAAAAGGGCATTGCAGATAAAGTTAGGCAGGCAACCCTGAAGCCAGGGGCCCTTGCAGTACTTGCCGCTTGGGGCTTGCCCCCAGTCCGGGGCAGGACGGCTCTCCTTCGTGGCCATGTAGACAAACACACGAGCCCTTGATTTTCCAGCCACGGCATGATTCAGTTGTCATCCTGGGTGGCTGGCCCACAACCAGATGAGCTTGCCTCATCATGACTACTTGGTTGTGGTCACCTTGGAACAGATGGAGCCTTGGCTACCTGATTTTATAAGGCATTAATTAGACTTCGGGGAGTTATCTGGTTTATTTTTGTCACATTTTACATGATAATCAACACCTCTAGTAAGATCCCCTTCTGATATATTTTCCCAGTTCTTCCTTGCTGGCAATCCCAGCACACAGCTTTCTTAGGGTATTCTCAATAAGCAAAGACATGTGTGGCCCTTCCCTGAACCCAACCCAAGAAGAGTCTGGGGGCTGGACAGCTGTTCCATCCCACTCCTCTTTCTTCTCAATGGATGGTTCAAAGCTGCATTTCATTTTGCAGCCATAGGCCGAGACAGAGAAGTCTGAGTGGGGCAGAACACCGCTGTAAAGGATACTTGACAGATGGCCAGCAGTGTCGGTGGCATGTGCTGTGGACAACAGCTACACTTCAGCGCTTTTGAGCTCAGTGTGAATTAAGTTCCTGTTGCGTTTCTTTCCTGTGGGCTTTTTTTGTCTCCCAAAGCGCCCAGTGCCATTACATCCTCGCACAGAAGCTTGTAAAAGTGATTTGGGAAGGAAATTCCTCCACTCTAGTCTAGCGGATAGGAGGGGAAAGACCGCAAAGCCATTCGTGAGCTCTCTGCTCTATCCATGGTGCTGAACATCTCCTTGGAACAAGGGATTCTCTAGCTTTCTAGTTTGGTGGAAAAGGTATGTTGATATTTTTGGCTGACTTACTCTATGCCCATATAAAAATATGGAAGTTGTTTGGTTAGGCAACTTCCACTGGCAGATACTGTGAAAAGGTTAACTAATTTTTAGATGTATACAGGAAGACCCCTTTAATGATCAAGGAACCTAAAAGATCTCTGTTTTGCTAAAGCTGCACTTTAGATTCAATCCATAACTTCATTGTCACTCCCAACAATAACTGGAGCTGTACACATTGTTTGTGCCTAGAACACTGTGGCTGATAAATATTAATAGCTTTGAGTGCACAACAAACAAGAGGTATAGGAATTTCTTAGATAAATACATTGACTTCTTTTCAGGACAAGAAAGAAAACAGAGGTCAGGTTGAGTTAGGTCAAATCCAAAGCAAATCTAGAAAAAGTTAGTCTTTTAAAAATCTCATTGAAACATATGGGAATTATCTGTCACTAACTTCTCCCATTAATTTCTATGGAGCTGAAGTGCAGGCACCTTTCTCAAGATTGGGGCCAAAGCTTGTACATTTCTGCTTCAGCAGGAATTGGCCGAACGGATGATACCATCTTATCTCCTTTAAACAAGTATTTTCTCCCCAACTGAATCATTTTTTTTTCTTTTAAAAAATCTGGTCTGAGTATTGTAGCTGCTTCAGATACCTTGTCAGCTTTCAAATCCTCTTCTATCTACATGGAGACATTTCAGCATGTTCAGTTTAACTAGAGGAGCGTTCAGTTTATTGCACAAGGGTGCAATAAAGAAAAACAGTTTGCAGTGCAGGGGGCTAGATTGGAGCCAGTCCTTACCCCCACTGTACAGGTGGCACAGAATGCTATTTACAAAATGGGTGAACTGTCTGATCATCATTTGATCTTGAAAATGAATGACTGGTACATTTTTCAAGATGGCTAAAAAGTACTAACCCCAACAAGAAAAGATCTAATTGGCAGGTCTAGTGGAACATGAACCACAGGAATGCCAAGCATACATTCAAGAAAGCTAAACAGCTAGGAGGGGGGTGCTGGGGTCAGTGCGTAGGTGTACGCCCCAGCCCCGTCAAATCGGGCATTGAGTCTGCACAGAGGAACCTTCTTTTCCTAACACCTAGGAACTGAACTTCCTCCGCTGGTGAGACTTCAATGCAGGATTCTCATTCTAACACTGATCTTGTGTTAGGTATAGACAGGGCAAAATGCCTTGAGTGACAGTATATATGTATGGCCAAGATGTAGCTCTCTAACTCTGAGATGCAAGTGGGAAAGGTGTTGCTTCAAAATGCCAAGGAAGGAGAATGGCAAGAAAGAGCCATTACTTGGCCACCTGCTCTCCTTTCTGTGGATGTTTACTCCTCCTCCACTCTACCCACCTAGTACTCTGGAGCCTTGAAATGGAGATCACCCTTGAAGGTCTTTTCTAGCAGCTTTTTACTGGCATGTGTCTTAAGACATATTTTGACATTTAGGAGCAATGATAGGTCCTTCTATGTATTTAGACAACTGTGAGTGGCGGAACACAACCCAGCTTGGTGAATTTTGCAATGTGGCTGTTGAAACAGATACATGCCGGCTAGTTTTAAGAGTCAGTGGAGGCCCCAAGTCTTATGATGAGTGTGTTTAAAGAGCAGAAGAACCTTAAAGCCTGGATTTTCATGGTTGATAGATACTGAGGCATCAAATCATCTCCCAAAGACTCATGGAGTGTGAGCCTTGTATGCAGATCGCCTGCCAAGCCCACCTACATGCAGCTGGGGCTGGGGAGGTCTCAAGCATATTGCCAGATGGACCACAAAGTGCCCAGGGTGAGGCTGTAGGCCAGCACGGAGACCAGGTAGGCTCGGAAGAGCAGCACGTCCAGAACGTAGCCGACCTGCAGCCATTCACGGGCAATGTCGCGGAATTCATCCCGCTTCTCCAGGAACTGGCGAATGGCTCTAATCTCCTTCAGGATGTTTTCGACCATGAGGGAGTCCCCTCCCTGCGCCGGGATCACCGAACCACTTGCAGTTCCATCATAGTCACGCGTGGATTCAACACTGAAGTGATTCAGTTTGGCTGCAGGAATGGAGAGGGGTGGGACAACTTCTCAGTAAAGCTGGGATTAATGAAGGGGACCCAGTTTGGGACCTGTGCCCCAGCTGAGTGCGGGAGTTAAGGGCCAGTTTATGTCAGCGCTCACCTTGGCTCATTACAAGCCGTTCTTGAAATGGTTTCCCTCCATGATGTTAGTTGGATCTGGGCAGGGAATGAATTACCCGGCCCAAGGGGTGGTGGTGGTTGTGTGTCCTGACGTCGGCTGGGGCTTAGCTCTCCCACTCACCTGTGCTGTCATTATTCTCCACGTTCCGGGACATATCAGAGCTCTGAGTGCGGACAGGGCAGAAGGCGTTCCTGTCTCGGATGCAGAGCAGGACGGCGGCTCGCTCCAGCACCCAGCGCTTCACCCAGTCGGGGACATGCGGCTGCAGGTCCTGCTTGTGAACCAGCCGCACAATGAGGATGGTCTCCGTCAAGCTGATGACCAGCAAGGCCATGCACACCACAAAATAGACGCCTGGAGGAGGGGAAGCAGCAGCGGCCCTTTCTCAGTCAACTCAAGATAGAGCCGCCCTTCTCTCCCCCGCCCCATTCCTTCCATTCTCACCCCAGCTCAGAACTCCTGACGGTCCCCGCCCAGGGAGCTCTCCTACAACTCCCCAGCCAAAGTTCCCCTCAGCTGGAATTCACTCCTACTTTGGCCTTCAGGTAGCTTCATGTATGTACCTCAGAGAGCTCTTAGATCTGCAGTAGGGACCATCTACTGGTGGTCCCTGGCCCCAGAGAGGCTTGACTGGCATAAGGGCATTTTCTGTCCTGGCCCCAACCTGGTGGGACTCTCTGTCAGAAGACACTCAGACCTGCCAAGATCTTGTATCTTTTCAGTGGGCCTGCAAGACGGAGATGCTCCACCAGGCATTTGGTTGAGGCCAGCACTGGATCCATTTAATTAGCCTCCCTGCCTGTCTTCTGCCACTGGAGGGGGAGCATATGGTCTATCTACCTCCTTATGCTTGAGGAGTTAGAGGTTCACCAACCCACACCTCCACCCTTTTCTTCCCTTGTGTGTGGTGGGCAGGGACAGGGTGCACCATCTGGAATGCTGAAATCTACGTTTGCACTGAGATGTATTGTATTGGTTTTATCTATTGCAATTTATTTATGATTGTAACCCATCCTGAGTCTTCTCATGGGGAGGGAGGGCTAAAAATCAAATAACTAACTAACTAAATAAATAAATAGAATGTTATCCCGCTTGTGCCTAAACAGGCTCCAGCCACCGCCCGAGCAGCACTTCCATAAAGATCCCGGAAGCCAGTCTCCATAGACTTCCCCTCGTGGTGCTTCTGATCTCCGAAACCCAACTTGGATGATGGGGCAACCTTCACCTACCCAGGGATGCTGTGCCACCGACTTTTTTTGCATCCTCATCCATTCACACCTTTGCACTAGCAGTGAGCCTCCCTGGCATTCTCGTGCTCTTACCAATAAGTGGGGTCCCAATGGCAGTGGCTGGCAAGGTGTCGGACACGATGATCAGGAAGACAGAGTAACCCAGCAGCAGCGTGATCTTGAAGGAGACCCTTTCTCCGCTGTCAGGGGGCAGGTAGAAGCCCACGATGTCCATTACCATCAGGAAGATACTGGGGAGCAGTAGGCTGACGGCGTAGAAGAGCGGGCGTCTCCGGATGACCACCTGCTGGTGCAGAGACACGCTGAGGCCGGAGCAAGGCCCATCTGGGGAGAAAGGCTAATGGCTGGCTGGCTCTTCCCCAACCCATTAAAGCTCATTTAGTTCCCTTCGTGCTGGTCCGAAGTGACACAAGCCAAAAGCTTCACAGCACCCGGCGCCTCACTAAGCAGGGAGGAGGCAGAGCGGATTCCCCCCCCCCCCAGGATGTTCATTGTTGCCCACTTTTCTCTTCCTGCTGAAATATTTATCCCTTTTGCTTGCTGTAAAACTGCAGTCTAGCAGGATTAACCCTTTCTCCCCTGGAAAGGGGGCCTTTTGACTTGCATTGTGACATTTCCCTGTTTGTGTTTTAATATCACAAAATGGGCAGAAAATGTAGAGAGACGTTCCTCTTGGCATTTTGTATCTCTCCTTGTCCGGATAAGAATCTCCAGCTACTGATGGTTGGTTGGTTAAACAAATGGCTAAAACCTAACAAATATGTACTGTTTGAAGAGCCCTAAAATATATCTACTTTCCATTGGACATGCATTTAGTGGGATTGCTAGTTGGGAGGATTTGGGCAAGCAGATCCATGACACATGGCCATGCCGCCTTCCAGACGTTAACACCATCACAGAGATGTCTCTCTAACCCTCCGCACTGGCCTTGAAAGTTCTGTCCCGACCCATCCTGCTGCTCGCACTAAACCCACCACCACCGTTCCTTACAAAGAACTTCATCTCTGCATAGCTCTCGCTGGCGGCGTCCACTCGGAACTCTCGGAAGTAGCTCAGCACGTGCAGAAGCTCCCATTCACCCTGGTTCATGAAGACACTCTTGTCATTTTTCACGGCCTCTTGGGACCGCCAGAGGGAGATGTTGATGTCTCGGACTGAGGGACAGCAGAGAGGAAGAAGAGAAGCAAAAGTGTCACCCACCTTCTCTAGGAAACCCCTCCCCTCTTTATGCCACACCTTCTTCCAAGGGATTGGTTGGCTGGCATCTATGCATCACAGCGAGCTCTCACTAAATGTCAGCTGGAGGGCAGGCACAGGTGCCAGTCTGTACACGGGCGAAGTCAACAGCAGCCCACACACGGGCTTTCTCTGTGGTGGCCCCTGCCCTGTGGAATGGTCTGCCTGAGGAGGTCAGGAGAGCCCCCACCCTCCTGGCTTTCTGCAAATGATGCAAAACTGAATTATTCAAAAAGGCTTTTTACTCAAATGGGAAGGCTATATTGTAGGGAGGGGGTCTCACATGCTTTGCTAATGAGTTAGGGGCCATAGACTTCACCACTTACATATTATCTATTGCTTTCAATATGTACTCTATGTACTACCCGTGCTTCATGTTGTCTAATGTCAGTCCTAGAATTGCTTGTGTTCTGTTTCAGCATTTCTTCAACTCTGTATTGGATTCCTGCTAAAAGTATGTCTTTGCAAACTTGTGTTTATTTACGCTATGGCATTGTTTATGATAATGACCTTGACACTGTATGGAAATGTCCTTGCCACTGGTTGTACTAATCTCACACTATGTAATCCGCCTTGAGTCTCAGTGAGAAAGGCGGACTATAAATGACATAAATGAAATAAAAGTAGATTGTCTTAAGCCTGTGATTTTGATGGGCCAAAGAATGTGAAAAGGTGCCCCGTGGCGCAGAGTGGTAAGCAGCAGTACTGCAGCCCAAGTTCTGCTCACGACCTGAGTTTGATCCCAGCGGAAGCCGGGTTCAGGTAGCCGGCTCAAGGTTGACTCAGCCTTCCATCCTTCGGTAAAATGAGTACCCAGTTTCCTCGGGTTGAAGTGTAGATGACTGGGGAAGGCAATGGCAAACCACCCCGTAAAAAGTCTGCCAAGAAAACGTCGTGATGCAACGTCCCCCCATGGGTCAGTAATGACTCAGTGCTTGCATAGGGGACTACCTTGACCTTGTTAAGAACCTGAACATCAAGATCATTGCAAGATTAATGAGGACCGCAAAAACAAACCATGCTAGATCTTATCAAGCTGCCTACTTATATCACTCCGTCTCCAACAGTTGCCCCAGATGCCCCTCACAATCAACATGAGATGGAGATTGGAATTAAAGACAGACTACCACTGAAGACGGAACTTGCACTTTGTTTTTGAGAAAAGAAGCCAGTGATAAGCCTATCCCAGGAGCAGCAAGGGAGTGCCTCAGATATTAAGCTGGAACAATAAAGGGCATCCTTGCAACGTGACAGTGGTATGCCCCCCCCCCCCCGCCCCATCCCCATTTAGATATCTGACCCAGCTTCTTCTCCCTACAATGGCCAGTATGCCAGAAGCTCCCAGGGTGAAAACAACACAAGCCACCACGTACTGTTATGTAGCCAGCTGGTGAAGGTCAGGGAGCAGTTCTGTACGTCGAAGGGGAAGTTGTAGATATCCAAGCTGCAGGCGGTCACCACCTGGACCGGCTTCAGATTCTGCACCTCCCCGGTATGGTGAATGTAGACGTAGGGAATGTCAGGGGATTTGCCCACATCCACGCTGCCGGACAAGGAAAGTCACTTTGCTGCAGCTGAAACGCAACCCGTGCGCGCCCGGGATGGAAGGCTGCAGCGCTGGATGCCCGGTCTCAAAACGCAAGAGCTTTGGGAAAGTTTGCAAAAGCTCCTGAACACCTTGAAATGGAAATCTGGGCATCTCGTTGCAGCACAGCTGTTTAGCGCCCTCAGCATCAACCCCCCCCCCTTTTGCATTTTAATTCTTGAAAAGCTCTTGACATTTCCAGAGGCCTCTTTTCTGAACTATGCTTTTTCATGGAAATACTAATGGCAAAAAATGCCATCATTGCACGGGAAGATCACTTTTGCCAGCTTCACCAAATGGACAGACCTCTTGCCTATGGCTCCTGCTGTCCATGAGTGGCAACTTCTCACCTGAAAGAAGGGAGCCACTGATAAAGGAAGGTTCTGGTGGGTAGCCTTGTTGGTCTGCTACTGGACTCGAATCTTGATAAAGGGAGCAGCCCTCATCATGCAGGCTGGTATGGAGGCCTTGGTTGGACAGGCACCTGCTCTGTACAGAAGGGGGAGCTTTTGCACTCAGGGCTTGTTCCTTGAAGACCTTGGTTTTTGCCCAGTAAGCTAACAGGGAGGGAAACTAGAGCAAGATTCGGGTCCAGTAATACCTTAAAGACCCAACTAGATTTCTACAGTTTAAACTTTCAACAGTCAGAGATCCCTTCATTAGATGGGATGGGGACTGTAAAGGTAACCCCCTCCCTGGAACACAGGTGGTCGTGTGAAAGAACAGACTTCAGAGCGGAGGTTTGTGCCAGAGAGGGAGTATCCAGGAACAGTGGGGGCGGGGGCGGGGGGGGGGGGGAGTTGATCTGCCGTGAGAAGGGAGAATCAGCAAAAATTGTACATACATCCTTCTGTCCACAAAAATCCTCTGACTTACAGTATATTTCATTTTGCTATGAATAGTTTAACTGTACAATAATTCTTTACACACCCAGGGTTTTTTTTCAGGGGGAACGCGGTGGGACGGAGTTCTGGAACCTCTTGAAAATGGTCACATGGCTGGTGGCCCCGCCCCCTGATCTCCAGACAGAGGGGAGTTTAGATTGCCCTCCGTGCCAAGCAGCGCGGAGGGCAATCTCAACTCCCCTCTGTCTGGAGATCAGGGTGGGTGGGGCCACCAGCCATGTGACCATTTTCTCCAAGGGCAACCCACTGAGTTCCACCACCTCTTTCCCCAGAGAAAAAGCCCTGTACACACCCATCTTTTAAATCCTACATGCAATGTTTTCTCTTTTAGTTGTTGTAGATTTTCTGGGCTGTATGGCCGTGGTCTTGGCATTGTAGTTCCTGACGTTTCGCCAGCAGCTGTGACTGGCATCTTCAGAGGTGTAGCACCGTCTACAACAACTAACGTTCTCCGACTGAAAGCCTTTGACAATATATCATTTCCCTTTTCTTTAGCTTCATGCAGACTTCCCAGTTTCACTTCCAGGATGCAGGCAAGGGTACTTCTAGGACAAGACCCATCACTCCAGTCCACCATAAAGGCGTGGACAGTCCCTACATCAGCTTTCTTCTCCACCACTTCTCACTCCCCGAACCTCACAGCCCTGTTTTTGTTTCTTTCTTTCTTCTGAAGCAGCAGATCTTTTCTGATGCACCCCACAGAGTCCACCACAGGGCTGTGTGGCTTCAGAAAAGAAATCTGAAAAGGGGTTTTCCCCCTCCAACAAGGACTTTCTCCTCCTGGTAGCAACAGAAGGATGCTTGTAACAATAGGTCTATTTCCCCCTTCCCTCTTTTCTCTCTCCCAAGTATGGGTTGATGGTGCTGCAGCTGCCCCTGTATTGTTCCTCGCTCCTCGACAAAGACTTCCTCGGAATATTTGAATCCCACGCCCAGCACAGCAAGGGTAATTATGAGTGTTTAGCGTTTTCTACAACTGGAACCAGCCCAATTGCTCAGCCTTCTCCCCATCTGCAATATGTAGCACACAGAGACCTGTGCCAGCTTTGAGCCAACCGGAGACCATTGCCAAGAATACAAAGTGGAAAGAGACGAAGAGAAAGCAGAACTGGAGGGGGCTAAGCCTGTTGACACTCCCCAAAGTGGAGGCAGGGCTGGGGGTCCCCGGAAGGTTTGTTCCACTTACAATTCGTTGATCAGGATGTCAGGAACCCAAATGGATTCGGTGGGGATGGACATCTGGGTGAGATTGTCAAAATCCCCCGGATCCCACTTCAGAAACTCGTCGGTCCAGCACTGCAGAGTGGGAAGGAGGAGGAGAAGACTTGGCCGATGGACCGATTAAAAGACAGGGGAGTGGGCTAGGCAGAACCATTAGGGAGTGGGCACATCCTTGCTCAGTCCTTTGCATCTATTGGCCACAAAAACATACTTCCTTTCCTCTGACCCTCTTTCGTTCCCCTCCACATTGTCTTTCTCACTCAATCAAATAATCTGATGTGCACTGCTAACCCATTTTTTTCCTCATATTGTTCTGAATTTCCCTTAAAAACTCTCAAAGGTGGGCAGCAATAGCCACACATCTCAGATTAGTAAAGAGTCCAGTAGCACCTTAAAGGCTAACCAACTTTATTGTAGCATAAGCTTTTGAGAACCACAGCTCTCTTTGTCAGATGCATCGTCGGCTTTCGAGAATCACAGCTCTCTTCGTCAGATGCATCTCAGACATCTCAGATTGCAAACCATTCGCTTATTGAAACCTTGCCGTATAGCATACTTAGCATGATGGTAACTGCAGTCTTACAGACATATTGAACTCAGACATTTTTCTAGACTAGGGAGACGAAGCAGAAGAATCACTAAATGCATTACAGGACATTAAACAAAGACCCGCGAGAGCTGGAGGTCCAACCCTGGGAGGTTGGCTATGTTGCTTCTAATGCTGGTGCAAAGAAGGGACAGCACAGAATTGGGGGTGCCTTACCTGTCTGTACCAGATGTATGTCGTAAGAACTTGGTTCTTTTCATCCTGTTCAAAGCAGAGAAGAGGTTAGTTCTGCCGAAGACCATCTCTCCTGCTTGCCCACCTGGTTGGAAGGATGTGCTCTGCCTGCTCCAGGCCACGGCTCCGTCCACGGCATCTCCTGGGGCAGTAGGGCTAGGAAAGGTCTTTCTCTGCATGATGCAGAGCCAGTTTGGTGTAGTGGTTAAGAGCGCAGGACTCTAATCTGGAGAGCTGGGTTTGATTCCCCACTCCTCCCCTTGAACCCAGCTGGGGGACTTTGGGCCAGTCACAGCTCTCTCAGAGCTCTCTCAGCCCTACCCACCTCACAGGGTGTTTGTTGTTGTGGGGATAATAATGGCATACTTTGTAACCCGCTCTGAGTGGGCATTAAGTTGTCCTGAAGGACAGTATATAAATCGAATGTTGTTGTTGTTTTTATGCCTCAAAGATCTGCTGTCAGCTCTCTGAGGCCATATGGACAAGGGGCTGGTTCCACATGAGGAGGCATACGTTCAAAATGGTACAGCACCAAACCCAAGTTTCCTATTAGTTTTGCTCACTAGGGAAGCAGTTGACCAGCCCGACTTTTCACTTAGCATGTCTTTAAAACATACCTTTCCAAATGCCTCTGTGTTACGTTCACACATATTCTTAAGTATACCCTTAAAATCTTAGCTGGGTATCTCCAAAAGATAATGGGTACTCTAAGACTTTGAACTGGTCATTGACCCAAAAAGAAGTCTGTAAGGACTTTGGAGTAGGGGGAGGGACTCTGGCCAAACATCAGAACCAGGATGGGGGGAAACATAAACCAAATTATGATTCTGTTACGATGCTCAGTAAACATTGGCGACAAAGTAATTTAATGCCCCCAACAAGGGAGTCTAGAAGAACTGCGATTTCTGTCAATTGAGAGCATTTTCCAGATGTTGGTGGATTGTGTTGATGGTCTCACTCCTATTTAATCAGTGCAGCAAGAGTGTTGGGCCTGTGTGGCTTGGGGCGGGGCCAAGGAACGTACCACACTGAGGATGGCGTAGATCATGACGTCGATGGCCACATTGGTAGTGGTCCTCCAGTCCTTCACGGGCCGGACTCCTTTCTTGTAGTGGGTCAACAGATAGTTGGACAGCTGGAGGAAGGTGCCCTTACTGGAGCTGGCAGGACCACTGGTGACTCTCTGAGATGCTGGAAAACAAAAGATGCCATATTGATGGGAACAAGAATTAATTTTCTTCCATGGAGAACTCAAATTTTATATTTTCCTGAACTGATTCAGGGTGTGTGGGGGGAGTTTGTGGTATAAAAGTTCAGGATGCTGGCAAGATTCTTTGTCCTGTAAAAATGGACATCTTGAGGATCCAACATGGCCTGAACTGGATTGCCACCTTTTTGCAGCCTAGTGCTGATGGCCGGAGGCCGCGGGCGCGATGACAAACAGAGACCAAACACACGGCTGGAGAGAAAACAGGCCACAACTTTATTAACACAGCAGGTAAGGAGCGAAGGCAGTCATCTGGATCGGATCCCCATGCATCGGCGGGCCCGCCTGCCAAGCCGATGAACCCCTCCCCCCTCAGACCCCAGCTGAGGGGGGGAACGGAGGAGTGGCATTAAGGGAGGAGATCATCTGGGTGTACACCCCTGCATGATTCCCCTGCCACCTGGAGATGAGTCCGACCTGGCAGCCCCCGAGCTGGGCATGCACCTCCGTGACTCACCCCAAGATTCCTTATGGGAATCCCCTCAACAGGAACCAGGGCGGAGGCCCTGGCTCCCGCAAAATGAGATCCGATCCAATGACCAACCGCCAACAGTTGTGACAAGGAAAATTACAAGGACCACTGACCCCCCCCCCGGTCCGCTGAACAATGGGAGTGGTGGGTGGGATTCGCCGCCCGACGCCGAGTGAGGAGGGGCCAGGCAGTTGCCTGCTTAAATACCTAGCTGGCGGACCAGAGGGAAGACTCCCTCCCCGTGGTCCGGCAGCCGGCCTCGCCCCGGCCCCTCCCCCAACGGCCGCGATTGGACGGCGGGGATTCAAACTGATTGGCTGCCGCCGTCCCAGCCCGGGCCGGCCGGCAGCCAGCCACCGCGCCTTCTCCGCCCTCCGGCCCCGCGGCAGCAAACCGAGCGCCCGGTAAGTCGGGCGCTCGCGCTTGCAGCCTAGTGCTGATGGCCGGAGGCCGCGGGCGCGATGACAAACAGAGACCAAACACACGGCTGGAGAGAAAACAGGCCACAACTTTATTAACACAGCAGGTAAGGAGCGAAGGCAGTCATCTGGATCGGATCCCCATGCATCGGCGGGCCCGCCTGCCAAGCCGATGAACCCCTCCCCCCTCAGACCCCAGCTGAGGGGGGGAACGGAGGAGTGGCATTAAGGGAGGAGATCATCTGGGTGTACACCCCTGCATGATTCCCCTGCCACCTGGAGATGAGTCCGACCTGGCAGCCCCCGAGCTGGGCATGCACCTCCGTGACTCACCCCAAGATTCCTTATGGGAATCCCCTCAACAGGAACCAGGGCGGAGGCCCTGGCTCCCGCAAAATGAGATCCGATCCAATGACCAACCGCCACCAGAGCCCCCCCTCTCCCCCAAGGAGGGGGGGGGCTCCCGCCAAAGCTCCTACCGCCGCAACCACTCGAGCAGGCCATCTCTCAGGTCCTGAAGCCAAATGTCGTGGCCCCAGCTGGACAGGTGCACCCCGTCCGGGCGGAACAGCGCCTCCAAGCGGAAAGAAATGTCCGGGTGTGGGATGAGTAGGCCGCCAGCTGAAGAAATGTAGCGCCCCATGGCGCGGGCCACCCGCTGCCGGATCCCGTCCACCTTTTCTGGGTTACGCGCAAAGCGCCAACAGCACCTCTGGAGCAAGTCTGACCACAAAAGGAAGGTCCGAGGGAACAATCCCCTTAGATAGTCCAGGTCGGCGCACATCGCCCGCTGCAGTTCCGGGCCTTCCCGTCTGCCCAGGTCGTTCTCGCCCAGCTGGATGATCAGCGCGTCAGGTGGGCCCTCCCGGCGGGCCTGTCGGACCAAGGTGGGGGCCAGCGTCTCCCATAGCATACCCCGGGTGCCGATCCAGCGAATCGCGATGTGGCCGTCCAGCCCGAGGTGTCTTCCCCATCCCGATGATGCAGCATATTTCCCGGCCCAAAACACGATGCTATGGCCGCAGATCCAAACAGTCCTCCGCTGACCTGCAACAAATTGAAGCACAGACACAACTCAGTGGGAGAGCACTCGAGAAGGGCGAATGTAGGTGCGAAAAGCCCCAGACCGCCAGCGGCCCACCCGCTGGATGGCGTCGGGGGGAAGGCCCAGCTGTGCTGCCGACGTGGCTGCACCGATGCGAAAGGAGTGGGAGGCAAAGTCCCTCGGTGGGAATCCGGCAGCTTGAAGGCATGCCCTCAGCAGGGCAGCGAACTGGTAGCGCGTGAGGGGGGTACCGTCCTTGTGTACCAGGAAGGGACCGGAGCACTGAGGCCGACCTGCCACGAAGGATCGGACAGCCGCGACGGGACAGGTTGCGCAATCCCGCGAGGCCCGCAGGAGGACAGAGACCCCCCGGCCTCGCTGATCGGTTTTGGATTGACGTATTGAGATGGCAACCGTGCGTCTGGAGAGCACCAAATCACCAGCTGCGAGGGCCCTGCCGGAGGAATCCCAGCGAGACCCCGCCACCAGCTCGCTGACCCTGAAAGCTCCAAAAAATGC
Organism: Eublepharis macularius; assembly: GCF_028583425.1. Classification (NCBI taxonomy): domain Eukaryota; kingdom Metazoa; phylum Chordata; class Lepidosauria; order Squamata; family Eublepharidae; genus Eublepharis; species Eublepharis macularius. The sequence continues at coordinate 3,328,742 of NC_072803.1, forward strand.
TAGGGTGAAGGCCGCTCGGATGAGCCGCCCTTCGTAGGGGGACCAGCAGATGCTGGGGACCTCCCGCAGAATAGCCCGCAAGGTGGGCAGCGTAATAGGCCTGCGCTGGTCAGGCACCCGTGGAGAGACCCTGCCCCACCCTTCTATGGCCCTCCGGGCCTCAAAGCAGTCACAGGGGTCAGGGAGACCCGCGGCCTTGCTGAAGAAGGAAATGGCGGACAGCTCCCGTCGCATGGTTCCTGGGGCAAAACCGGCTCCTCGCAGGTGGGCAAGATATCGTAGCACCGATGTTTTGGACGCCGGCCAAGAGCCCTGCCCTTCATCCTTCGCCGCGAACTGGAGGAAGCGCGCTACCGCCTTGGAGTAAGCCCGCAGAGTGGCGGGTGCCACGGAGCAGAGGATCCCCTGCGTCACGGTGTCTCGCCAACTCGCCACAGGTCCGGTGGGAATGGTTCGGGTGTGCGGGAGGCCCCGGGTGCCAGCGTGAAGAACCTCTCCATCTGGAAGCGAGACAGCGCATCTGCCATGCTGTTATCCACACCTGCTACGTGACGGGCTGAGAAAGAGATGTTAGCAGCAAGACAGCACAACACGAAGCGGCGGACCAGCCTCATGACCCGGTCGGATCGGGAGGACTGCTTGTTAATGACCCGCACGGAGGCCTGGTTGTCGCACCAGAACAGGACCTTTTTATCCCGGAGCTCCTCCCGCCAAATTGTTACGGCCACCAGAATGGGGAAGAGCTCGAGGAAGGTCAGGTCCCGGAGGATCCCAGAGGCAGCCCAGGAGGAGGGCCAGCGCTGCGCACACCATCTCCCCCTGAAGTACACCCCGAACCCCAAGCTGCCGGCTGCGTCGGATTGAACCTGCAAGTCAGAACCCGGGGAGAGGGACCCCTGCCACAGGGACACCCCGTTGTATTTGGACAGGAAATCAAGCCACACCCTGAGGTCCTCCTTTAAACCTTTAGAGAGACGTATGTGATGGTGTGGTGCCGAGGCCCCTTTGCAGGCACTGGAGAGACGGGCACAGAAGGCCCGGCCCGGGGAAACCACCCTGCAAGCAAAATTGAGGTGCCCGATGATAGACTGTAGCTCCCTCAGGGTGCACTTCTCCCGCAGGAGAGTGGCGGCAATGATCTCCCGCAGGCGGCCCAATTTTTCTTGGGGGAGGCGGGAGAGGCCAGCCTCAGAATCGAGCTCTATCCCCAGGTAAGTAAGGCGGGGGGAGGGCCCCTCGGTTTTCTCCCGGGCTAGCGGGACCCCGAGTTCCTCCGCCAGGTCCTGGAAGATCCTGAGGCGGATGGCACAAGTGTGTCCACCAGGGGGCGCCATAATGAGGAAGTCATCGAGGTAATGAGTAATATGGGGGGACCCCATGCGGTCCTTGGCCGCCCACTCGATGAAAGTGCTAAATGCCTCAAAAGCCGCGCAGGCCACTGAGCACCCCATGGGCATGGACCTGTCTACATACCATTGCTCCCTGAACTTGAAGCCCAGGAGGGAAAAGTCCTGAGGGTGCACGGGGAGGAGCCTGAACGCGGATTCGATATCGCACTTGGCCATGAGGGCCCCTTGCCCGCAGGATCGCACCAGGCGAACCGCCTGATCAAAGGAGGCATACTTAACGGAGCACAGCTCCTGCGGAATGCAGTCATTGACCGATGAGCCCCGTGGGTAGGATAAGTGGTGGATGAGCCTGTACTCCCCTGGGGCCTTCTTGGGTACCACCCCCAGCGGGGAAATCCTAAGGTTGGGTAACGGAGGGAAAGGGAAGGGGCCGGCGACCCGACCAGCCGCCACCTCCTTGGCGATCTTGGCAGCGACCACCTCCGGCAATTCCCTTGCAGATTTTAGGTTGCCTGAGGTGGTGGCCACGCGGGCGCCCATGAATGGAATTCGGAAACCTGCCGAGAAGCCATCGAGCAAGAAGGCGGCCGCCAATTTGTTTGGGTATCGTTCCAGGAGGGGGCGGAGGGCTGCTACCAGCACCGGCGTGTGGGCCCGGCCTAACTTGACATGGTCAGGCCTACTTGCTGCTGCTGCTGGGCTGTGGGGCTGCGGCGGTGGTGGACCCCCATCCCTATGGGACCCGCTGCTGGAGGGCCTTCCCCCCCGAAAGGGAAGGGTGCCACGGGGGCAAGAGAGACGGGCGTGCGGGGCCCCGCAAGACTCACAGCTGTGCTCATAGCGGCACTTGGGCCGCTGGCACCTGCCCAGATTGAACTCCCAACATAGGCCGCGTTGCTTGTCCCGCCGGGGGAACCAACGGGGACCCCGCGACGATTCGCCCTTGGCCCTCATTTGCGGCCCCACCAGCCAAAGCCAGAGCTTCTGGCTGATGAGATCCCACCTAGCCCTTGGGTTGTGAGAGGCCCTCTTACGGAAGGCCTCATCATAGTCCAATGCCGCCGCCTCCCCCGCCAAGGCCCGGGCCCGGAGGACATTGCTCAAGTGGTTGGACAGGTGCCATCCCCGCTCCGGGTAGGCAATCTGCACGACCCCCATATATACGGTGAATCCCTCTAACCAGTTGCTGAAGGTGCGCTCTGCCACATCCCTCTTGGGCCCCTTTTTGTCCCGCTTAGAAGGCGGGCCACAGCGCCCGTCCTCTGCCTCCGGCCTGAGGAGGGAGAAGAGGTCGACATAATACCCGTCCAAAATGCGCTCTCGGACCTTGCGGGACAGGTGGATCCCAGGGGGATCCTCCTCATCCCCAAAGGAACCAGAGGGGGGGGCGTCAGTCCGGTCCTCGCCCCAGACCCCGGAGGGGTCGTCCTTTCCTGTTCCCCCGCCCCTGCGACGCAAGGCCCACCCTGGGAGACCTGGGATGGAAGCGGCGGCGTCCCAGTAATCCTCCCTGAGGGTCTCTTCCCCAGAGGAGGTGGACTCACCTGTGGATCCCTCGCTGTCTGACTCCTCGCGTCTCCTGTGGCCTCTGCTGTTCTTCTTGGAGCCCTTCCTCCTTTTGGCAGGCCGCAACCGGCTGTGGCTGGAGCTCCTGGAACTGGAGCTTGAAGACCTCTGTGCCCGGCGGCCCCTGGCTGGGCTGCCCGCTCTCTTCCGGCTGCGCCTCTTCTCAGGGACCTCCACAGGCTCTGGGAGGGGCACGGCCCCCCCAGGCTCGGAGTTCCCCAAGCTCTCCACACGGGCCGTGAGGAGTTCCAATGCCCGGCTGATGCTCTGGAGGGAACCTGCTGTGCCCTTGCTGTTCGAGGGCCCCTTTCCCTTTGCAGCCTTTTTCTGAGAGGGGCGGGGACGAGGCCTCTCAGCCTGCCTATGGCCCTGTGCTGCTGCCCGCTGCTGGCTGGGTGAAGGGAGGGGAGCTCCCCCGCTTACCTGCTGGGGGACCCTTTTCGCCCGCGCCCCCTTTCCCCCATCAGTGGCGTTGGCTTTGGCCTTACCCTTGTCCCCCTTCTGGGGTGGCCCTGCCCTCCCGTGGGCTCTGGGGGTAGTTTTCTTATTCCCCCCCTCTTTTGCCCCCGACCTGGCCACCCCCGCCCTCTTGTTGGGTGCCATGGCCTAAAATCGCAGCGATGTGGGAGACGAAAAACGAAAGCCTGCCCCTCCCCCTGCTGCGCTGAAGCTCCGCTGTTGCCTTCCTCCTCTCCGCGCCGCGCCCCAGGCTCAGCTTGCCCCTGGGACGAACGGCCGCGGTGCTCCCACCTGCCCCTGGACTCTGCCGAGGGCAGGGAGCCGACTGGCGTGGGGCTGGACGCTGGGTAGGTTGTGCTCTGACGAGCTTCTCCGCCGCCGCCTTCCTCGTGCCGCTCTCGTCGCCCTCTTCAGGCTGGGAGTCAACTGGCAGAGGAGCTGGGTGACGAAAGAGAGGCTCAGCTAAACCTCTCTGCACCGCAGCCTCCCTCCGAACACGTTGCCCCACGCCGCTCGCTCTTCCGTCCTCCTCGGTGTCTTCTCTCGGAGCTCCTTCCGTCTTCGCCGCCCGACGCCGAGTGAGGAGGGGCCAGGCAGTTGCCTGCTTAAATACCTAGCTGGCGGACCAGAGGGAAGACTCCCTCCCCGTGGTCCGGCAGCCGGCCTCGCCCCGGCCCCTCCCCCAACGGCCGCGATTGGACGGCGGGGATTCAAACTGATTGGCTGCCGCCGTCCCAGCCCGGGCCGGCCGGCAGCCAGCCACCGCGCCTTCTCCGCCCTCCGGCCCCGCGGCAGCAAACCGAGCGCCCGGTAAGTCGGGCGCTCGCGCTTCTCAGACCATGCGCCTGTGCTTTTCACAATTGCCAGATGTGCAGCTATCAAGCAAGAGAAGCCTGCCTCGTCCTTATCTCCCTGCTAGGGAAAGCTTTGCCTGCGGATTTCCTGCCACTGCCAAGCAAGGTGGCTACCCTGAGCTTGTCATCTTTGGGACAGCCCTTCTGAGCATAGCACACTTGCTCGTAATGACAGCCCTTGTCAATCTCCAACAGTTCTCTAGCTGTGGAACGGGACCGGAGTAGCTGCCTGTGGTTCTCTGATGTCTGCAGAATGTAACCTCGCCTGCAGCATCCAAGGCTGCCATATTCCCATCTCCCCTTCTTGACCGTCTGCTTTGAGAAAAGTTGCCAGTGTTTTTCACAAGAATAACTGGAGCTGCTG